>NC_140242.1:26729505-26809505 GCF_949987555.1 Borostomias antarcticus
ACAGCAAGTAAAGAAAGCTCGACTGGGTACCACCGCTCCGATCAGAAGATGATGTATTTCCACATTCGCTCGGGGAAGATGAGAGGTTCTCTTGGCACTCGCCTTTTCCCAAACTCGTATCCAGTCGTAGGTGTATGACGGAAGCCTAAAAAACGATGTTATCATTCAGAAGTAACTCATTATCGGCTATTGGGACGCTTTCAAACAAGACCAGTCAAAAGCTCCTACACGCCTGGGCGCAGCAGAGCCCGTGCGCTGCCTGCCTGCTACTGTCTGACCGGTGGGTATGAATGGGACCGGCATATTATTCAGAGGGGCGGGGCTTTGAATGGTAACCCCTACCCCAGAACACAGACGCTGCTACAACACACTACTAGGCCTAACAGAATGATGATGATGACGATGATGATGATGATGATGATTAGTCATGCAGATATCTAATTATCAATGGGACCGGCATATTGTTCTGAGGGGCGGGTCTTTGAATGGTAAACCCTACCCCAGAACACAGACACAGACCACACTCGTAGGCCTAGCAGAATGATGATGATGATGATGACGATGATGATGATGATGATTAGTCATGCAGATATCTAATTATCAATAGCTGCAGAAAACAAAATATGTAATATAGCCTACCAGGTTACCCATATAGGCCTACATTGTGACGTGGTTGAAATAAAAGAGGACTCCATGTGTTGAGTGCATTGGCAGAGGATGCCAAGGAGATCAGTTCCCCCTGACTTCCCCCTGAGGGAGATATGAGAGAGCAGGAAAGAGGAAGAGCCGGAGGGAGCTGCTATTGTCGTCCTGCTGCTTGTTACCTGACCTCGCAGTGGATGTTGTTGAGGAAATCATACATGTGTAGCAATGAGATGTTGTTACACTAGATTATTCACTGTGTTGGTATAGAGTGGGTGGAGCGGCCAAAGTGGGTGAGGTCAAGAGGTCATAGTGGTGGTCATAGTCATATTCCAGAATATGCTTTTTATTTTTTATCACAGCCGTGTAGCTGTTATTATAATTGGCTAGTAAATATTTGGTTATACTTTATTCTGTGTTGCGTATGGTGGTACATGTGTCCATGTCATGTTATTTGGTTTGGTCCATGTGGGGGGTGTCCCAGCACACCCCTTGTTCTCTTGGTCCCGCCTGCCCAGCTAGCAAGGTATGCTGTAGTTCTGCTGTTCCACTCTTTATAAACATGCTCATGATAAATTGTGTATTTTAAGAACACCGCACACGCAGTAAGCTAACTAGCACTAGTGTAAACTAATAATTGCTCTACTTTGATAGTCTACTCTTCAGCATCTGATCAGTGATCACAAGCAAACAAACAAAAACACACTCACTGTGGTTAGTCTGACAAAACCACACTCACTCAGTCTGATGCAAAGTGCCTCCCAGTCTCCCTCGGCTCAGACACACTGTTTACCCAGGGTTAGCTCAGGCTTGGACACACAGTTTACCCAGGGTTAGCTCAGGCCCTGGACACAGTTAACCCAGGGTTAGCTCAGGCTTGGACACACAGTTTACCCAGGGTTAGCTCAGGCCCTGGACACAGTTTACCCAGGGTTAGCTCAGGCCCTGGACACAGTTTACCCAGGGTTAGCTCAGGCTTGGACACACAGTTTACCCAGGGTTAGCTCAGGCCCTGGACACAGTTTACCCAGGGTTAGCTCAGGCCCTGGACACAGTTTACCCAGGGTTAGCTCAGGCTTGGACACACAGTTTACCCAGGGTTAGCTCAGGCCCTGGACACAGTTTACCCAGGGTTAGCTCAGGCCCTGGACACAGTTCACCCAGGGTTAGCTCAGGCTTGGACACACAGTTCACCCAGGGTTAGCTCAGGCCCTGGACACACAGTTTATCCAGGGTTAGCTCCGGCCCTGGACACACAGTTTACCCAGGGTTAGCTCAGGCCCTGGACACACAGTTTATCCAGGGTTAGCTCAGGCCCTGGACACACAGTTTACCCAGGGTTAGCTCAGGCTTGGACACACAGTTTATCCAGGGTTAGCTCCGGCCCTGGAGGCCACGGGCCACATTAGTGAAGCGTTCATATGGATCTGCTGGGACTGGGCTGATTTCTCTGGCACAGGCAGCCTCCCTGCTGTCTCTGAGGGAGGGAGGGTGGGGTATTATTACAGCTCCCACCCGCAGCTTCCCTCCCCTGGTTCTGCACAAAAGGTAACATATCATTTCATTTCAGTTTATTTGAGAAGGTACAATGCATATCAATCAACAACAGATGTAAATACACCATATTTAGCCAGGAGGCTAATTTTCATCTGTGGTCCCTGGCCAAGATGTTATAAATTGACACAAGATAAAAGCAAACAATAACATAGCGTCATACAGAGCATATGAAAGACAGTTATAAAGAAATACAAATCAAGGAAATAAATACACATAGCAGATAAGGATTTAATTTAAATGATGTTATGGATGCAGCTCTGGTTTTGCTTAAGCCAGTTTTTCAGAGTGTTTTTGAACAGACCGGGGGAGGCGCAGGTCCTCACATTAGAGGGCACAGTGTTCCATCGCTGTGTGGCTCAGACAGAGAAGGCCGAACGTCCCAAAGTGCTCCTTCTAAACGGAACCACACAGTCCCCCGTAGATGTGGACCTAGTCTATATTATATTCTGTATAAGCCCAGGTCCATGCATGATATATTGTACATAACACTGTTCTTAGGGGCGCCACGGTAGCTCACTGGGTAAGGCGCGCCCCATATGAAGGCTAGTCCTACGCTCGGCGGACCAGGGTTCGATGCTCGGGTCCTGTGCCGCATGTCCTCCCCTCTCTCTCTCCCACGTTTCCTGTCTCCCTCAAACTGTCCTGTCCCATTAAAAAGCTGAAAAGCCCTGAAAAAATATCTTTACAAAAAAAACACTCTTCTTAGAGCCTTTATACCCATATGGCAGACGTGGTACAGATTTTCACACCTTGGGACCCTACATATACAGTACTGTTTATTCATTTCACTTTAACAGCCACAGCATCGCATGCAAAGACCCCGAAGAAGAATCAGAAGAGATTTTCCACTGAAATCCTATCAGTTTAGATTTTACAGTAAGCAGATTAAACCTCCCTGGCTCCACTGAGCCTTCCTGTTCATTTCCTGGGTCATGCCACTGGCAGGGCAGCACAAACAAGCGATTTTAATCTGAAACATGACGGCAAGATGAAGCCACCACTCGCTAACCTGTCCTTGAGGATTTGGCGAAAGAAGTAAAATCCTCACAAGATAGAGGGACACATCCCAGCGACAGTCTGTCAGGTTAAAATCCTCACAAGATAGAGGGACACATCCCAGCGATAGTCTACCAGGTTAAAATCCTCACAAGATAGAGGGACACATCCCAGCGATAGTCTACCAGGTTAAAATCCTCACAAGATAGAGGGACACACAAGCCAGCGATAGTCTGTCAGGTTAAAACACAGTCATTCATTCATTCATTCATTCATTCATTCATTCATTCATTCATTCATTCATTCATTCATTCACAGTCTGTATGTGAATAAGCTTTCTGCATTTGAACCACAGTGATAAAGAATCAATTCTGTGCCTTGTCAGTTCACTTCTACATGTAAATGTGCACACCAGATATAGGTTGTGTATTAGAGTTGTATTCAGGTATGAATAGCCTCTATGGTCATTCAATCCCTGCAATTAGCCCTGCAAAATGTCAGGTATGAGAGACCTTCATCTCACATGAATATCTTTATTGTTTCTTTTGTTTGTGTTTTGATGTTCTAAACTTGTATTGTGACGCCAACGGGCAAAGAATTACCCCTCTGCCCACGCCAGGGGTGCCAGTCAGAGCACATGCAGAGCTCTGGGGGGCTTAAATGCTAGATGAGTACAGCCATTGTTTCTGCTTGGGCTCCCTCCCTCCACAAGACTTGTGTCTCGTGAGCTCACATTCCGTTTCTCTCGCAAATCAGACTGGATACTCTCCATTGAGATCTGTTTGTGCCAGATCAGAAAATGATCTGGCCAACCGGCGTGCTGTGAGGAAATACCGACAGCCACGCTGGGCGGGTTTAGGTGTGACGACAGCGAAGAGCGCGTGATAGACGGTGATAGACAGATGGTTCATCCAATCACCTGCTAAGTGTATTTTTGAAAGTGCCCGCCCTTTTCCAAACGGTTTCCAACGGAGAGTTCCCAGACGGTTATGCGAAGCCAAACCCTACCCAGCCTCTCAGGCTGATTCTGACCAGCCAGTCAGTCTGATCCTCTCTAAAAATGCCTCTGGATCAATCATCATGTGTATCGACGGCTTGTCTGTGAAGCGCATGACGATTATTGAGCATGGTTCTCTTTGGCCTATAGTGATTGTTTATCTGTATGACTGTAATGTATTGTAATGTGATATAATGTAATGTAATGTAATGGCACAGCCCGATCCAGGTAGCAGAGATGAGCAGTGGACTGGATGACTGGAGGGCCTCAGAGAGCCCTCACACGGCCGTGGTGACTGTTAGCGGTCATATTCAGCTTGTTTCAGAGGACGGTCCGGACATTTTTTCCTAATTAGATCCTGCTAAGTCAAAACACTAGAGAATGAGGAGCGCCATTAATTCAGCACTTACTGTATTAACCCCTCCTCCTATCAGAAACGTCACGCTTTAACAGGTCACACAGCAGCCTGTGTGTGTGTGTGTGTGTGTGTGTGTGTGTAGGGCTCCACTTTACCTGAGGGAACAAAGAGCCAGAACAATAGATCCATTTGGCCTGAGAGTGTGATCCCCAAGGGGGAAAGGGGGAGGGGCCTAATGCTGGACTGCCTCTCTGGTCCTCTTTACAATGATAGCTAAAATGAATCAGCTGTGTATATGTTCTGATGAAGGTCATTCAATAATCCATTGATATATTATTTACTCACTTTTACAGGTTTTCTGCACATTATGACTATTCATAGCGTCGTCATGATCATGTTAAAGTGTTTCACTCACTTGGCATTGGGTATTGTGGGACTGCAAATGGCAGAGTTTATTTTGGTGAGTCTTGCTGTTAAGAACAGTATATGACCACAACATACCATCAATACCTTTAGACAAGATATTTAAGTTGTCAGCTGGATGCATCATAAGCACAACATTCAATCCTGGATGTGTAACCTCGTAGTTAATTTTTTTCCCCCTTTTGAAGTGCGTATGTGTGTTGTGTTGTAGAAAGAGGGCGATATTTGCAGATCAGAACATTCAGTCAACAGATAAAGTAGTCTTCGGCAAACACAGGGGCCCGAGAAACTGTTTTCTGCTTCCACTCTCTTGTCTTGAGAATGTTGTGCGGCCGTCCTCCACCCCTCAACGACCCATCTGACCAGCTGCTCTCGTTGGCATGGAAACCAACAGTACCAGGATGTGTGGGAGGGTCTGAGGACAGAGAAAGAAGGGTTGGGGGGGGGGGGGTAGAGTGTGTCTGTGTGTCTCTGCAGTCCTCTGTTCTTGTTTGTTTGTTTCTGTACCTGGGCGGCGCCCCGGGCTGATGGAACAGTTGGTTGGGGGGCGCATTATAAATAAAAATAACATAACATAACATAAAATAACATAGAGAACGACTTAACGATGGTCAAAAGGAATATTCCACTCAAAATAGACCATGATTTTGTGAAGAAAGTAGACCACAGCCAGGCAGAGTGGAGAAAAAAATGCTTTATTTCAGTGGAATGTTCCTTTAAAGGCGGCGGTATGGTAAACATGAACTTTAGGTCTGAGGAGTCATATAGGTTCATTAGATCACCTCACACCAAGCTGCTGGCTCTATGGACTGAGAGCAAGGATGAAAAAGGAAAGGGACATGTGAGATTTTGTTTGTTTCTGAGCAGTAATGGAGACAAAGATGCTTTGACTGTTGACACCCCCCCCCCCCCCCATTGGCTACACAAGGTCAAGGCAAGGTCAATAGAGGGTTTTCACAACCTGTCATCAGTCGGCCATGTAGGAGGTTTTAGGCAACTGAATGTAGATAGCTAGCTAGATGGATTGGTCTATCTGTCTGTCTACTGATCTATCTGTCTTTCTATTGATCTATCCAGCTAGTTAGCCTAAACCTAAGCTTAAACCTCCAACATAGCCGGCCGTGAAAGCCCTCTATAAGTGTGCGGGTGAAGGCCACAAATCTAGGCTGAGTGTGTCACCGAGAGAGAGAGTGACTGTGCGACCGCTCTCTCTCTCCCCACGGACACTCAGTCACACAGTCAGCCAGTAGTCACTCGACCGGACACGCTGTGATTATGTAAAGACACGCTCGTCCGCGCTCTGCGAGGCTGGACACAGGCGGCCGGCTGAACCGTGGTGAAAACACAGCCATCGGTCCGTTGACACAGTGGGGGGGGACTGTGTGAGGTGCTGTTTCTGTCTCCCTCTGTGTGCCTGTCTACCTGCCTGGTGTCCGCTCGCTCAGCCCAAAGGAGTACTCGTGGAAATACTAGTCAGGAGTTCAATAGCCTACGTCCCGCACAGTTTGCCATTGTGCGTGACAGTGACTCAGGTCATTAGACACTGATGTTACCGTAGGAGCGGGAAATTCCATGGCACTTCAGGAGACGAGTACACATTATTACCAGTACGCTACCGTGTCACAGTAAATAGTATTTATGAATTTGATCTTTTCTGAAAACCAACCATTAGTGTGCAACAAAACTGCGTCAAAGAGGTTACACCCTTCAATTGAGGCGCTAGAATGATTGTGGGCACTCAGGGAATGTGTGCTGTTAGAAGCTGTGACCTCACAGCCATAACAAGCCATCAACATAATTGGAATACATGTTGTTGTGAGTCATTGGACCTAATTCTACAAATGAAATGGATGACCCTCTGGTGATCTTCCCAGGATGTGAGGGTGGCTCATTTCTCAGGAGGGGACCCAAGGGAGTCAGTGTGGAGAGAAAGGGAGAGAGAGAGAGAGAGAGAGAGAGAGATAGAGACAGAGAAGGAGAGTGGGAGAGAGAACAAGAGTGAGAGAGACAAAGATGCAAAGAAAGAAAGATGGGGAGAGTGAGAAAATTGAAAAGAAAGAGGGAGAGACCTAGAGAGAGAGAGAGCGAGAGAGAGAATGGAAAGGACTGATTCAATCATCCTGGTCCAGAGCAGATGGATGACTGTAGGAGAGTAGAGAGATTGGACAAAGAGATCAATTGGAGCATCTAACAATATTTCCCCCCAGAGGTGATGCACCCCATATCAGATCAGTATTCCTGGCAGAGACACAATAATCTACAAATATGGCCAATGACAAGTCCTGGTGCCACACATCGAATTATGTGTCTGGTCGCGAAAAAAAAACGCCTCACAGTCAACGTGAATCCATTTAAAGGCATTAGTCACACATTAGTCTCAACATTTAGACCACCGTGGACGCATTCTCCGTTTGCTTTCTGACTGTTAAGGAGATCGGCAGCAGATAAAATGTGCTAAACATAAGTGATAACGACCCCATCTGATTCAGTTACATGGGCTTAGTCCTTTCAATATCCATTCTTTTATGCTTAGTTTTTCCACCAATAGCACGCTGGAAACTTCCCATCTGTATTCGTTGTTCCGCGTCCTTCAGAAAGTACGGAAGAGCATTAGGGCCAAAAGAGTTTTTTTTTTTTAAGCTTCTGAGTTTAAAGTCAGAAATTCTGACTTTTTTCTCAAAAGTTATTTCTGACTTTTTTCTCACAAATTCTGACTTTAAAGTCAGAAATTCTGACTTTAAACTCAGAAGCTTAAACAAATAATAAACTCAGTTGTTGGCCCTAATGCTCTTCCGTAAGAATGCCAGTCACGCGCACACAGCCGGAAAAGCCGGTGCAGCCGTCAAAAAGAACATGCGTGGATTTATGAATGATGATGGATGTCCCGTTTGTGAGCCGCTCACGTCAGTAGTTGCCTGATAGCGTCCTGGAAGAAAGGGCAGCAAAGGGACGTCCATCACCGTGAGAGGACAGCGAGAGAGCCGTCCGTCACGAAGGACGGACATCCCTAGGTCAAACGCATCATAGATGAAAATAATTCCCAGAGCTTGGGTTGGATGACACGATATATCACTGCAACAAACATAACTTTCCAGACGTTCATGGCTGCATTTCACACACATACATACCTTCCTTCGAGCGGAGGAACGGGGATCACTGACCGCACGCCCCCCCCCACGTCTCTTTCCATGCCCCCCCACCCTTGTCTTCCCATGCTCACCATGCTGACTTCCTGTCCACTCAACTCACTGTCACTCCTCTCCCACACTGAGGACTCATCTCTGTCCAGTCCAGACTGTATCTGATTCAGTTGTTTTCACAGTGACACGCTTTGAACATTAAGAAAAAGCGACCCTTTAACTTGGGTCAATTCCAAACGTCATTTGACCGGCCTGCTACTGTAATGCTCCTGGATTCCCACCGACGCTGGCGCTGTGTAATTGTTCATTGTTCAGTTTCCTCTGATTGATAATTAAAAGCCCGTTCAGGTCGGTCAGTAAAGCTGGACGGTGACTCACTCAGGCCACTCAGCTCCTGAGAGAGTTTTTATTTTATTTTATTTGGCACATTATAAAATAAAACACAACAACAATAACAATTATACACATTATACATTACAAAGAACACTTAAATTATAAAAGACATGCCAGGGAAACCCCCAAAAACCCTCCAGGGGCTTGACGAGTGGGGCTCCACCAGTGAAGGGTCGCGTTCCCTGCTCTGCCCGGGATCTGGAAATGGATGGACACCCCAGGTGATCATCCTGGCATGTGAGGGTGCCTCAGGCATTTGCCAGGAGGGGGAACCAGGGGGGTCAGTGGGGAGAGAAGGAGAGAGAGAGAGAGAGAGAGAGAGAGAGAGTGAGAGAGGGACCAAGAGCGAGAGAGAGGGAGAACGAGAGAGAGACGGAAAGAGAGACAGAAAGATGAAAAGAAAGAGAGCGAGGGACCAAGAGTGAGAGAGAGGGAAAGAGAGAGAGACAGAAAAGAGAGAGAGAGGGACCAAGAGTGAGAGAGAGAGGGAAAGAGAGATGCAAAGAAAGAGAGAGATGAGAGAGAGAGAGATGAAAAGAGAGAGAGAGAGAGAGATAAAGAGAGGGGAAAATGACTGATTCAATCATTCTGATCCACAACAGATGGATGACTTGAGAGAACAGAGAGTGGACAAATAGATAAATTGGAACATCTAACAATATTTAGCCCCCGAGGGTAATATTTACCCCCGGGATCTTCCGCAGGACTTGAGAACGGTGAGGGGGACATTCTCCAGCCCTGTCTCACACCACATGAATCAGCTGTGTGAATCACAGACAGACGAGCAGACCAATAGCGTCGCTCTATGTTAATCTTGCCCCCCCCCCACAACCCTGCTAATGGTTGTAGCTAAGGTTAAGATTCAGGGAGGCTAACTTGCTCTGTCTCTCCAAATGCCTAATAAACAGCTGAATTGGTCTGCTTTTCCGATGACAAAGTCCCTCTGGCATTTACCAATAAACAGAGGATACACAGTTACTGGTTTCAGGTCTTATTCTGGTTCATTTTCAGTGGTTAGCTGCAGTTGTTGCTCCATAACAAAACCACAAGCTAAGAAAGGCTCAAGAGAGAGATTCTACTGGAAAAGGGATTGGTGTACCAGGAAAAGCAGTGGTTACATCAGATCAACGGGTATGTATGGCATGCTCTGGACATCCTGAGACTGAAACCCTTAAACCCTGAAACATAACACAAACTAAAACCCTTAAACCCTGAAACATAACACAAACTGAAACACTTAAACTCTGAAACATAACACAAACTGAAACCCTTAAACCCTGAAACATAACACAAACTGAAACACTTAAACTCTGAAACATAACACAAACTGAAACCCTTAAACTCTGAAACATAACACAAACTGAAACCCTTAAACCCTGAAACATAACACAAACTGAAACCCTTAAACTCTGAAACATAACACAAACTGAAACCCTTAAACCTTGAAACCTAACACAACTGAAACCCTTAAACCCTGAAACATAACACAAACTAAAACCCTTAAACCCTGAAACCTAACACAACTGAAACCCTAAACCCTGAAACATAACACAAACCCTTGCTGTGTGTGAATCACTCATAACCAGTATAGGCCCACTGGGAAACCCAGTGGTGTGTAGAGGATGTTCACACAGCACCTGACTGTATGGGTAAGAGTAATTACTGAGAGAGAGAGAGAGAGAGAGAGAGAGAGAGAGAGAGAGAGAGAGAGAGATTAGATTAGCATAAGACGGAGGAGAAATGACTAGCTCTTTTGTCAGTGAGGTCTGCATTCCTGTCACCTGTGTGGAGGAGAGAGGACAAATGACGAGGGAGAGAGGAGAGAGGTGAGGGGGAAGGGGATGGTACTGCTCCCCTCCGTGGTTTAGTGAATTTAATTACAGGCTCTGAGGAGATGACTTCATCCTGGCCACACCCCTCCATGCGAAGGGTCCCATCCTCTGCTCTGTCTCCCGTCACTAAGGAACAGGCCCCACCCCTTTAAAATATCCACCCTGGTCTCCACACCGACACTCCCACCCCACCCCCACCTCACCAATTCAGCTGCCACAGGCAATCTGGTGTGCACAGGAAGTAACAGAGACCATGTACAGAACAGTATGACAGAGAGACATGGAAAATGGTCTCAAAATGGATGACTATAATTACACTACACCTCAATCACAGAGGCTGTTGGGGAAAAGCTGTATTTCTAATGTTGTGGAGCCCAGATAACCTCAATGACTTCCTTCCTATCTATCCGCGCTGCACTGAACAGTCAAACTCAAAAGCACTCACATACTTCACTTGTTTGCTTAAAACGACAATTTCCCTTCGAACACACAGCGGTCTCATTACATTAATATGAATTATGAACCATGAGCACACAGGGGGGCATGAGCACTTTCACACCACAATGAGATTAGTGACTACATGATGTGTCATCATCTTTCACTCCATACCATCATGGACGTCTTGCAGACGCGGGGTGACGAGACACAGCTGAGACATTTGTCCTATCTGTGGCTGGGATCATGGTCCATTAGGACCTAAAAGGCCCAGGCTCCTAGAACGAACAGTGATAAGTGGAGGAGTGTAACAGGAAATTAGATTATACTGTATAGCTAGTTGGGGGGGGGGGGGGGGTAAAAAGTGTGTGTGTGTGTGTGTGTGTAGGCTATGTGTGTGTGTGGGGGGGGGGGAGGGGCAATGAAAAGGGCAAAAGGACAACATTAAAATGTGTGTGTTATTTATTGTTTGTTTGTGTGTGTGTGTGTGTGTGTGTGTGTAGGCTATGTGTGTGTGTGTGGGGGGGGGGGGCAATGAAAAGGGCAAAAGGACAACATTAAAATGTGTGTGTGTGTTATTTATTGTTTGTTTGTTTGTGTGTGTGTGTGTGTGTGTGTGTGTGTGTGTGTGTGTGTGTGTGTGTGTGTGTGTGTGTGTGTGATAGAGTGTATGGGCTTTGCGTACTCAGCTGGGCAGGATAATAGGAGAGTTACTAAGTAGTGCCGTCAGGCTGGGCTGCTCTGCATCCCAAAGGGAGAGGAGTCGCTGTTCCCACATGTGGACCCACTAATACACCACAAACTACACCAGCGGACAGGCTGTTACAAGCACTTAAGAGCTCTCTCTGTAAACCTCGCTGTGTGCTCTGGGGAAGTCAAGCACACAACGACTCCCCCTCCTCAAAATCAACCCTGTCACAGCGTTACCGGTGAGCTAGTTTCTCCTGACATTGTACCTCTATACGACTCCACAGCCGAATCACTCAGCCTCAACAATGGCTGTTATGTACAGCCCGGTCAAGATGCAATTCTGTTTTTTTTATGGGTGTCTGAACTGTAGTCAAGACGTTACAGCTGGCTAGAGAGCAGCAGGTGGTCTTCTGACTTGGACCAATGGACAGAAAACGAACCAGTGCATCTTAAGGAGACTCCCTCAGATGGTTGAGAGAGGTGGAAGAAACAAGCAGAACCCAAGTCTCCAGACGCCCCCTAGTGGCACACAGACACATTAAAGTTCAAATACTGAATCCAGAATAGCTAACTCAGCCGAGCAAAGAGCATCTCCTCACAATAAAACCTGTGGACCTCAATCTTATCGGCCAAGCTACCTATATAGTAAAACACTTTAAAACATAACATCAACATGTTATATCATGGCAGGCCTACTGTCAAAGACATATTCAGGCACGTGCTGGGACGAAGAAACGGCCCTGGAGTCTGAGCCGACCGCTTCAGTATATACTCCTCCACCACGCCCCCCTACTCCTCCTCCCCCCTACTCCTCCACCACGCCCCCCTACTCCTCCTCCTCCCCCTCCTACTCCTCCACCACGCCCCCCTACTCCTCCTCCCCCTACTCCTCCACCACGCCCCCCTACTCCTCCTCCTCCTCCCCCTACTCCTCCACCACGCCCCCCTACTCCTCCTCCTCTTCCCCCTACTCCTCCACCACGCCCCCTACTCCTCCTCCTCCCCCTACTCCTCCACCACGCCCCCCTACTCCTCCTCCTCCTCCCCCCACTCCTCCACCACGCCCCCCTACTCCTCTTCCTCCTCCCCCTACTCCAGCACGCCCCCCTACTCCTCCTCCTCCTCCCCCTACTCCTCCACCACGCCCCCCTACTCCTCCTCCTCCTCCCCCTACTCCTCCACCACGCCCCCCTACTCCTCCTCCTCCTCCCCCTACTCCTCCACCACGCCCCCCTACTCCTCCTCCCCCTACTCCTCCACCACGCCCCCCTACTCCTCCTCCTCCTCCCCCTACTCCTCCACCACGCCCCCCTACTCCTCCTCCCCCTACTCCTCCACCACGCCCCCCTACTCCTCCTCCTCCTCCCCCTACTCCACCACCACGCCCCCCTACTCCTCCTCCCCCTACTCCTCCACCACGCCCCCCTCCTCCTAATTGTGCTACGTGTAGGCTATTGTACTTAATAATTTGCAAAGATGTACTAAGACATTTTCTATTTGATTAAAGCTACACAAGATAACTCGGCACTTTGGCAGCCCCTCTGGTCGTGATAAAATCGGCACTGCGTTTTAACCACACTTCCCACAATCCCCCACTCACTCGCTGTAATGATGGGGGGAAAATGATAACAAACGTGCGTGCGCAGACTGGATCGGAAGATTGTAGCTACTTTCTGGAAGGATGTCTTCAATGCAGGTAAATACCAGTCTTCTTTCTTGTACAGTATGTGCATGTAGATTTTGTTTCGCTGGGCAAAGTTTGTTGTCTTCCTGATATTGTGACACGCAGAACGTGTCACTTCCATTTCCACCACAAGATTTCCCGCCAGTGTACTAACCAGTATACCGAAATTAAATTCACAGGGTCTCATGCAGTCTCATGTGACGAAAATGATTTTTGTGGTCTTGCTAAGGCCAATTCATAAACTAATAGGAAGTAAAAGTGAATATTGAACCATAAAAAAGTTTCTCATTCTTCTCAAATCTCATTGAGCTTTAAGGGGGCGTAACCGTAGGACCTCGTCTCATTGTTGCTTGCGGCTTTAATTCAATTTTTATTACACATTTTATTGGACAAAGTATCTTAGTCCACAGGCAGAGAATGTTCAGAGACTTTATTCTCAAATGAAATCAGTACAAGCACAAGACATAATAACAAGTAACCCCAAACTGAACAAACCTAATCTGAGGCCAATGGGGTAGATGGTGATGGTCTAGATGACACTTCTTCACACACCCTGAGATCGTGGAATGTTTGCCACTTTACCAGCACCCCACTAGACGCCATGGGGGTGGATAAGGTACTAGCGGGGCTGTCTCCTCTAACGGTCTTGGTCATCGCAAATGGTGGAGGAGGAGGAGTAGGGGGGCGTGGTGGTGGAGTAGGGGGAGGAGGAAGAGGAGTAGGGGGGCGTGGTGGTGATGGAGTAGGGGGAAGAGGAGAGACAGATGGAGCTGTGATAGAAGGGGCTGTGTCAGGTGCCCTCTTCATTAGAGAGTCCGAGGTGGAAGTGGCTGCTCTGTGATGGGCTCTTTCCAACATCTCCTGAAAGCACCTCTGGTTCAGGTCCAGCAGCCCACGTTCATAGACGGCAAGCCTTCGTTTGAACGCTTCAATAAAGGTGCAACTTGGTCTGACAAGCGGGTCCGGCTCAGATTGTCCCTTTAGCGCCACCCCACTAGACGCCATGGGGGTGGATAAGGTACTAGCGGGGCTGTCTCCTCTAACGGTCTTGGTCATCGCGAATGGTGGAGGAGGAGGAGTAGGGGGGCGTGGTGGTGGATTAGGGGGAGGAGGAAGAGGAGTAGGGGGGCGTGGTGGTGGAGTAGGGGGAGGAGGAAGAGGAGTAGGGGGGCGTGGTGGTGGAGTAGGGGGAGGAGGAAGAGGAGTAGGGGGGCGTGGTGGTGGTGGAGTATGGGGAGGAGGAAGAGGAGTAGGGGGGCGTGGTGGTGGAGTAGGGGGAGGAGGAGGAGGAGTAGGGGGGCGTGGTGGTGATGGAGTAGGGGGAAGAGGAGTGACAGATTGAGCTGTGATAGAAGGGGCTGTGTCAGGTGCCCTCTTCATTAGCGAGTCCAAGGTGGAAGAGGTCGCCCCTTGACAGATTTTTTCCCACTTCTTAGAAATGAGCCTCCGACGCTGAGAGAGCTCCAGATCTTGTCTCCAGTGGCACTCGGGTGATCGTCGAACATCGGACTCAGATTGTCCCTTTAGCGCCACCCCACTAGACGCCATGGGGGTGGATAAGGCGCTAGCGGGGCTGTCAACTCTAACGGTCTTGGTCATCGCGAATGGTGGAGGAGGAGGAGTAGGGGGGCGTGGTGGTGGAGTAGGGGGAGGAGGAAGAGGAGTAGGGGGGCGTGATGGTGATGGAGTAGGGGGAAGAGGAGAGACAGATGGAGCTGTGATAGAAGGGGCTGTGTCAGGTGCCCTCTTCATTAGAGAGTCCGAGGTGGAAGTGGTTGCTCTGTGATGGGCTCTTTCAAACATCTCCTGAAAGCACCTCTGGTTCAGGGCCGGCAGCTCACGTTCATAGACGGCAAGCCTTCGTTTGAACGCTTCAATAAAGGTGCAACTTGGTCTGACAAGCGGGTCCGGCTCAGATTGTCCCTTTAGCGCCACCCCACTAGACGCCATGGGGGTGGATAAGGCGCTAGCGGGGCTGTCTCCTCTAACGGTCTTGGTCATCGCGAATGGTGGAGGAGGAGGAGTAGGGGGGCGTGGTGGTGGATTAGGGGGAGGAGGAGGAGGAGTAGGGGGGCGTGGTGGTGGATTAGGGGGAGGAGGAGGAGGAGTAGGGGGGCGTGGTGGTGGAGTAGGGGGAGGAAGAAGAGGAGTAGGGGGGCGTGGTGGTGATGGAGTAGGGGGAGGAGGAAGAGGAGTAGGGGGGCGTGGTGGTGGTGGAGTAGGGGGAGGAGGAAGAGGAGTAGGGGGGCGTGGTGGTGATGGAGTAGGGGGAAGAGGAGAGACAGATGGAGCTGTGATAGAAGGGGCTGTGTCAGGTGCCCTCTTCATTAGAGAGTCCAAGGTGGAAGAGGTCGCCCCTTGAGAGTTTTCTTCCCACTTCTTACGAATGAGCCTCCGACGCTGAGAGAGCTCCAGACCTCGCCTCCCGTGGCGCTCGGGGCTGTCAACTCTACTGGTCCTGGTCATGGAAAGTGGTCGACTGACAGATGGAGCTGTGTCAGCGGCCCTCTTAACCATAGAGTCCAAGGTGGAAATGGCCGACCCTTGATAGACTCCCTCCCACTTCTTGCGAAAAAGCCTGTGACGCCGAGAGAGCTCCAGACCTCGCCTCCCGTGGCGCTCCGGGCTGTCAACTCTACTGGTCCTGTTCATGTAAAGTGGTCGACTGACAGATGGAGCTGTGTCAGCGGCCCTCTTAACCATGGAGTCCAAGGTGGAAATGGCCGACCCTTGATAGACTCCCTCCCACTTCTTGCGAAAAAGCCTGTGACGCCGAGAGAGCTCCAGACCTCGCCTCCCGTGGCGCTCGGGTGATCGTGGAACGTCCTGGTCAGATTGTCCCTTTACCAGCACACCACCAGACGCCATGGGGGTGGATAAGGCGCTAGCGGGGCTGTCAACTCTACTGGTCCTGGTGATCGTGAATGGTGGTCTGACAGACGGGGCTGTGTCAGGTGCCCTCTTCATTAGAGAGTCCAAGGTGGAAGAGGTCGCCCCTTGCCGGTTTTTTTCCAAATTCTTAGAAATGAGCCTCCGACGCTGAGAGAGCTCCAGATCTTGTCTCCAGTGGCACTCGGGTGATCGTCGAACATCGGACTCAGATTGTCCCTTTAGCGCCACCCCACTAGACGCCATGGGGGTGGATAAGGCGCTAGCGGGGCTGTCAACTCTAACGGTCTTGGTCATCGCGAATGGTGGAGGAGGAGGAGTAGGGGGGCGTGGTGGTGGAGTAGGGGGAGGAGGAAGAGGAGTAGGGGGGCGTGGTGGTGATGGAGTAGGGGGAAGAGGAGAGACAGATGGAGCTGTGATAGAAGGGGCTGTGTCAGGTGCCCTCTTCATTAGAGAGTCCAAGGTGGAAGAGGTCGCCCCTTGAGAGTTTTCTTCCCACTTCTTACGAATGAGCCTCCGACGCTGAGAGAGCTCCAGACCTCGCCTCCCGTGGCGCTCGGGGCTGTCAACTCTACTGGTCCTGGTCATGGAAAGTGGTCGACTGACAGATGGAGCTGTGTCAGCGGCCCTCTTAACCATAGAGTCCAAGGTGGAAATGGCCGACCCTTGATAGACTCCCTCCCACTTCTTGCGAAAAAGCCTGTGACGCCGAGAGAGCTCCAGACCTCGCCTCCCGTGGCGCTCCGGGCTGTCAACTCTACTGGTCCTGGTCATGGAAAGTGGTCGACTGACAGATGGAGCTGTGTCAGCGGCCCTCTTAACCATAGAGTCCAAGGTGGAAATGGCCGACCCTTGATAGACTCCCTCCCACTTCTTGCGAAAAAGCCTGTGACGCCGAGAGAGCTCCAGACCTCGCCTCCCGTGGCGCTCGGGTGATCGTGGAACGTCCTGGTCAGATTGTCCCTTTACCAGCACACCACCAGACGCCATGGGGGTGGATAAGGCGCTAGCGGGGCTGTCAACTCTACTGGTCCTGGTGATCGTGAATGGTGGTCTGACAGACGGGGCTGTGTCAGGTGCTCTCTTCATTAGAGAGTCCAAGGTGGAAGAGGTCGCCCCTTGCCGTTTTTTTTCCAAATTCTTAGAAATGAGCCTCCGACGCTGAGAGAGCTCCAGATCTTGTCTCCAGTGGCACTCGGGTGATCGTCGAACATCGGACTCAGATTGTCCCTTTAGCGCCACCCCACTAGACGCCATGGGGGTGGATTAGGCGCTAGCGGGGCTGTCAACTCTAACGGTCTTGGTCATCGCGAATGGTGGAGGAGGAGGAGTAGGGGGGCGTGGTGGTGGAGTAGGGGGAGGAGGAAGAGGAGTAGGGGGGCGTGGTGGTGATGGAGTAGGGGGAAGAGGAGAGACAGATGGAGCTGTGATAGAAGGGGCTGTGTCAGGTGCCCTCTTCATTAGAGAGTCCGAGGTGGAAGTGGCTGCTCTGTGATGGGCTCTTTCAAACATCTCCTGAAAGCGCCTCTGGTTCAGGGCCGGCAGCTCACGTTCATAGACGGCAAGCCTTCGTTTGAACGCTTCAATAAAGGTGCAACTTGGTCTGACAAGCGGGTCCGGCTCAGATTGTCCCTTTAGCGCCACCCCACTAGACGCCATGGGGGTGGATAAGGCGCTAGCGGGGCTGTCTCCTCTAACGGTCTTGGTCATCGCGAATGGTGGAGGAGGAGGAGTAGGGGGGCGTGGTGGTGGATTAGGGGGAGGAGGAGGAGGAGTAGGGGGGCGTGGTGGTGGATTAGGGGGAGGAGGAGGAGGAGTAGGGGGGCGTGGTGGTGGAGTAGGGGAAGGAAGAAGAGGAGTAGGGGGGCGTGGTGGTGATGGAGTAGGGGGAGGAGGAAGAGGAGTAGGGGGGCGTGGTGGTGGTGGAGTAGGGGGAGGAGGAAGAGGAGTAGGGGGTCGTGGTGGTGATGGAGTAGGGGGAAGAGGAGAGACAGATGGAGCTGTGATAGAAGGGGCTGTGTCAGGTGCCCTCTTCATTAGAGAGTCCAAGGTGGAAGAGGTCGCCCCTTGAGAGTTTTCTTCCCACTTCTTACGAATGAGCCTCCGACGCTGAGAGAGCTCCAGACCTCGCCTCCCGTGGCGCTCGGGGCTGTCAACTCTACTGGTCCTGGTCATGGAAAGTGGTCGACTGACAGATGGAGCTGTGTCAGCGGCCCTCTTAACCATAGAGTCCAAGGTGGAAATGGCCGACCCTTGATAGACTCCCTCCCACTTCTTGCGAAAAAGCCTGTGACGCCGAGAGAGCTCCAGACCTCGCCTCCAGTGGCGCTCCGGGCTGTCAACTCTACTGGTCCTGTTCATGGAAAGTGGTCGACTGACAGATGGAGCTGTGTCAGCGGCCCTCTTAACCATAGAGTCCAAGGTGGAAATGGCCGACCCTTGATAGACTCCCTCCCACTTCTTGCGAAAAAGCCTGTGACGCCGAGAGAGCTCCAGACCTCGCCTCCCGTGGCGCTCGGGTGATCGTGGAACGTCCTGGTCAGATTGTCCCTTTACCAGCACACCACCAGACGCCATGGGGGTGGATAAGGCGCTAGCGGGGCTGTCAACTCTACTGGTCCTGGTGATCGTGAATGGTGGTCTGACAGACGGGGCTGTGTCAGGTGCCCTCTTCATTAGAGAGTCCAAGGTGGAAGAGGTCGCCCCTTGCCGTTTTTTTTCCAAATTCTTAGAAATGAGCCTCCGACGCTGAGAGAGCTCCAGATCTTGTCTCCAGTGGCACTCGGGTGATCGTCGAACATCGGACTCAGATTGTCCCTTTAGCGCCACCCCACTAGACGCCATGGGGGTGGATAAGGCGCTAGCGGGGCTGTCAACTCTAACGGTCTTGGTCATCGCGAATGGTGGAGGAGGAGGAGTAGGGGGGCGTGGTGGTGGAGTAGGGGGAGGAGGAAGAGGAGTAGGGGGGCGTGGTGGTGATGGAGTAGGGGGAAGAGGAGAGACAGATGGAGCTGTGATAGAAGGGGCTGTGTCAGGTGCCCTCTTCATTAGAGAGTCCAAGGTGGAAGAGGTCGCCCCTTGAGAGTTTTCTTCCCACTTCTTACGAATGAGCCTCCGACGCTGAGAGAGCTCCAGACCTCGCCTCCCGTGGCGCTCGGGGCTGTCAACTATACTGGTCCTGGTCATGGAAAGTGGTCGACTGACAGATGGAGCTGTGTCAGCGGCCCTCTTAACCATAGAGTCCAAGGTGGAAATGGCCGACCCTTGATAGACTCCCTCCCACTTCTTGCGAAAAAGCCTGTGACGCCGAGAGAGCTCCAGACCTCGCCTCCCGTGGCGCTCCGGGCTGTCAACTCTACTGGTCCTGGTCATGGAAAGTGGTCGACTGACAGATGGAGCTGTGTCAGCGGCCCTCTTAACCATAGAGTCCAAGGTGGAAATGGCCGACCCTTGATAGACTCCCTCCCACTTCTTGCGAAAAAGCCTGTGACGCCGAGAGAGCTCCAGACCTCGCCTCCCGTGGCGCTCGGGTGATCGTGGAACGTCCTGGTCAGATTGTCCCTTTACCAGCACACCACCAGACGCCATGGGGGTGGATAAGGCGCTAGCGGGGCTGTCAACTCTACTGGTCCTGGTGATCGTGAATGGTGGTCTGACAGACGGGGCTGTGTCAGGTGCCCTCTTCATTAGAGAGTCCAAGGTGGAAGAGGTCGCCCCTTGCCGTTTTTTTTCCAAATTCTTAGAAATGAGCCTCCGACGCTGAGAGAGCTCCAGATCTTGTCTCCAGTGGCACTCGGGTGATCGTCGAACATCGGACTCAGATTGTCCCTTTAGCGCCACCCCACTAGACGCCATGGGGGTGGATAAGGCGCTAGCGGGGCTGTCAACTCTAACGGTCTTGGTCATCGCGAATGGTGGAGGAGGAGGAGTAGGGGGGCGTGGTGGTGGAGTAGGGGGAGGAGGAAGAGGAGTAGGGGGGCGTGGTGGTGATGGAGTAGGGGGAAGAGGAGAGACAGATGGAGCTGTGATAGAAGGGGCTGTGTCAGGTGCCCTCTTCATTAGAGAGTCCGAGGTGGAAGTGGCTGCTCTGTGATGGGCTCTTTCCAACATCTCCTGAAAGCACCTCTGGTTCAGGTCCAGCAGCCCACGTTCAGAGATGGGAAGCCTTCGTTTGAACGCTTCAATAAAGGTGCAACTTGGTCTGACAAGCGGGTCCGGCTCAGATTGTCCCTTTAGCGCCACCCCACTAGACGCCATGGGGGTGGATAAGGTACTAGCGGGGCTGTCTCCTCTAACGGTCTTGGTCATCGCGAATGGTGGAGGAGGAGGAGTAGGGGGGCGTGGTGGTGGATTAGGGGGAGGAGGAGGAGGAGTAGGGGGGCGTGGTGGTGGAGTAGGGGGAGGAGGAAGAGGAGTAGGGGGGCGTGGTGGTGGAGTAGGGGGAGGAGGAAGAGGAGTAGGGGGGTGTGGTGGTGATGGAGTAGGGGGAAGAGGAGAGACAGATTGAGCTGTGATAGAAGGGGCTGTGTCAGGTGCCCTCTTCATTAGAGAGTCCAAGGTGGAAGAGGTCGCCCCTTGCCGGTTTTTTTCCAAATTCTTAGAAATGAGCCTCCGACGCTGAGAGAGCTCCAGATCTTGTCTCCAGTGGCACTCGGGTGATCGTCGAACATCGGACTCAGATTGTCCCTTTAGCGCCACCCCACTAGACGCCATGGGGGTGGATAAGGCGCTAGCGGGGCTGTCAACTCTAACGGTCTTGGTCATCGCGAATGGTGGAGGAGGAGGAGTAGGGGGGCGTGGTGGTGGAGTAGGGGGAGGAGGAAGAGGAGTAGGGGGGCGTGGTGGTGTTGGAGTAGGGGAAAGAGGAGAGACAGATGGAGCTGTGATAGAAGGGGCTGTGTCAGGTGCCCTCTTCATTAGAGAGTCCGAGGTGGAAGTGGCTGCTCTGTGATGGGCTCTTTCCAACATCTCCTGAAAGCACCTCTGGTTCAGGTCCAGCAGCTCACGTTTAGTGATGGGAAGGCTTCGTTTGAACGCTTCAATAAAGGTGCAACTTGGTCTGACAAGCGGGTCCGGCTCAGATTGTCCCTTTAGCGCCACCCCACTAGACGCCATGGAGGTGGATAAGGTACTAGCGGGGCTGTCTCCTCTAACGGTCTTGGTCATCGCGAATGGTGGAGGAGGAGGAGTAGGGGGGCGTGGTGGTGGATTAGGGGGAGGAGGAAGAGGAGTAGGGGGGCGTGGTGGTGGAGTAGGGGGAGGAGGAAGAGGAGTAGGGGGGCGTGGTGGTGGAGTAGGGGGAGGAGGAAGAGGAGTAGGGGGGTGTGGTGGTGATGGAGTAGGGGGAGGAGGAAGAGGAGTAGGGGGGCGTGGTGGTGATGGAGTAGGGGGAGGAGGAAGAGGAGTAGGGGGGCGTGGTGGTGGAGTAGGGGGAGGAGGAAGAGGAGTAGGGGGGTGTGGTGGTGATGGAGTAGGGGGAAGAGGAGAGACAGATTGAGCTGTGATAGAAGGGGCTGTGTCAGGTGCCCTCTTCATTAGAGAGTCCAAGGTGGAAGAGGTCGCCCCTTGACAGATTTTTTCCCACTTCTTAGAAATGAGCCTCCGACGCTGAGAGAGCTCCAGATCTTGTCTCCAGTGGCACTCGGGTGATCGTCGAACATCGGACTCAGATTGTCCCTTTAGCGCCACCCCACTAGACGCCATGGGGGTGGATAAGGCGCTAGCGGGGCTGTCAACTCTAACGGTCTTGGTCATCGCGAATGGTGGAGGAGGAGGAGTAGGGGGGCGTGGTGGTGGAGTAGGGGGAGGAGGAAGAGGAGTAGGGGGGCGTGGTGGTGGAGTAGGGGGAGGAGGAAGAGGAGTAGGGGGGCGTGGTGGTGATGGAGTAGGGGGAAGAGGAGAGACAGATGGAGCTGTGATAGAAGGGGCTGTGTCAGGTGCCCTCTTCATTAGAGAGTCCGAGGTGGAAGTGGCTGCTCTGTGATGGGCTCTTTCCAACATCTCCTGAAAGCACCTCTGGTTCAGGTCCAGCAGCCCACGTTCAGAGATGGAAAGCCTTCGTTTGAACGCTTCAATAAAGGTGCAACTTGGTCTGACAAGCGGGTCCGGCTCAGATTGTCCCTTTAGCGCCACCCCACTAGACGCCATGGGGGTGGATAAGGCGCTAGCGGGGCTGTCTCCTCTAACGGTCTTGGTCATCGCGAATGGTGGAGGAGGAGGAGTAGGGGGGCGTGGTGGTGGATTAGGGGGAGGAGGAGGAGGAGTAGGGGGGCGTGGTGGTGGATTAGGGGGAGGAGGAGGAGGAGTAGGGGGGCGTGGTGGTGGATTAGGGGGAGGAGGAGGAGGAGTAGGGGGGCGTGGTGGTGGAGTAGGGGGAGGAAGAAGAGGAGTAGGGGGGCGTGGTGGTGATGGAGTAGGGGGAGGAGGAAGAGGAGTAGGGGGGCGTGGTGGTGGGGGAGTAGGGGGAGGAGGAAGAGGAGTAGGGGGGCGTGGTGGTGATGGAGTAGGGGGAAGAGGAGAGACAGATGGAGCTGTGATAGAAGGGGCTGTGTCAGGTGCCCTCTTCATTAGAGAGTCCAAGGTGGAAGAGGTCGCCCCTTGAGAGTTTTCTTCCCACTTCTTACGATTGAGCCTCCGACGCTGAGAGAGCTCCAGACCTCGCCTCCCGTGGCGCTCGGGGCTGTCAACTCTACTGGTCCTGGTCATGGAAAGTGGTCGACTGACAGATGGAGCTGTGTCAGCGGCCCTCTTAACCATAGAGTCCAAGGTGGAAATGGCCGACCCTTGATAGACTCCCTCCCACTTCTTGCGAAAAAGCCTGTGACGCCGAGAGAGCTCCAGACCTCGCCTCCCGTGGCGCTCGGGTGATCGTGGAACGTCCTGGTCAGATTGTCCCTTTACCAGCACACCACCAGACGCCATGGGGGTGGATAAGGCGCTAGCGGGGCTGTCAACTCTACTGGTCCTGGTGATCGTGAATGGTGGTCTGACAGACGGGGCTGTGTCAGACGGGGCTGTGTCAAATGGACCGGTGACAGACAGTGCTGTGTCAGATGGAGCTGTGACAGCTGCCCTGTTCACCAGAGAGTCTGAGCTCTTGCAACAGAGCCTCTGACAGCGATCCAGCACCAGACGCTCCCTGTCGGCCTTGGCTGAGAGAGGAACGTTCAGCTCTGATTTGCCCTTTGAACTTTTGCCCTTGTGTGTTGGGAAGGGCTTGGCGCCGCCGCCAGGTGGCACGTGGGCGAAGCCTCTACTCATCTCAGACACCGGGTCTTCTCCACAGGCCCCCGGATCATAGGAGTCAGAACCTGAATCGTCTTGTCCTCGACAGTCCCAGTGGCGCTCATGCATCTGCATTAGCTCGTCCAGATGGGCAGAGCAGCTGTCGACCGTCACACTGTCCTGCTGGGCCCTTTTGAGATACAATAAAATAAAAGAAACTAAAATGACTTTTGATGATTTCAGTACACTTGTACAATCAAAATGCATCATACCACACATTTTACACATAAACACACACATCTCACACATGCATGCACACGCGCACGCACAAACAAACACACATACACACACACACACACACACACATGGTTGGATACACTGAAAAAAACATTATCAACTTACCAATCAATGTCTTCAAGGTTTTCATCCTAATTCATAAAGGAAATACCAGATGGATGTTGAGGTCATTAAGGCTTCACAAAGACAGAACAGCTTCTGTAATTGTTTGAATTGTAAATGATTAAAGTACAATGCAACTTTGATTACCAACCTTAATGTTTCGGTGGCGATTTCTCCATTGATCAAACAGCCAAGACACGATCAGGATAATATAGAGAGAGGTCACAACTGCCGTGTTGAGGAATTTCAGATCAAGATCCTGGGACGGGGTTGTCTGCAAGGGCGTCGCCGCAGGACCTTGGTGTACATGTCCACACGGCACCCTCTCTCGGGTTCTAGAAACATTAGTTATTACACTAGCGAACACTAGTGCAATCTTTAGCCACATGTTCGTCTCATCGCACACACCGCACTGAGGCTTGTCCACACAGTATATGTACCTTGCTGCTGTGACGTCAACATGTTACGCCGTAGTGCCCGTGATGTCACAGACCGGATAGAACACTGTGATTGGACGGCTAGTCCAGATATGTACCTTGCCGCTGTGACGTCAACATGTTACGCCGTAGTGCCCGTGATGTCACAGACCGGATAGAACACTGTGATTTGACGGCTAGTCCAGGCGGCTATAATTGAAATAAATGTAGGGCTAGATTTAAATAGATTTAAGCTATTTTCTTTTTGCTTAAGACCCAACGATACCCCTTATTTAATACACTCCGACATTCAGAATTAAATAGGAGCGCTGGTCGGATAACAACAGATAGCATAGTGTCCGTAGAGATGTCACTCAGCGCTGCAGTCGTTAATTGTCCACGTTTTCGATAGAGATGGATAGGCATTATTGGCGATATTAAATGAGGGTAATCGCTCTCTATGAATCATTCATATTCAAGGGCGTTTTGTTATTTTGAAGACTACTCGTAGGCCATTAGGATTTGAAAGGAGCCCACGATAGAGGCGCGCTGTGCTTCTGACCCCCGAGTCATGATCCCATGAGAGAGAGCGGTGTCGTGTGGCCGATTAAAGCCCCCCGGGTCTTGTTATTCTATTCATAAAGTAGCCTACTTTGAGACACAACGTCAAAATGCTGACGAAACGGTTTGGCTACTTGTCTTGTTCCGTTAACATTAGGCCTACCTCAGTCCCTGAACAGCCGCGAACCCAACCAAAACAGGTTTGATGAAGACCGTTTGGAGACCAGTGCTATGGATGTAGGAGCACTCTACTGTATACTATTGAAAATTACTCATTTCTCATTCATGTGATCATCGTTGAAAATGTATGAATTCATTGTTCAGTCATGACAGCCAACAGCAGCCTAGTCTGACCATATCATTCATCATAACACAGATGGGCGCACTTATAACAGAATTACTACATTTATTCAACATCACGAAGTTGCATTTGAATCAAACTTAGTTTATTTCTCTCTCTCTCTCTCTCTCTCTCTCTTTCTCTCCCCACCCATATCCCCCCCAGTAGTACGAGTAGTAGTATGTTTACTACAGTATCTACATTAAATGCAATTATTGAAATAAGTCACTTTGGATAAAAGTGTCTGCTAAATGACTGTAATGCAATGTAACACATACTGAATATACTGTAACACACAACTATACCTATACCACACATAACACACACTGTATACAACACATAACTATACCTATACCACACACAACACATACTGTATATAACACACAACTATATCTATACCACACACAACACATACTGTATATAACACATAACTATACCTATACCACACACAACACACACTGTATATAACACATAATTATACCTCTGAAAATGTAATTTAATGTAATTTATTGCTCTATAAATGTTCTTAGCCATTAGACAAATATATTCCAGGAGCTTGCTCCAGGTTGCCTGTTTTAATATCTGTATTGCTTTTATGGCTCTGTGTGCTACTAACCCTGTTTTGCCTTCCCTCTCCCCAGTGCCTCTCTCTCTCCCTCCTATCTTCTAACCAGGTCCAGTGGATGCCCCACTGTCACCAGCAGACCTCCCGGAGTCCAATAGATACCCCTGTGTCTGCTGTGGATGTCGTAGCATTTAGTTAACACACACACACGTACACACAGACATACACCAGCCCACTTCCGGCTTTAGGCCTGGGCCATAGCAAACACACACCAGTATTTGCCATGTCTCTCCTATGATGCTTTTTGAGCCTCTCTTACTCTGAAATGTAATTTAATGTAATGTATTGCTTTATACATGTTCTTAGCCGGTAGACAAACATACTCCAGGAGCTTGCTCGATCGCCTTGTTGAGAGGGGTCAGGGAAGAATTTTTACAGCTCACTTATCTGACCCCCGGGTGATTACTGTTTTTTTGCTTCCCTCTGGAATATGTAGGGGTGGGTCGTATGCCCACCTCCCTTGTTCTCTGTAAAGCGCATTGTGTTGCCTCTGGGTATGAAATAGGCTATACAAATAAAGCTTTGATTGATTGATTGATTGATTGACAACACATACTGTATATAACACACAACTATACCTATATCACACACAACACATACTGTATATAACACATAATTATACCTATATCACACACATAATAACATTATATAATAACACACAACCCATGCTGTATGTCACACTAGGCAGGGGACATTGTATTCAACAGGTCTGGTAAGGAGCGGGGCCCCCTCTACACATCCAGGCCCAGGGGCCCATTTTTTCCAAGGGGATTAGAGGAACATGAATCAGAAGCCTTTAGAATCAGAGTCAGAAACAGGTTTATTGCCAAGTAGGCTTTCACATACAAGGAATTTGCTTTGGTCTGATTGTGCATTAATATTGCTAGGACAAATCAGGCCAGAGCAAAATACAGTAACATACAATTGTAAGTGACACATAGGCTAGAGTACAATACAAATACAATATAATGGATTGTAAATGGTAACTGGATTGCACTTATAAGGCTTTTATCCAAAAGTGCTTTGCAATGGCCTCTCATTTATCCATTCACACACAAATTCACAATGGCGGCAAGCTGCCACACACAAGGCACTAGCCTGCTCATTGGAAGTAATTTGGGGTTCAGTGTCTTGCCCAAGGACACTTCTACATGTGGACAGGAAGAGCAGGGATTAGAACCCCCGACCTGATCATTGGATGATGACCTGCCCTACCTCCTGAGATACAGCCGCCCAATAAAGCCTACAAAACAATATACAATAATATACAAAATAATACAATACAAATACAATAACATAAGGTGACAAATTAACAACAGAAGAAAAAGTGTTATATGATAGGAATGATATGATACAATATGATATGTCTCCTCGTTGGCATCACCACTATCCAACAACATGCATCACACAAGGCACAGAACATGCATGGAACTATCTGTAACCTGTGTTGCACAGGAGCAGACTGCGATAAAGACAACTCTTCCTGAACAGGCTGCTTTGTTCACAGACCATGTTAGCCACAACAGTGTTTCTTTGTTCACTTTCAACAGATATTGTCCGTGACAAGCGCCTGCTGGGAATGACACCGAGGGAAGGTTAGGGACAGCAGGTAGAATTTCGTCAGGTTCGTTTGCTTGTTTATTCAGTAGTTTGTAGTTACCGACTTATTACAATGTATTCATAATTAATGATGAACACTAGATGATAATAGGAACATGCTGAAATTAAATATATGTAATGATGATGTAATTAATAGTTGTTCTCAAACCATAGGCCTATAGATGTTTTAGTAACAGGTATATGTGATTCCGTGTGTGAAATGACTATTCAAAGTCCGAGCAGGATTGGGTTTGAACTCTATGATGTTTAGGACCCAGCAGAAGAGTAGACTAAATGTGAACATCACATGATAGTGATTTTCTTTGGAGCGGGATGGTAATGCCGCTATATGACTGGACCATAGTCTAAAGCAGACCAGACTATAGAAAGTGCACAGAAGCTAATCGAAGATCATACAAAAACAGGATGGCAGTTTGAAGTAGCCTACTAGTGAATCCACATACGGAGGAAGCAGCTATGGTGGTGAAGATATTTCTCTCCGTTGTAGTATTATTGGGTTTGCCATTTCTTGCTGCAAATCGAAACTTGGTAAGTAGCCTAAAAAGTCCTCATTCAAGTTACTGTGACGTTACTTTATTTTCAGCAGTACTTGGATCTGATGTATCCCGATTGTACTCTTCATTGCATACGAACAGTAGTACACATGACCATGCATTTTTATGAATGGAACATTAGCACTACTGATATTAACAGCACTGACATTAACATGGATTGTTGCATATTTACCCATGAGCCATTGCTCCATGACACGACGAGTTATTTGTGTGATATAGTAACAGTATTCTGTTTTTGGTTGCAGGTGTCAGTGGACAAAACTTTCTCCATAGACTACAAGAGAAACTGTTTTCTGAAGGACGGGAAGCCCTTCCAGTATGTCTCCGGCAGTATCCATTACTCCAGGATCCCCCAGTACTACTGGAAGGACCGGCTGGTCAAGATGTACATGGCTGGGCTCAACGCGGTACAGATGTGGGTACACAGCGGCAAAGACCATGTCCTTCAAAGATGCCCACCCTATGGGTCTTGTTGTGTGGTTTAGATGTATTATAGAATCAGTGCAATATGCTAGTGAATGACTGACTTGAAGTACTACCAGGACCCTGCCTCTTAAAGCGCATATTGTATTTATATTTTGCTACTCTTGCACTTTGGCTTTAGCATTAGATTATGCCCTTAGTCACTTGTGTAGAAAGGATATGCACTTGTGAGTTAGTCGTAGTACACTATCTATGTTAAATGCACTGTGTAAGTCGCCTTGGATAAAAGTGTCTACTAAATGACTATAATGTAATGTAAACTATCAGTAAATGCTCTGTTCTTTGTTTACAGCTACGTTCCTTGGAACTTCCACGAGGCCACGCAGGGGGTGTACAACTTCGCTGGCGACCGAGATCTGACGCACTTCCTGGACTTGGCCAACCAGACCGGCCTCCTGGTCATCCTGCGGCCAGGGCCGTACATCTGCGCGGAATGGGAGATGGTGAGCAGCGAGTCGTCTCCCTCCACCAACTGCTCAGATCTGGGCCTGCTGAAGTCTGGTTGCAGTCAGCTGACTACCCTGTCACATGACGTAGGGAGGCACTATGAGTCCCATTCTCACCTGACAACAGCTACGCAGAGGCAGACTGTCTTTGTGTCACACTCCATTAAGTAACAGACTTAAGCTGCGTTCTGAATCGCATACTTCCGCTTTTTACTACCAGTATGTACTACAGCTGCTCGAAAAGTACTGCTAGAAAGTACGTTGCACGCAGTACGCATCCAATTGGGACATGCTACGTAATTGTCATTACATTGCGCCTTGAAATTTGACCACATCCGTCGCTGTCCGTGAAGCGACATTGGTCCACAGCTGGGATTCATCAAAACGCCTCCGGCGCGACTCGCACATGTGACATAATTACTGCTGAGCACAGGATTGTGGGTCAGAATAGCCAGAAAAGTGTGCTGGCTTGCATACTGCAAAATACGGCCGGATGTAGAAGGACATCCTGGTATTTTTTGCCATACTGCATGTGGCATACTATGTATTGGAGCATACTACATCAATGTTTGGCATACTATATTGTATGGAAGTACGCGATTCGGAATGCAGCCTTTGTATTGCCGATCATAACATTCTCTCCCTCGAACTCTCACACACACTGTCAGCTAGACAGACAGGTATATTTTAAAGATATTTTTAGGGCATTTCTGCTTTATTAGGATAGGACAGTGGAAGGACAGACAGGAAAGGTGGGAGAGAGAGAGAGAGAGAGAGAGAGAGAGGAAGACATGTAGCAAAGGGTGTGGGCCGGATTCGAACCCACACCGCTGCGATAAGGACTAGCCTTTATATGGTGCACGCCCCAATCCATAGAGCTACCAGGGCGCCCCCAGACAGGGATATTAAAATCATGTGTTCAGGCGTAAAGAGCAGTGTCCTGATATGCTGGGTGATACTGTATCTGAAGTTTGTGTTTTTCTGCCCTTCAAGGGTGGTTTACCAGCCTGGCTGCTGCAGAAACCCAACATCATACTTCGTTCAGCAGACGCAGGTACAGTTCCTTCCGCTAACCTTACTATGGACAAATCAATCAAATCAAAATGTATTTATTATAGCACGTTTAAAACGACAGCAGTCGACCAAAGTACTGTACAAAGGTGGGTCCTAGATAAAAACATGTCTCAACAAAACAAGGAAATTACAGCAAACAATACAGACATTGAACATGAAGAAGGCTTGAAGGCCGGGTTCAGAAGTCGTCTATCCCTGCCTCAATAAAAATCCTCAATAGTGATAAATAGTGAGCAGGCTGACACAGTAGGGACTCCAAGTGATATGCATCTTCTGCTCTATGATGTGTTTTTGTGTTTATTGTTTTTTATTGTATATTTATTGTTATTTATTCAGATTCTGAGCACAGACTGGTTAAAACGCCAGGGAGAAAAGGAGGTTTTTAGGGAGGATTTTTTAAAAGCTCAAGGGTCTTGGAGGATCTAATATGAAGAGGCAGGCCAGACAAGACATCAGAAGCACCTGTTCTATCTACATCCTCGTTTGGTCAAACTGATTTCATGTGTCTTCCTGTTGCAGATTATCTGCAGGCTGTGAGCACCTGGCTAGCCGAGCTTCTTCCCAGAGTGAGGCCCTGGCTTTACTCCAACGGAGGGAATATCATCAGTGTGCAGGTAGAGAACAATGGTCAAACCCTAATCTGTCACAACGGATGTAGGTTTTGGGGATAAACTCGATTCGTTTATTACTGCCCAATCGGTGGCGACGGATCTAATTCCCTGCCCAATCAGATTCAATCCAGACTGCGTGAAACAACAACCTAGCAACCAGCTCAGTGGCCTTGTGGTAAGAGTGTCCGCCCTGAGACTGGGAGGTCATGAGTTCGATCCCCGGCCGAGTCATACCATTGCCTCCCTGCTTGGCACTCAGCATCAAGGGTTGGAATTGGGGGGCTAAATCACCAAATGATTCCCAAGCGCGGCACCGCTGCTGCTCACCGCTCCCCCAGGGGATGGGTCAAACGCGGAGAACTAATTTCACCATCCTCAGGTCGGGTGTGTGACAATCATTTTAACTTTAACCGCCCGCCGAAGACAAGTGTGATTAGTTTAAAGAAATACAACGTTCCCTCCCATCACTGAATAGTAATGAGTCCAGCCAGACCTTTCTCCAGTGCTGGCACAGTGTAAACGAAGTGTGGAGATAGGTCTGGCTATGCGAGACTAGCCTAACCCTAACCTTAATAACAGCCAGCCTCCTGAAGAGACTCTCTGGAGAACATCAAGGAACATCTAAAGATGGAAGCGTCAGATGTTGACGTACAGTAGGAGCCACTTCAATGCAATTTTAGCTTCAGTAGCTCCGAATAGAACGTCAATTTACGATGTCTCAGCACTTCCGTCTCTCTCCGTTTCCAGGAGCAGGTCTGAAAACCTCTCCTATCTGCCTGGTCCTGTTCCTTGTGTCGCTCTGTCCACAGGACAGTCGGTAGTGAGTGACCGTCTGTCGTCGACCCTCCAGGTTGAGCGACCGGTCTGTTGCTAACCCTCCGGATTGAGTGACCGGTCTGTTGCTAACCCTCCAGGTTGAGAACGAGTATGGCAGCTACTTCGCCTGCGACTACAACTACATGCGTCACCTGCGCATGCTCTTCCGCTTCTTCCTGGGAGAAAACACGGTCCTCTTCACCACCGACGGCAACACCGACCGGGAGATGACCTGCGGCACGCTGGAAGGGTTGTACGCCACCATCGACTTCGGGACAGGTTGGTGTTAAAACTAGCCTGGTTGAACCAGACACATCGCGTGAGCAATGGCATGGGAAGAGCAATCACCTCCAGGGGATCGTATTTGTGTGTTGAGGTGTTATAGGCGTGCTGTGTAACTGCTTCTACTCTCCCTTCAGACACCAACAGCTCCACAGCCTTCACACGGCAAAGGAGGTTTGAGCCAAAAGGCCCTCTGGTGAGTCATGGCTGTTCGGCAGTTATTAACATGCTATTAACGTTCATTAACAAGTTATTACACATTAGTAACAAGTATTTACTTGAGGCGTTCTCTGGAATTCTCCATCTATGGATGTATTTTGTGTTACGCTACTACAGCCGCCATGTGTGCGTTGTTGCAGGTGAACTCGGAGTTCTACACGGGTTGGCTGGACCACTGGGGCGACAAACACGCCCAGGTGGACACTCGGAAAGTCAGCGAAATGCTTGGAGAAATGCTGTCCATGGGTGCCAACGTCAACATGTATGTCCCTTTTCCCGCCTCCTCCAGTCTACGTGTCCCTGAGCAAGACACTGAATCCCCCAATTGCTCCCAGTGAGCAGACTAGCGCCTTGTATGGCCTGCTGGCACCACTGGTGTGTGTGTGTGTGTGAATGGGTGAATGAGAGGCCATTGTAAAGCGTTTTGTCCCTTAGGGGTGAGAAAAGCGCTATATAAGTGCAGTCCATTTACCATTTTCACCCCAACCCCTTTGTGGTTCTTTTCTCACACCCACGGTGTAAAGAAGGATAATGTCTATTTTCTTACCGCAGGTACATGTTCGAAGGAGGGACAAACTTCGGCTACTGGAATGGTTAAGTGACCTGCGTCATTATTGCTTTGTCACTAAAGTCATTGTTAAATTGTAATTGTAAGAAAGATCTGGTGTAATACAGGCCTGGGTCAAAATACAATTCAAAATCCTTTCAAATACTTGAGCGTTTGTTGAGTCTCCCTGGAGTGTCAGGTGGGCGGGGTTTGCATTTTTTATTAATTAAAAATGCAAAACCCACAATTTTAATAATTGAAATGATTTCAAATGGTATTTAGACCCAGATCAGTCTGTTCTAATATACTGTACTTTGTCTGTTTTTGACCATCGACAGGAGCTGACCATGACAACAGGTTCCGCTCGGTGGTGACCAGCTACGACTACGACGCCCCTCTGACAGAGGCTGGCGACCCCACGGAGAAGCTACTGGCCATCAGGGACGTCATCAAGAAGGTACCACAGAAGCACTCTCCAGGCAATAGCCTGGTCCTACATCAGTATACGTTTCACCCATCTCCCCTGTTAGAGCACACTCAGGTCTGGGACCGGGCTATGACCAGCAGGATGTAGTTAGTATTGTTGTATTCTGAGTTTTGAATGAATGAATTTTTTATTAAGGTGAAGTCCTAGTCGATTAATCCCTTATGGGGATCTTTTAAACAAATGAGTTAATAGGCTCATACTTTATTAAGGTCCTTGTAAGATGCTTACATTTATAAGTGTGAATAATAGAATTATAAACACGTTTATTGTTAGATTATAAAACAATGTGCATAAGCCCATAATTAATGACTAATAAGTATTATAAGCAACTAATAAGGCTTTTATTAATGTTCTCAAGCAGTTTATAAACTGTTAACAAGTTTCTTATGTCTTATAATCTAACAGTAAACATATTTCTAATGCTATTAACACACATTAAAGTTAACAAGCATCTTATGAGGACCTTATTACCTATTAACTAATGGTTAATAAGAGGACCTTAATATTAAGTGTTAACGTTAAATGTAATAGAGGTGATTTCTTTTTAGTTTAGAGATATCCCCGTCGGTCCCATGCCACCACCATCTCCCAAGTTTGCCTATGGCTTTGTGACCCTGACAGAGGTACGAGTTCATGTTCAAAATCCCTTCAGCAGGCTGATCAAATACTGTACGTGGTACCGTACATCTAGTTAAAAATCAGTTATCTTACTGAGCTCTGTCACAGGTGGGCAACATCAGCGCCCTGCTGGGCACCCTGTCCCCACAGGGACCCGTGAGGTCATCGTACCCTCTGACCTTCGAGGAGATGAAGCAGGTAACCTGGGCTCCGGGGAGAACCGTAGGATCGTATCCTGCAGTAGAACCGTGCGTGGAACCCGGAAGCAGGAGAACTCAGCGCGCTGTGTCTCTTATCGTTTTCAGTACTACGGCTACATGCTCTACCGCACCACGCTGCCCCGAGACCTCCCAGAGGCCACGCCCCTCATCTCTCCCCTGAATGGCGTTCATGACCGGGCGTACGTGACCGTCAACGGGGTGGGTACCTGCTGTTCTCCCTCTGGGGCTTTGTTCTGTGGGCTGGAGGGTCTCCTAACTTACAAGACACAAGGCTGAAAGCAAAAAAAATAAAAATGTTTTATTATTATAGTGGATTTATAGTGGGATTGCAGTTAGGGTTATATATCTTCATCAGCGTTTACATTGCTTAGGCGTTAATGACCCATATATATATATATATACTGCTCAAAAGAATTAAGGGAACACTTACTCACACTTAATCACATCCAGCCCTAAATTGGTTAATGATTTTGGTTTCCATTGACCGTCATTTTGTTCTCGGCGAATTGCACAATGTAATGAATAAAGATTTTCAACTTGGTTATTTTGTTCATGGAGATCCACGATGATAATTGATGACTGGCGTTCCCTTAATTTCTTTGAGCAGTTTATATATATATATATATTTATAGATATATATATGGGTATTTTCTGCCTGGGAGCTGTACACGTTAAGGTCAGAGGGCTGAAACACATTCACTATTGTCTGCTACTATGCATAAAAAAAAACATTTGAACGTATCCATTTTTGATCCTGTATATTTTGGAATCTGCACCCGTTATGAATCCTAGCCTTGTGAGTTGAGCATGCCAGTCCTTTGTCCTAGGGTTGTACGTTTGACATCGGCGTGCGGAAAGGGTACTATATAATAGATAGGCTTCAGTACTTGACGTGTGGCGTTCATCTGTGTGGCTCTTGTGACGAGGGCGGTCCCCTCTGTGTGAGCAGGTGTTCCAGGGCCTGCTGGAGAGAGACATCACCCTGGTGACGAAGGTGACCGGACGCCGGGGCGACACCATGGACGTTCTAGTGGAGAACATGGGCAGGGTCAACTTCGGCAGCAAGATCAACGACTACAAGGTAAGTGGCCGCGTCCGGAGGGTAGGAAGGGGGTGCAGAAAACGTTCCGCCCGGTTGATCTCTCTCGTTTGTTGCGTGTCTGTAGGGACTCTTGAGTAATCTGATCCTGGGGAGAGACGTGCTGAAGGACTGGGAGATCTATCCTCTGGACATAGACGGAGCGGTCACCAGGGGCTGGCCTCACTCGGGCCAGAGTCGCTCCCCGCCCGGCCCACGGGCCGAACCCGCAGGCGGGCCGGTCTTTTACTCGGGGAGCCTGCCGCCCAACGGCCTGGCGTGGGACACCTTCCTCAAGCTCAACGACTGGACCAAGGTGAGAGACCATGTCCATGACCAGCTGCTGAGGGGTGGGTTCTTGATATAGACTCACCTGTCAAGTCTTTAAACACTGCGCTCAACTAGAGACCTAGACTGAAGACTTTTATTTTGACAGGTTTTGTTGCTAAAAGTGGGTGGAAACAATTTGAGATTAGAAGAAAAAAAAAAACTATTACAGAACCAATCCAACATTAGGGCGGTCCTTCCTAATGGGGCGGTGAATGTTTTGATTCTCCAGTTTGATTGGAGGACATAATTTCCAGGAAGGCGGGTCCTTCACCCTATTGGAGATGTAGGCAGTGGCTCTGATTGGTAGCGATTGTTTTCAATGGAGATTTCTCCAGACTTTCGGATGCAGAGATGAGTCTGATCTGAAGTATGGCATCGCGAGACTAACCTTGATAAGGCTGGTACAGGCGAGAAAGATGTCCTCTTCCGTGGAAATGTATTTTGGTTGGGAAAGAATGATATGACTCGGCACAATTCACGACACGATGAGCGTTCATGAAGCTAAGTGTCGTCACACTATCAGAAATGTAGCAGGTAAAAGCTATAGTATGTGTCGTAGGGTAAAGTCTTGGCGTGCTTCACTCAAAGGTTTACAGTGTCTTAAGAGTAGGGTGCCGGGCGCAAACAGGACACGCAAACAGGACACGCAAACACACACGCAAACACACACGCAAACACACACGCACACACAAAGAGAAGAAAACCAGCACTCAACAGATATTTTACTTCAAATGTTCTTTTGAGGAGCAGAGCTGTGTTTGAGCGGAAATTCTTGGTGCACGCTGACAAAGCCTTATAGTCTATAATGGGCTGATGTCCCTTTGGTCTGGTTCCCCATCCCCAGGGTCAGGTGTGGATCAATGGAGTGAACCTGGGTCGGTACTGGCCGGCCCGGGGTCCCCAGGTGACCCTGTACGTCCCCGGGCCACTGCTCAGCGCCAGCCGGCCCAACAACATCACGGTCCTGGAGCTGGAGCGGGCCCCCGCGCACACACGGGTCCTCTTCATGGACCGGGCCCAGCTCAACAGCACCGCCAGCAAGACGTGACAAAACACACCCACACCCACACACACACACGGATAGCATGGGGCAGTTCAGGAGGGCGAGGCTTCACTGGCCGGTTAAGATAGTACAGCTGTGTCATTAAGAGAGCGTTGGAGAGTCTTTATCAGTGCTACAGAGTTCTCTCCGCGTGACCGGTTCTGAGCGGTCCGGCCCTCCGAACGCGACCCCAAGCTAATCCCGTGGAGCGCGGTACCACTCGTCTGTTCGGGCTACGTTTCTTCTGCCATCGATCACTCCACTCTTGTCACATTGACATTTGATCTGTTGATCCTGCATCACTGATCATTTCAAGCATTCCGTTCACGTCAGTATCACATGACGACAAACTACTCAACCAGACTTCGGTTTATGTACCCATTTGCACTGCCACATATTAGCAGTATTAATACAGTAGCCTGCGGTTGGAAAATACGACACAAACATGAAAAGGTATGGTTTTCAGTGGTAACTCAGGAAGTAGCCAGGAGTAAGTGAATGTTCTGGTAATTGCTGGTAATTGTATTGATTGTATTCGAGTTGCTGTGCCTCTGATGCCTTTTAATAATTACAGATACTGTATATAAATTATGCTTTTGCACTCTTTACAATGCTTCCCAGTGAATTAATTTACCGAAACACATGCACTTGTACACTGGATTAGATAATACAATTGGCTTAACAATAAGCAATGCAATCATATTTATTTTGACATGATAACGCACTATAATCATTAAAAACATCCCGTGACATTGGGCCACGAAAGCCCTGAATAGCTTCATCGCCTTCCTCATCCAAGAGTCCTTCCTCTGCTTGTTCAGTTACACTGAGGTGGGTTGTTGTCATTTTCACAGCTCTGTCGCCACCTGCTGGTGAAGCAGTGTTACTGCCTGTAAGTGAACGTCGTATGGATGTCAGTTCTTGGCGGTAGTGGGGTTGTTAGTCTTGCGGTGCGTCTGGACACAGCGAGGCGAGCAGAAGGAGAAGTCCAGGTACTGGAACGGGACCTTGCCAAGCAGCGACTCCCCACACTGCCAGCACCGACTGGCAGACACACACACACACACACAAACAAACACACACACACACACACACACACACACACAAGCACAAACCCAGCTTGAGAGAGAATGGTATGATTGGTCTCATGTGCTACGTCATCAGAATGACTATCGCAACCATGCGCACACAAAGTGATCACTAACCATCTCTTGTGAGTTCCAACTTTGTGCAAATGTCAATGTCACCAGCTGAGTGGATTAAAGGGTGCGTTCGTAAATGCGCTCGGAGAATCTGCTCTGATTTCAGAGTGCTCTGGTTTTAACGTCATAGAACGCTCTGAAATTAAGTTAATTTAGGAACGGCCTGTTCGCTCGGACAAACCGTCTTTTCAATCGGAGCACCCAGTGCGTGCGCTCGGAGTGCTCCCAGAGTGCAGTGCTCTGAATTTTTCGAACGGGGGCGCACTAGTCTGGGGCCTTTCTCGTTCGGTGTTGTTTCGCCGGTCTAGAGCGGAAGCGCGATTACGCACCAGGCATAACACCGATGAAAATTGTAAAAGAAGATGCGAGGAGAACTACCGGTTAAGGAAAAATAAAGCAAGCGGATGTTGGAGGCGGGCTCTACAGGCTCGAGCCGGATGAGGGGGCGTGCTTAAGGCAGTGAAGTAAATAGATACCAGGCTCTTCTCCCCGAGGAGAGACTGGTGATGCGAGGCTAGGGCGCACAGAATGCCCAGAGAGCACTCGGGGGTACGCTCCGAGCATGTTTACGAACGCACCCAAAGTAAACATAGTCGCTTGAGGCAACAGAGTATCGCGGCTAAACCCGTAACAGACGAGTAGAGTCACTTGTGTGAAAGGGCTCAGTGTCACATTTTAGCCATGCTTAAACGTAGAATACACCCAGTGTTTAAAAACGTTTCTCTTATCGCATATATAGGTTATATAATAATAGTTTGGCAGCCAGGAATCGTGTGGGCAGCGAGCATTGAGCAATTGGACCGCGCTCCGCACTTGTGTGAAACGGCGAAATTGGTTTTACGATATTGGACCCAGGGGTGGAGCTACTCGGACGGCGCTAGTCTGGGGCCTTTCTCGTTCGGTGTTGTTTCGCCGGTCTAGAGGGGAAGCGCCTTGGATGACGCATCACATAATCATCCGGTCTGGACCGGAGGAAGAACAGTTGTAATGTTTTTACTGTAGGCTGCACATGGTGCAAGTTTCGAGTAGATAACATTTGTGATGGCATCACCAGGCATAACACCGACGAAAATTGTAAAAGAAGATGCGAGGAGAACTACCGGTTAAGGATCATATCGCATATTGCCACTCCCCTGCAAGCCTCCAGACGAGCGTGCCCGAGGGAGGGGATAGCTCCATTCCTGGGTCCGGTTTCGTAAATCAGCTCTATTAAACATTTAAGCAGCGGGTCTATTACATGTTTTTAAACAACGGGTGTATTCTACGTTTAAGCACGGCTAAAATGTGATACTGAGCCGTTTCACACAAGTGACTACTCATCTATTACACGTTTAGCCGTGATACCGGGCTGCACTTGAGTAGAGGTAAAGGGATTGGTGTTTCACCTGGTATTAGAGAGGTAAAGGGATTGGTGTTTCACCTGGTATTAGAGGTAAAGGGATTGGTGTTTCACCTGGTGTTAGAGAGGTAAAGGGATTGGTGTTTCACCTGGTGTTAGAGAGGTAAAGGGATTGGTGTTTCACCTGGTGTTAGAGAGGTAAAGGGATTGGTGTTTCACCTGGTGTTAGAGAGGTAAAGGGATTGGTGTTTCACCTGGTGTTAGAGGTAAAAGGATTGGTGTTTCACCTGGTGTTAGAGAGGTAAAGGGATTGGTGTTTCACCTGGTGTTAGAGAGGTAAAGGGATTGGTGTTTCACCTGGTGTTAGAGAGGTAAAGGGATTGGTGTTTCACCTGGTGTTAGAGAGGTAAAGGGATTGGTGTTTCACCTGGTGTTAGAGAGGTAAAGGGATTGGTGTCTCACCTGGTGTTAGAGAGTTAAAGGTACTGGTGTCTCACCTGGTGTTAGAGAGGTAAAGGGATTGGTGTCTCACCTGGTGTTAGAGAGTTAAAGGTACTGGTGTCTCACCTGGTGTTAGAGAGGTAAAGGGATTGGTGTCTCACCTGGTGTTAGAGAGGTTGCTTCCAGTTGCAGCATTTTGCTGAGCCAGCCTCCTCTCTGCCGCCAGAGCCCTCTGTGTCCACACAGGAAGAGGAGGTCAGAGGTCACACAACGCTGGCATACTGAAAGAAAGCCAAAACCTCCAAACCAAATCAAAACCTTTCCATACCTTTTCCCGGTCACTAAGAGCGACAAATCTTCTCTTCTCCTCCACCTCCATCTCTTGTTTCCTCCTCTCTTCTTTCTGCTCTTTCTCCCGTTGTTTTTTTGCCACTTTTTGGGCCTTTTTCTTCTCCGACTTTTTGGACTCCAACTCTGCTGTGAGCGGTCCCGGGACCTAGGACACAACCAAGGACACGTCTGACGCCGGGCCAACAAGTCCTCGGAAGTCGAACGAGGACCGATTTCTAAGGGCTTTGCTTTCGACGCGGGCCCCGGCTACGTATGACCGCGCCCCACCACGTGATGCCGGGAGGCGTCTCACCTGCGCCTTGCCGTAGTCGTACTGGTCAGGTTTCTCGGCCATGTATTTGCGAAACACGTTCCTGGTGTCCTTCTCGGGGGCGACGACGTAGGGAGTCTGGCCTTTCTTGTCCCTGTGCCGGAAACAGACACACGCTGGATAAAGCGCCTCGGATACCCTCCCCTCTAGACGACACACACACACCTGAGAGAATACCATCCCCTCTAGACGACACACACACACCCGAGAGAATACCCTCCCCTCTAGACGACACACACACACCCGAGAGAATACCCTCCCATCTAGACGACACACACACACACACACCCGAGAGAACACCCTCCCCTCTAGACGACACACACACACCCGAGAGAATACGCTCCCCTCTAGACGACACACACACACCTGAGAGAATACCCTCCCCTCTAGACGACACACACACACCCGAGAGAATACCCTCCCATCTAGACGACACACACACACCCGAGAGAATACCCTCCCCTCTAGACGACACACACACACCCGAGAGAATACCCTCCCATCTAGACGACACACACACACACACACACACCCGAGAGAACACCCTCCCCGCTAGACGACACACACACACCCGAGAGAATACCATCCCCTCTAGACGACACACACACACCCGAGAGAATACCCTCCCCTCTAGACGACACACACACACACACACCCGAGAGAACACCCTCCCCTCTAGACGACACACACACACCCGAGAGAATACCCTCCCCTCTAGACGACACACACACACCCGAGAGAATACGCTCCCCTCTAGACGACACACACACCCGAGAGAATACGCTCCCCTCTAGACGACACACACACCCGAGAGAACACCCTCCCCTCTAGACGACACACACACACCCGAGAGAATACCCTCCCCTCTAGACGACACACACACACCCGAGAGAATCCCCTCCCCTCTAGACGACACACACACCCGAGAGAATACGCTCCCCTCTAGACGACACACACACCCGAGAGAACACCCTCCCCTCTAGACGACACACACACACCCGAGAGAATACCCTCCCCTCTAGACGACACACACACACCCGAGAGAATCCCCTCCCCTCTAGACGACACACACACCCGAGAGAATACGCTCCCCTCTAGACGACACACACACCCGAGAGAACACCCTCCCCTCTAGACGACACACACACCCGAGAGAACACCCTCCCCTCTAGACGACACACACACACACCGGAGAGAATACCCTCCCCTCTAGACGACACACACACACCCGAGAGAATCCCCTCCCATCTAGACGACACACACACCCGAGAGAATACCCTCCCCTCTAGACGACACACACACACCGGAGAGAATACCCTCCCCTCTAGACGACACACACACACCCGAGAGAATACCCTCCCATCTAGACGACACACACACACCCGAGAGAATACCCTCCCATCTAGACGACACACACACCTGAGAGAATCCCCTCCCCTCTAGACGACACACACACACCCGAGAGAATACCCTCCCCTCTAGACGACACACACACACCCGAGAGAATACCCTCCCATCTAGACGACACACACACCTGAGAGAATACGCTCCCCTCTAGACGACACACACACACCGGAGAGAATCCCCTCCCCTCTAGACGACACACACACACCGGAGAGAATCCCCTCCCCTCTAGACGACACACACACACCCGAGAGAATGCCCTCCCCTCTAGACGACACACACACCCGAGAGAACGCCCTCCCCTCTAGACGACACACACACCCGAGAGAATGCCCTCCCCTCTAGACGACACACACACCCGAGAGAATGCCCTCCCCTCTAGACGACACACACACCTGAGAGAATACCCTCCCCTCTAGACGACACACACACCCGAGAGAATACCCTCCCCTCTAGACGACACACACCCGAGAGAATACCCTCCCCTCTAGACGACACACACCCGAGAGAATACCCTCCCCTCTAGACGACACAATGGTATATAGACAATGGGTGAGTGAAGCAGTAACTCACTCGAGGGTTGTGGTATATGGTCTATATACCACGGGTTGTGCTGCGGTCATAGGTGCCCCGTGGTATACGGGCCATATACAACCATCGAGTGACTTATCGCTTTTATACAACGGTTACATCATCAGGACATTTTTATGGGATAAATACCTACTATTTCAGTGCCTTAATATCACGTTGCTATGGAGTTTCAAAGCGACGAACAATGAGCCCTAGCAACCAAACTAATGCTCCTGACCAGCCTAGCTAGCCATGAGCGAAGTGTAGCCTACCTTTCCTGTGCAAATGTGATGATGATAAACCAGAGTGGTAGGCTACAGGTTGGATAGAACTCAGAACTGAATGTTGAACTCAAATTTCTATTTTTCTTGAGGAGAAACCATAATGTAACCAACAGAGCGTTACGCAACGGAACGTTTTCACATGCAGTAATAATCGCCGCAGTAATATTTCACACAGAACGATAAAGAGGCTTTGCCCGTGGTATATCGTGGCGTATACAACGGCTCTTAACCAACCAGATTGCGAGGTCGGAACTACCCGTTGTATAAATCACGTACATGCTATAGCTACGCTAAATTCTCATTTATCTGCCCCGTTGGTGTCTTTGTTGTCCGTTTTAGCAGAGTCTGTATAGTGAGTGCTATGTTTTAGTTATGTTATTTAGTTTATGTTAGCTTTTAACTATAACCTTTTTCCATTTAGCGATGGCTTATATCTGGCCTCAGGGACTGCAGTTGAAATTTAGCTTTTTTGCTAAGACTGACACATTTACTCCTGTGGTTGATTAATGTGCACTGTCCCTGTTCAAATAAATAAATAAAGTGAAAATGAAAATGGCGACTCCTACCTGCAGGCGGGGTCCGCTCCAGCGTCCATCAGCAGCCTGACCACGGCCTTCTGTCCGGCGCCGGAGGCCACGTGCAGCAGGGTGAAGCCTGACGAGTCGATGGGCTTGTTGAGCAGCGCTGGGGTCCTCGGGGCGCCGGGGCTGCCCTGCTGCTGCCTGTTCCCCCGCTCCCCTGTCCCCTCGCCGCCCCGGTCTTCTTCCGTCTCCTCCGGCAGCCCGAGGAGGCGGCGCAGCGAGTCCGTGTCGCCGACCTTGCAGGCGGTGAAGAGGGCGTCCCGAAGGGCGTACTCCCACGACTCGGCAGGCTCCTCTGGGAAGACGCAGAGTTTGGGGATTATGCGTAGGGCTGGGTTAAAGAAATCGATTAATCGATTCTGAATCGATTCTGAATCAAATGATTCAGAAACGATTCATGAATCCCAAAATTGATCTTTTATTTAATGAATGAATGAATAAATGAAGGAATGAATAGTTCATTAATTCATTCAATGATTCATTCATTAATTTTTGGAAATCAGTATCGATACCCAGCCCTAGTATTGATGTGTTGCATAACTTGGCAGTCATGTAATTAAGGTTACAGCTAAAAAAAAAATCAGGTTTTAGTAACACTAACCAAATCGATATTGAATCGAATCGAATCGTTGTAATCGATTCTGAACCTTGTGAATCGGAATCGAATCGATTCTTGAAATTCGAATCGATACTCAGCCCTAATTAAGCGGTTTTAAATATTTAGCGATGCTCCCAGAGACGCAGATGGGGAGAGGAGGATGTAGGCCGGGGAATCCCCTTCACAAACACAATACACTCTCTGATGGCCGGTGACAGTTAGGGTCGTCATCTGTCAGAGCCTCACCTTCCTCAGGCTGGGTGTTTTTACGCTGTCTCCTCCTGCCTCTGGTCTTGTCCGGTTTCTCCTGACCGTCCTCCTCCACCGGAGCGGACTCCGCTACCTCTTCCTCCTCCTCCTCCTCATCACTGGCTGAGATCCAGGAAAACACGATACGAGACTTAGTGACCTTGGACGGTTTTCTGAGGGATATCCCCCCGTCGTTATCGAGACTCACCTTCGGCCTCTGCTCTGCACCCTTCCTTCATCCTCCTCCTCCTCCTCCTCCGGCGCTGTCTGCAGGGCTGGAGCTCGTGCTCCCTGAGGTCAAGGGTCGAAAGTGTCACTTCCGCTGTCACCAGCTCCACCGACTCTCCTGAACTCCCGTCCTCCTCCTCCGCTCCAGCAGGGGGTGCTGACAGACCCAGGGGACACAACACAACTCGAGACCACACACTGGAAATACCACCACGTGACTCCTCTTAAATTAATCCAGCTAAAACAGTCTTCCTTATATACTAACATTATTTATTATATTATTATTATTATTATATACTAACATTCATACACCCACTCACCAGTCCCGTCTTGATTCGGGTGCGGTTCTGCTGTGGGTTTTGGCTCCTTCTTCCTCCACACTTTCTTAGAAGGACTGAGTATATCGGAGACGTCGGTATCTTTCCCTGTAGTTCAAGACACATTTCCTGAACATAAATAACATGTCAACAAGCGAGCTTGGCCTCCATACGCTAAGAGTGTTCAGTAGCTCCTACCGTAGACATCCAACCCTAACCCCGGAGTGTTCAGTAGCTCCTACCGTAGACATCCAACCCTAACCCCGGGAGTGTTCAGTAGCTCCTACCGTACACATCCAACCCTAACCCCGGGAGTGTTCAGTAACTCCTACCGTAGACATCCAACCCTAACCCCGGGAGTGTTCAGTAGCTCCTACCGTAGACATCCAACCCTAACCCCGGGAGTGTTCAGTAGCTCCTACCGTAGACATCCAACCCTAACCCCGGGAGTGTTCAGTAGCTCCTACCGTAGACATCCAACCCTAACCCCGGGAGTGTTCAGTAGCTCCTACCGTACACATCCAACCCTAACCCCGGGAGTGTTCAGTAGCTCCTACCGTAGACGTGCAGAGAAGAGAGCACCTCGTGAACTCTCTTGACCTCTCTCAGGGTGGCCCTGCGCGTGGGAAAGGGCGGCGTTCGGATCCGAGGGTCCTTCCTGTCCATCGGTGCCGCCCGGCCGCCGAAGAAGATGGTTTTGTTGTAGCTGGGGGCGCGTAGGAACACCACGCTGGCCTCCTTCAGGTGCTCAGCCCAGCTCTCCAGCAGGTCCTGAATCTCCTGCGACAGGCGAGAGACGACGGAGAGAACGTCCGCTCAGACATGCAGACGGTCACGCGGGGAACCGACCAAAAAACAATATTCACCCGTTTCTGTTTGCTCTGCGCCGTTAAAGAGTAGTGTATCTGTCTAACCTTTACGAGCGCCGCCTCGTTATGGCGCCTCAGCGCGGCGCCGGCCGATTTGGGGGCGTGGCTGCGGTCCTTGGCGTCCCGGAGGCCCTGGGCGGTGCCCCGCTTGGCGCGCACCGTGTAGCGGTGAAACGTCTTGTGTTGGAGCACTTCTCTCCTGTAAGACAGAGGGGAGGAGAGGAGGCTCGAGGCTATTACAGGCTATTACAGGCTCGAGCCGGATGATGGGGCGGGCTTAAGGCAGTTAAGTAAATAGATACCAGGCTGTTCTCCCCGAGGGGAGACTGGTGACGCGAGGCTACAGGAGATGTCTCCAGACTTTCGGAGGCGGAGATCTCAAAAGTCTGGTATCACGTGACTAGTGACACACTGACCCCTGAAAGACGGCCCCAGCGAAGTGTCCACCACCGGTCATGAGGATGACCCACACTGCCTTGTTGCTGACATTTTGCAGGGAGGCCACCAAGTCTCCTCCAACCTCTGACTGAAACACAGAAGAAGAAATAGTGTTTACCGATATACAGTCTCAAAGCATAGCATACAGGAGCATATAGGGTTCTTGGTTCATTCGGGTCAAGGTACAAAGAAATTCCACTCGGAGTGAAAGGCTTGGGCCTACCTTGCTCTGGAGCACACAGCGGTGCACGGTCAGATACTGGCCCTGGGCGTTCTGGAAGACAACTCTGCTGGAGAGACGAGAAGAGGAGGACTCGGCCTCCAGACAGCTGTCGCTCTCTGCAGGGGTGACCCGGGTGTGGTTCAGGGCCCAGTCACTGTCCGAGTCCTCCGTGTCAGAGTCCTCCGAGTCAGAGTCTGACCCTGAGATACTCGACATGTCTCCTGATTGGAGGAAAACCAGGAAGAGATATTATTGGTCACGCCAATATGGCAAATCAATGTCAAACATTCTTTCCGTGTTACTCGTTGCTTTAGGCTGTCTTTGGGGGTTCTTCTCACCTACGCCACTCTTCCTCTCAAATTCCTCCGATGTGACTGGTGGCAGCCCCACAATCCTTTGCCTCAGGTTGAAACGATGCCAGTCAAGTTTGTAATGCTCCATCTGAAGGTGAAACGACAGCTTTCATTCTAATAAACAAAACAAAGTTCGGAAATTCGTGTTTGGTAGATGAGTACTCTGTCATAACAATGCTTCTTGGCAATAAATTTGATACCGTTGGAAAGCCTGTTTATTTCCCTTTTGAACACATTTCCGCGATTTTTGTTTTATTAAGTAGTAAGTGAATCTCTTGCTTTGTGGATCTTACAAATGCGACAAACAGTTCCAAGTCGGTCTGATCATACCTGCTCTTCACGGCTGTCAAAGTGACTTTGGCACGCAGAACAGACCTTCCTGTCTGACACCTCTCTGGCAAGACTGCTCTCTCTACTGCCATCACCCACACAGCTCACTGCTGGGCACAGGGCTACGCCTCCTATAGATGGAAGACATAAAGAAACAAGGCTGTCCATCAAAGGACACCAGTGACCACTCGATGAGTTTCCTGTCTTTGAAAATGAGAGTGTGTTTTTGAGGGATTTTATCTATGCACCTATGGGTCAATTGAGTGTTATCGGCTACGGGCTCTCAAGAATGCACCGTTTGACAAAACTTTGATATCGGCCGCTGCATATGATTGTAAATAACCTTATAACATGGCTTATAATGCTAAATTCCGAAGCTGTCCTTTAAGTTAGTTACCCACCTTGATTGTTTGAGGATGTCTCGCTGTTGGACTGGAGAGGCTGTTCCTTGAAGTGAGTGACTTCTCTCAGGCCATCTAGTGCCCCGTCCTCTCCACCGCATTCAAAGATCGAACGGTATTCCGCCCCAGCTGGCATCGTGAACTGGTTTCTGTTATGGCAGATAAAGATATGTATTTAGGCAGATAAAGATCTGTATTTATGGCAGATAAAGATATGTATTTTAGCCAACAGTGCAGAGTGAACAGTGAGTGTGAAGGAGGCTAGCTGCGAGATTGTGTACTTTCCAGTAGTCAGCCCTCTAAATAAACGGCACTTTGTAAACAGACACATGACTTATCTAATTAGGCTATGTAAAGCAAGTTATGTGACCAAATGCACCATCAATGACACGTGTAATATCAGCTGGAGTGAAATGGCTAGCTAGCTAGAATAGCCAGTTTAGCTAACGTGAATACATGTCAAGCTAGCTTTAGTAACGTTACTGTTATAAGAATGTGTTTATACCTAGTACAGTACGCAAATAGATTCAAATTCTACGGTAATGTGAATGTGCAGTTGTGAATTTTATATACTTACAATCGGCAATATTACAAAATCTCGCGTCAGAACACAGCTGCTTCTCAAGTCCCGAGGCAACCGCAACACGTGTTCTACGGAACATGAGAAGTGCCAAAATCAAAAGCGTTTTGTTTATGTTTGGGGTGTGTGTGGGGGTGTGTGTCTGTCTCTATGGTAGGCTAGCACTCAGTACATGAATCATAGCCTATCAATAAAACAAGCTTTCAATTAATTTGTTTTTATTGAAAAATTCATACAAACCATATTCCACAAATGCTTTCTCATACAGTACACAGTCCCAAACACAATCTAGGGCCTGCAAGGTACAAGACGGACACAATTAAGATCAAACACCCCTCAAAATATAAATATATATAATTTCAAATAATGCAGGAAGTAAAATACGTTCACAGTTCATTTCTTTTTGCGGCTGCTTGTTTTTTTGTCTCTGGGCAAGTCTTGCTGAGTAACATGTGTTTGCTTCTCAGTGGAGGTCTGTCTCAGATCCTGCAGTTCTCTTTTCACTACAGGAGGGTAGACAGACAAATAATCAACCTGGATCCCAAAGAGGCTTTTCTTTTTTATTTATTTATAATAATTAATAATGGGATACTGATATTATTGTCAACCCATACCTATCTCACAGCGAGACTGGGCGTTTGCTAGGGATTTTTCCACATCCAGACACTGAGTGGTCAAACTTTCCTCCCTCTCTGCAAAAGCAGCTTCCATTTCAAGCAAATCTTGACACTTTATCCTCCACCCCTGGTGTCTGGAGAGTCACAGAAGACATTTGGACAAACACATACCTCTGGAAATCCATGTACATCCACTGATCGGGTACATTTCCATAATGACTTCATAATCAGTAGAAGAAGAATCAGAAGAGGAAGAATCATCATCATATTTTATTTTGCCAGGTAGGTTTTTACACATACTAATAATTTGTTCAGGTCAGTTGATGCATAACACTGATGACTAGCTAACAATAGACAGGGTGCAGGGACAGGACAGAGCAAAGAAAGGACAGTGCAAAATATATCATAACCCAGGGAGCAAGGGGGGAATACAAAATGATATGCAATGTGTATAAGTATATGTGCAACGTGTTAATATATGTGTGCCTTGTGTTTATGTATGTGCACCGAGATCCTACGATACAATCAGAGGTCACGTGCTAGTGCTGCAGAGTGGTGCTGTCAGAGGTGGACACATAATCATCGTAATCATCTTACTCATCGATGGCAACCAGTTCCAGCTGCTGAGAAACCTGGGTTTGGCGTTGCAGCACCTTGTCCAGCTCCTCCAGGGCCTCAGCAGCTTCTGTGGTCAAACCACTGTCAGCTGAGTTCAACACATCCATGCTGTCAACAAACATCATTCACTATCACTTTAATGACAGGAACTAACTCTAGGGGCCCCGAGCTGCCACAGTCTTGACCCAGCTAGCAGTGTGTGGTCCTAAATGGACAGAAATGTCGGATAGGTTACATACAGCTACATGCCATTGGTTATGACATTATTCAGCATGTCTAGGCGAACATACCATTCTTTGACGTCCTTGTCATTACGTTCCCTCTCCTCGTTCACATCTCTCAGTTCACCGCTGGCATCAAGGATGGCACGCTGGAGTTGGTCTGCCAACCTACATTTCAGATAAGTTTTTGAAATAAGAAAACTAAATGTCTGTTTAATTAAGCAGGCTACACGTGAACTGTGTGTATTAAACTGAATGCATTCCCTGCACTATACATAGCATGTCATTAAGGCTATATTTAGCTAGCTAACGTTAGCCACTCTGACCACTCACCTCCACGAGTCACTCCATGATGGTGGCTCCTCGTTTAGTCCAATCATAATTCTAATGTGTATTAAATAAAGTGGCAATTGAGTGTAATTTGAATAAATAACTCTGGTACGTATAATAATATGGCTATGTGCTCGGTTGTCGTCACGAGGTTAGCTATGCTAGATAGTTGGTCAGCATCATGTTCTTGTTTCCTCAACTTTTCTTAAAATTGTGTGGACTCGCTTTTTAAAGGCTACTTCCGGGAATGTGGAAAGAGCCCGGATAGCTCAGTCGGTAGAGCATCAGACTTTTAATCTGAGGGTCCAGGGTTCAAGTCCCTGTTCGGGCGTTAGACTTTTCCACGTCAAAAGCCTATTGTAAATAACGTATTGTAAGTAAGCGTATGATAAATTGACGTGGAAAGTCACAAATAGCCTCTTGCACTTTGTACGGCCAACAAACAAGCACAAAGCATCATTGGTGTTTTCCACATTACCATAAGCCTAATATGTATGCCAAGGTGTCAACTACTGTTACAAAGCTGATCTTTATGATGGATAAATATCACTTACAAAGTATAATAAGTTAACAGTGAGACGTGCTATTCTGGGTAATCTTGTTTTGAGGCCCGTCACACTGAGCTGTGACTGTGGGGTTAACTGGATGTTGTCGACACCAGTTCGCAGCAGGCTGAGCCCTGCGCTTAGACAGGAATAATAATAGGTGTGTTCGGAGGGGAGTGCGGAGTATATAAACCTGTCCCAGTAGACCCGAGGTCATACCTGACTACAATGAAGAACCCGGCTCTCCTGTTGTGCATGGTTTTGTGTACCTGCACCTGGGCCATACGTGCTCAGGTAAACGTCAGAGCGACTGCATACGCCCTGTTATAACGGTTGAATCAGTGGTATGTAATTACATCTTATATTCTATGTCTTTGTATTTGTAGCGTGCCGCCGTCCGCACACACAGGATCCCCGGGGATTACAAGCCAGGTAAATGCTTTGTATACAATGCACAATATACAGTATAAATACACAATGTATAAACACAATATTTCAGTGAACAATCAGCATATGGTCCTCAATCTCCTTTTCTAAGATGATCACCATACACGTAGTGAGGTGACGGCAATGGATGAAATTATAAAGACCAATGAGTACCAAGGTAAGGCTCGCCTTTAGGTCTCTCTTTTCACATACACCTGTCAACACAGTATCCAAGAACTCATTTCTATTTTCTATTCTGTTCTATTCTATTCTATTCTATTCTATTCTATTCTATTCTATTCTGTTCTGTTCTGTTCTGTTCTGTTCTGTTCTCTGTTCTCTGTTCTCTGTTCTCTGTTCTCTTCTGTTCTATTCTGTTCTGTTCTGTTCTGTTCTCTGTTCTCTGTTCTCTGTTCTCTGTTCTCTTCTGTTCTGTTCTATTCTGTTCTCCACAGCTGTCGAGGTGATAGATGGCACCACTCGCCTCAGGGATGGAGATATCGCCGTTTCCACCGGGAGGCATTCCAAGACCTGCTTTGCTCGGAGCTGCCCGTGGTCCAAGTCTGTGGACGGACACGTGTACGTCCCCTACAGACTCTCCTCTGAGTACAGTGAGTCCGCCGTTCACTTTTCAAATACAGGTGCTGCTGTTTCCCACGTGACAGCTCAACGCTACTGAACGCAGGTCAATAATCAGCCAGCCTGATGTGCCGAGCGATGGGATTGTAGACGTGTTCGACTGAAGAGAGTTGCTCCCCGCAGATGAAATGGACCAGGAGGCGATCAAGAACGGGATGGAGGACCTGGAGGAGGGCACCTGCGTCCGTTTCGTCCCCGCGACCCACCAGAGGGACTACCTGGACGTCCAACCCAAGTCAGGGTGAGAGAGAGAGAGAATTACATCGCTCTACATCTCTCCGCCCACGATAAAACAACTGTTGTACACTAACTAATGATTCTGCTCTGTCCCATAGAAAAGGCGATGTTGTAGTGTAATGTGTTGTTTTGTGTGTATGATGCTGTGTCAGGTGCTGGTCCTACCTGGGTATGAAAGGTGGAAGACAGATCTTGTCTCTACAGTACCCCGACTGCATGTTACCTGGGGTGGCCTCCCATGAGCTCATGCACGCCTTGGGGTTCATGCATGAGCAGTCCCGCGCCGACCGGGACAGCTACGTCACCATCATGTGGCAAAAGATATGGAGGGGTAATATAGAACATAGGCTGTGTTGAACAAATGTTGCATATAAGAATTTGAATCCGAAGCATCGGTGTGGCAGTCAGCTTTATGTAAAGGCGTGCCTAAGGCAATGTTGCATTCCAACAGATCGTGTGAGGAACTTTGAGAAATTCAAAACCAACAATTTGGACTTGCCCTATGACTACGGTTCCATCATGCACTTTGGAATGTAAGTGGGAGTTCCGTGTGTTTGACAAGTGGGAGACACCTTCGCACTCGTCTCACCATCTAATTATACAGACCTGATCAGATTCAATGATTACAACCTGGGTTTTCTTTTACATCGGGGAAGGTATGCGTATTCTGAGGACGGGGAACCGACCATAGTTCCCAAGAGGGGAAGGAACGTGAAGCTGGGACAGAGATCTGGTCCCAGTCACCTGGACAAGATGAAAATCAACAAGCTCTATGACTGTGGTTGGTGTCAAACATATTACCACACCATCATTACTGTCGTCATGAAACACTGTAATCTACTGTGTGACATATCATTGGTCTGCGCTCTTGGGGCATCTCATCCAACAACAACATCCAATATGGGAGTAAAGGTTATCATTAGACACAAGGCTTATTTACTGTATCTCTCTTTCTCTTTCAGATCTCTAGGTGGTGGAACATATCCACCGAGAAATATCATCTCTGATTTCAAATAATGGGAATCGTTCAATAAAGATCAATTAACTGAAACAGTTGTGTAGTGTGATTTTGTATATTGATTATTACCTATTCTTGGCTCTCTGAACTATTAAAAAAACAAAACAGTGAGATATTCAACCCCAATATGAAAGAATACAACAGTGAGAATTGTGCTATGCATTATAAAATCTTGGGTGGGACTGCTACAGTTTTGCATCTATGTTAAAACTGAATATCGCCAGAGTTTCCATTTACACAATCCAACAGAAATAAATGGATGTTGTTTATTATTAGATGATCAGCTGATCTCAAAATAACTGCTGAGTTCTGTCAACGCAGACTTAAGAACACCCTAGGACGGGTGGCTGATCTCTCAAAGTGCTGAAGGTTGCAGGTTGTTAAACATGGGGTGCAGCTGAGGGCCCCTTGTTGTGGATCAGTGGACCATCAGGGACAACGTTCTGAGTACTGACTCACCCTGGGGGGGTGGATCCAATCCTGGGGAGAGCGTGGCAGGTGAGGGAGGTATATATATAGGTGTGGCGGAGGAAAAGACCAGGGTGTTGAGGTGTCTTGTCGGGTCACGGGTCAGAACCATCTCCTTTGGTAGTCTACACCAAAGCAATGCACTATACTTTGATCTACCTGGGAATGCTACTCGTCATGCTGAGCCACGGCTGCAGCCATCCCAACGCAAGAAGGAGGATGAGGTTGAGGAAGAAGCATTCAGGTAATTCTTAGAAACAGATTGATCCCTCGGAACGAGAGGCTCGATCGCTAATGGTCTTCCATCCTGTCTTGCTCAGACGAGATGAGGCAAGAGGACATGAACGCGATGGACAGGATCCTGGTGACCAATGGAAGTAAGTATGATTTACAGTCATGCTACGTGTGTGTCGTGAATCTGTAATATATCTTTGACTGTCTTCCTGCCAGGGCTTGGCCATCCTAGAGGAGTGTTTTTCAAGGAAGGGGATATCGCCAGCAAGAATGCCCTCAGTAGTGCCATAACCTGCCCTGGAAACGCCTGTCTGTGGCCAAAATCGGTTGACGGATTTGTTTACGTGCCTTACACCATCTCTCCATTATATGGCAAGTCATCTCATTGTTCCACATACCTCAATGGCACACATATTGCACACACTGTATACAGTACATGAAACATCGCTCATCTATCACACTACACTCACACACACTCCATTCACACATTACATACACACACTGTACACTCCATTCTGTTTATATCACGCAAGTTGCATGTGTGCCTCCCTTTTTAACAGTATATCGTATTTTGTATATTGCACTGTATTTTGTATTGCATTTGCATGTCATGTAAATGTCTGTCATGTCTTTGCACTGTCCTGTCCTGCCCTGCACCCTGTCCTATGTCGTCTGCAACAGCATATGCCATTACCCTAAAAGTGTATGCCATTACCCTTGTCAGATTCCTAGTATGTGTGAATCGCATACATGGCCAATAAAACATCTTGAATCTTGATCTTGAACTCTAGATTGTTGTGATAAAAATGTTTATGCTTTATGGTCATCATTTGAACCGGTTAATTCCACTGACTAGTCACATGTGAAATTGTGCTCAGTAGGTCTTGTTGAAATTATTTGTTGACAGACAACCTGGATCGAATCACCATAGAGACAGGGATGCTGGACATATCGTCTGAAACATGTGTGAAGTTTGTCCCACACACCCACCAGGCCAACTACCTAGATATTCAACCCAGACTTGGGTGAGTGTGGCCTTCACCCAGGCTGGATTACAATTCACTCTCTATTCATCCATTTAAAAACGTGCTTGTACTATGACATTTCGAAGCTTCCTTCAACCGTATATTACAAGAGACAGGCCAACAACTGTGCAATAAAGGTGATCTTATGATGTTGATGAATACCGAACCGTTGTGCCCACAGCTGTTGGTCGTTTCTGGGGAAGATCGGAGGGCCCCAGACCCTCTCCCTGCAGTCCCCCGGGTGCATGTGGTCTGGGGTGGCCTCACACGAGCTCATGCACGCCCTGGGCTTTGTGCACGAGCAGTCTCGCTCGGACCGTGATCACCATGTCTCTATCTTATGGGAGAACATCATGGAAAGTAAGTGTCGTACGAACCTTTTTTTTGCACAGGTCGTCAGAAGAGATAAGAAATTGTTGAAACTGACCTTCCTGTATAAATAAAGTTTAATAATAATAAAAAATAACAATGTAATGCACTTCAATTGGATAGTTGATATTCCCTGTGATTAGCAAAAGAGCAACAGGTATTAACCTTGTCAAGTTTCTGTGGGGTTTTATCAGGTCAGGCACATAACTTCAGGAAGTATGTGACAAACAACCTCAACACAGCGTACGACTTTGGCTCAGTCATGCACTATGGGAGGTGAGTGGTTGTATGGCTCAGTCATGCACTATGGGAGGTGAGTGGTTGTATGGGGTTAACATGTTTCTGCTGACATGGTGCAGGTACGCCTTCTCTGAAGACGGCGGGGCAACCATTATCCCCAAACCTGATCCCTACACTCCCATTGGCCAGAGGGACGGGCCCAGTCTCCTGGACATCCATAAAATAAATATCCTGTATGAATGTGGTAGGTTAGCCCAGGCTGCTTATTGTTGTCCACGGCTGTCATATTTAATTACAGAAACATTCATTTTCATGACGTGCACTCCCATTTGTGTCCACTAGGTGGCCTGGTGGGAAGGGATGAAGATTAGAGAGTGCTCCAAAAATGCTGGCTTACAGAAATGGGGTTCCATGAAGTCTACATTTTAATCTACACTTAAAAATGAGAGTATTTGATCATGTGTATATTATGGTTAGTTGAATTGTGGTTTAAGTATTGGTTCATTGAGAAAGATTGTTTTTCTTTATTGCTATAATAAATCTGCCCATGCAGTCTACTGTGAGGGTCTGTTCTTGTGGTCACCCCTGAGCTGTTGTGAAAATGAGAATGTCTCGTGTAGATCAGAGGGATTAGCAGCATGGGTCTAGTCCACATTAGACAGAGCAGACCCAGTGATCCTCTCAGTCTAATCATCATCACTGGATCCCCCTTCGGCAGACCGGGAGTGTTAACCAATGATACCACATCCTACTCACCTGCATCCCTGGAAATAAAGACCTTTTTATTTTTTTTAAATTAGATTTCTTTCTTCTTTTCTTTTTTTTATTTTATTTTTTACAATAGGTTAATTAATTAACAAGAACAGAATTAGCAGTAGAGCATTTCTGTGTCATTTATGTCAGTTTGCATTAGAATGCAATTATTGTCAATTACATAACACCCAGACTTGGTATTATCAAGTTTTTTTTATCAATATATTTTTGTTCAAACATCTCATTCCATTAACCCCGGGAGCAAATGACAAATACATCATATCAAATAGAAAACAATGCACTTTTCTTCATCGCGGATGCCTTTTCTGGACCACTCCCAGTCCAGTGCTGCCGGCCAGCCTTCTGCTAGTGTGTGCTCCTGCGCCGGAATGCCATGCGACTGGACAGGCGTGCCCTTCCCCTCCGCCGCCTTTTTCTACGGGTCCCCGCTGTCGCTTTCTGCCTCTCACTGTCTAGAGTGAGTAGGCTGCGCAGGAGGTTGAAGGACATGTAGAGGCACAGATAGGTGAGGAAAAGGTAGCAGGACCACAACATTACCGTCATGGCCAAGTTGTATCAACAGTGAGTTGTCTCATTGTTAGCCATAGAGATATGGGTTATGTGCTGAGATAGACACATACACACACTGCACACGCGGGAGATACATGCGCCTGAGGCATCCACAAACAGACTGTGAAGCAATTAAAAGATGTTTAGTAGCCTAAATGAAAAGAAATCTGTAGCGCTGAGATAATAAGGTAAGGCAGTTCAAAAGCACAAATAGATTGGATTGTAGGGTTCTTTTGTGTATCCTTGAAAAAGGTTCCGTCTCAAATCCCCAGTGCACTGTAAAGAAAACTTTCCACAGTCCACTCAGTCTCATTTAAAAGCATTATCATCATAAATCCATAAAAAGCTCCTAAAAAGACAAATCATTTTCTTCTAAGAGAAACAGTAGCATTGCAGTATGCCACCTGCTACCTGCTCCAGCTCCTCTCTAATAGGCTTAAATTGGATTAGTGTCTCAGAAGCAGCCACACAAAATAATTAGACAGGCCTTTATTGATTAGTAATACACATTAACCACAGGAAAGTTCTTAAAGGCACGCCTCTGAAATCTAAAGATCGAGGGAGCCCAGACCTAGGAGGTTGTATGAAACCCATTTGGTCTTCACAGAGAAAAGAAAGTCTCTTTTAAGCAGCAGAATGTAACTTCTGCACTCTGAGCCTGCTAGGAGCTAACTATGAGCTAACAGCGTGGGAAAATTGTGTCGGCCAGGTAAATTCAGTCTGCTTCACCTTCACAGTTTGTGGCTTTGAGTTTGGCCACCCTCAGTTTAGAGGAAGAGCTGGCAGCAGGCCAGGACGGTGGCCCTGAAGTGTCACAACACAACACATTAAAGGAGTAGTAAAGGGAAAATGCATGTTTAGCCCTGATTTAAGGTTACTTATGATCATATACAATGGTTCAGATCAAAACGTTGACAAAACTAGCACTTTTGAGAAAGTCTGATAATTGCTCTACCACCGTTTTGGTCATACAATGGATGTGGGTGGGCAGCTTAAAAAATCTTTCAAAAACATGTTAAACTCTCGATTTCAAAGACAAGAAGCTCACCGGATAATTGGTGTCCGTTGGTGTTCTGACATCAAATTCGCTGCAAAGTATGAATCCTGTAGAGTTTTATTGATCATTTTATGAAATCCATTGACTTGTATTGAAGCGACCGTTGTAGATGTGTAGATCAATCAATACTTACGGTAGCTATTGTTATTGTTTATGTTGCTAGGCTACCTAGTTTGCGGAAGTTTACACACGTATGTGCTGCGACTAAATAGTTCTATGATAAATATTTAAAAAAGTATTTCCAGATGAACTAGAATCTTACTTTATGGTGAATTATATGTCAGAAGGCCAACTAACACTAACACCAGTTTCTTGTTTTTGAAATTGAGAGTTTAACATGTTTTTTTAATGATTTGTCACGGTGCCCACCCACATCCATTGTATGACCAAAACGGTGGTAGAGCAATTATCAGACTTTCTCAAAAGTGCTAGTTTTGTCAACGTTTTGATCTGAACCATTGTATATGATCATAAGTAACCTTAAAACAGGGCTAAACATGCATTTTCCCTTTACTACTCCTTTAAGAAAAGAGCTGCAACCAAAACCAGGCCAGGTCCAGCCTGGCTTATGTGCATGGCTGGCTTGTTTCTGTTCAGTACTAGTAGGACGGAAGCCACTCATGCCACTGAAATAGCTGTGAATTTAAATTACATGAAATAATGTCTGATAAATTAAGATAGTTCTTGTCGCCTGGACACATCAGTTCCAACGTGTAAACAAGTGTTTGTTTAGCTACATATAGACTAGAGGAGTTTCGCTCAGCATAATGGTAATCTCTGAGAATGTCCAATGAGTCCAATGCTCTGACCACTACTCTACTTGTGGAATTTAGGTAAGGGATAAAAAGGTTGGAGCGAAAGGATGAACATATAGAGGTTTGGGGTATAGTCCCATAAAGTCATGCCCACCGTCTTGAACCCCGGTCTTCCGGGTGGGAGTCCAATGCTCTGACCACTACTCTACTTGTGTAGTGAAGATTGGCGGGTTGATTTTGGTGTACTTCTTGATTTTGGTGTGCTGGGACTACTGCCTCTTGTGGTGCCAACAGAGAAATGCAGGCCAACATTGTCGGGAGTGAAGGGAGGGAGGGAGGGAGGGAGGGAGGGAGGGAGTGATAACCTGACAAATGCTATACTAGCTGCGTGGATGGCCAGCCACGCACAAAAAGACACGCAACACATTAAGAAAAGAGCTGGAGCTAGGGGCCTATATAAAGTGCATACTGCACCTTTAATGCACCTTACGAAAATCTTGCATAGTGAAGATTTAATGAAGGAGCCACTTATATTGTAGGCTTGTTATATTGTACGCCTAATGAATTCAAAATGATTCCCTGCATGAAATTCATACAATCTACTACTGGTTACACAAGTACACAAACAACAGAAGAGCTGTGACGGAGGCGCGAGTGAACACCCAGCTCACCCATGATCATCCATCTCACCCATGATCATCCATCTCACCCATGATCATCCAGCTCACCCATGATCATCCATCTCACCCATGATCATCCATCTCACCCATGATCATCCATCTCACCCCTGATCATCCATCTCACCCGTGATCATCCATCTCACCCGTGATCATCCATCTCACCCATGATCATCCATCTCACCCATGATCATCCATCTCACCCATGATCATCCAGCTCACCCATGATCATCCATCTCACCCATGATCATCCATCTCACCCGTGATCATCCATCTCACCCGTGATCATCCATCTCACCCATGATCATCCATCTCACCCGTGATCATCCATCTCACCCGTGATCATCCATCTCACCCCTGATCATCCATCTCACCCATGATCATCCATCTCACCCATGATCATCCATCTCACGCAGCCGCAGGAAACATTGGATCAAGGACACGTGCGTTTCTCCAGGCGACCACACAGTCGTTAGAAACTAGAAAGTTATCTTCCAGACATTTCAACTATTCCGAGAAGACATGAGTGATAACGAGAAAGGTTACGACGAGAGGGTGCGTATGCTGAATGAATGAAATGCTCAATGAAAGCGTCTTGTTTTCCATAGAAAGTACGCGGTCGCCATTACTTGCTACACGCTAGCTAGCCAGCATTAGCATGGTCGTGGCTGGATACTTTCTTTCTTTATTATTGCAGTTCTACCACTGGCTTTAATTGATCTGACGTGGCTAAATATCAAATGGTTTATAAGCTATGTATCAGTTTCATATGATTTATCCAGCTATCAATTCGCTTTGAGTCGACATGTTGGTCTTAGCCTAATCCATCCATGGTATTAGCTCACGTTAGCTAGCGGCATTGTTCTAACGTTGTTATGGTAAGAGTACGGGTAATATCGCAATTGCTCTTTATGCAGAAAGGTTAGGGCTAGCTAGATACTTTATTCAACTACAGTCGAGAAGTTATGCCAGATCATTCTGGTGTGATAGTGGCCAGCAGCTAGGGATCTAGTGAACCGATAGTTGGGAGCTATTTCAGACCAGGCAAGGCAAGTTGATTTATAGAGCACATTTCAGCCACAGGGCAATTCAAGGTGCTTTACATGAGACATTCAAAGCATTAAAACAAAAAGCAAGACATTAAAGACATTTAAAACAAAAGGCAGGACAAATTAAAAGCATTAAAACAAAAAGCAAGTCATTATAGACATTTAAACAAAAAGCAGGACAAATAGAATACAGGAATAAAAGTTACAGGGAAGGCATGCCTGTGTGAATACTTTGAGAATGCCCTATCATCCCTTCTCAGAAATGGCACTGGACTGAGGTCCATACCTTTCACCAGTCCTGTTGAGATGGGATTACTCTACCTTTACTTAAGGATGGGAGGAGGAGGCATTTTAGAGGGCTCAAACAAGGCTACTGGAAGCCTGTTCATGCAAAGATATGGTGGAATTTGATTATTTTGCTAATTCAGCATGCACAAACACTGAATAAACTCTATTCTAATTCTAATTCTAATTATAAACTAGTCCTACATCAAACAAAAGTAAAAAATGAAATCATGATTTAGCATCTAGGCCTAACGTTATTTATCACATCCATAACATGCTTCAAGGATTGTATGGGGGTGCTCTTATGATTGTAGTTTTATATATTCATCCTTTTCTTTTCCATTAAGGTTAAGGTTGGAAGAAGAGAAATGCGGAAGAAGTCACATGTCAAGTTTTTAATGAGAATAATTTGAAGCTCAGATGTGTGAAGTTGAAATTTGTGAATGCATGCTAAACATGAGGATAAAGAAAGAAGTCCCCACATAGTGTGTATGAGCAGTCTGTGAGAAGGGGGAAGAGGAAAGAAGTAAGAAATTTGACAGAAGAAAGAAGAGGTTTTGAAGTAATGAAGTTTTGATCAGCAGTAATCGGATATAATATCACTGCGCTAAGTAATCACGAGTCTGTTTGTCAAATGTGTGCATGCACTTTTAGTACACAATGTGATCTTTAATGTAAATTATAGAAAATTCACATTTTCCAAGTAAACTGATACCTTATTTTTCTCTCTTACAAACTTTTTTCTTTTCAATATTATCCTCTTATGCCATGTTTATTCCTATTAGCTTTAACAAAGCATTAAAAAATTCATGAGCCTATGAGGTAGTCTCGTAGCACCTCTCTCATGATTCTTCTATGACGGGCTTAATGCTGTTATTCAAGGCACAGCATTCCAGACGCGCGTCTCTGGCTGGTTCTCATATGGCTCTTGTGTGCTCTGTCCAGGAGTCGCGCTCTGTGTCCAGGAGTGTTAGCCCGCGGGGGTCGGGGAAATCGGCTAGTCGCTCGCCGGCCCAGTCACCTGCCCGCTCTAAAGATGGATCGCGCCACTCGCACTCCAAATCCCGCTCTCACTCCAGGTCCAAGTCTGGGTGAGTACGAACATATTTCTTAATACATAGTGTACTGTATTACAATTTTTTTGTTTTGTTTTACAAACAAATGTCTTCACATGTCGTCAGACTATCTTAACTATTAACACACATACCTCAAGTTTTCATCAAGGCATGCGATAAATTACAAATATGATCAATTCCAAATGCACATGTGTAGAGTGAAGCACCATAGGCTCACGTTCAGGCTACTAGGCCTAAAGAAGATGTAAGGTACAAGAACCAACGTTTTGTATTTGTGTGTCTCTTCTCGTGCAGATCCCGTTCTCGCCGCGGCTCCTGTAGACACTACTCGCGCTCCCGGTCTCGCTCCAACCGCCGCCGCTCGCGCCACAGCCACAGTCACTCCCCCATGTCGAACCGACGGCGCCATATCGGCAACCGGGTAGGTCCCCCAGCTTTTTTTGGGCGCGAGTCCCCGCAAAGCCCCCCCCGCCCCCCCTCCCCCACATCTCACCCTTGAAACGTACTGTTTTCAAACCAAAACATGTTGGTTTTGAAAACAGGGCGCCTTTTCATCCCCCTTCTTCCCACGTCTCTGTTCCAGGTGAATCCCGACCCCAACTGCTGCCTGGGGGTGTTCGGCCTGAGCCTCTACACCACGGAGAGGGACCTGAGGGAGGTGTTCTCCAGGTACGGCCCCCTGGCGGACCTCAGCATCGTGTACGACCAGCAGTCCAGGCGCTCCAGGGGATTCGCCTTCGTCTACTTCGAGAACAGAGAGGACGCCAAAGAGGTAACTAAGACCTTTGGCGACATTACCGTCATTTCGTGACATGAGACTGCGTGAGACTGAATTCATTATTTTAGAGGATTCAGGAAGGAAGATGACAACACTTCACCCCGCGAAACGAAATCTACATGCACATAAAAGAAAGAAGTCTGGTATTTACCTGCATTAAAGCCATCCTTCCAGAAAGTCCATTGACGTAACTACAATGTTCCAATCCAGTCTGCTCCACGCGTGTTTATCATATTTTTTCCCCATCATTACAGCGGGTGAGTGGGGGATTGTGGGAAGTGTGGTTCTTAAAACGCAGTGCCCATTTCACGGTTGCCAGAGTGCTGCGTTATCTCATGTAGCTTTAAAATGTCATATCTGCAGCCTATCAGGACAGAGTCAGCCTAGGAAGGAAATCTGTACATGTTATATCTGCAGCCTATCAGGACAGAGTCCGCCTAGGAAGGAAATCTGTACATGTTATATCTGCAGCCTATCAGGACAGAGTCCGCCTAGGAAGGAAATCTGTACATGTTATATCTGCAGCCTATCAGGACAGAGTCCGCCTAGGAAGGAAATCTGTACATGTTATATCTGCAGCCTATCAGGACAGAGTCCGCCTAGGAAGGAAATCTGTACATGTTATATCTGCAGCCTATCAGGACAGAGTCAGCCTAGGAAGGAAATCTACTTGTTATATATGCAGCCTATCAGGACAGAGTCCGCCTAGGTGTAAATATGTACATGTTATATCTGCAGCCTATCAGGACAGAGTCAGCCTAGGAAGGAAATCTATACATGTTATATCTGCAGCCTATCAGGACAGAGTCCGCCTAGGAAGGAAATGCTATTGGGGAAAATAGGGATGCTGTTGGGGGAAATAGACAGAGGAATTTCAAATCAGGTGTGAGTTTTAGTGGGTTTTATTTCCATTCTATTTGCACTGCTGTTATGTTCATTTTTGTGTATTTTATGTAATGTCCCTGTTGTAAAGCACTTTCAGCTGCATTTCTTGTATGAAAGGTGTTATACAAATAAAGTTTAATTACTTTCTAATGTGTGTGCATTTTTTATATATATAATATGTGTGCCATTGTGATGTGTGTGCAGTGAGAGCCCATGTACAGTACAATCACAATCTGCTGTATCTCATTACTTGCAAACAGAGATATTTTTAGTTGGTGTTTTGTATCAAAGAATAATGTTTTGTTTTTCTGTTAAGGCAAAGGAGAGAGCCAATGGAATGGAGCTGGATGGCCGCAGAATCCGAGTGGACTTCTCCATCACAAAGAGACCTCACACCCCCACCCCCGGGATCTACATGGGCCGGCCCTCATAGTAAGTCATGGATAACATTGTTGAAGGTCAAAGGAGCATAGTTGGTTTCAAAGTAGTTTGGGTGAACTATGCCTTTAGAGAGATATGTCACAATTGTCCCTGCACACAATGATTGGTTGTCCTCCATTCTAACTTGCTCAGGGTGCCCACAGGTCCTTTAAAATGTTGTGTATATATATATATATATATATATGTTTTTTTGTTTGTTTAAAATTTATTACTCAAAGGTCTGTAAAAAATTACCCAGGAGAGGACAATTTCTTATTACGTTTGTGGCTCCAACCACTTCACAGAAAAGTCTGAGACCCTCCAGTTGTGCAAGTTGGCTGCTTTTCTCAGTCCTTAGAGTAGGGATGCACCGATCCAATATTTAGATCGGGTATCGGCCCCGATATTGAATAAATAACTAGATCGGATATCGGGGGCAATGGGCCCGATCCATAGGAACCAATCTATTCTATCCATTTCTATGCTGTGCGCAGCATGTGACGTCATGCGTAAGCAACGTGCTCACCCCGCGAGGTAAACACTACAACCTATGCATGGAGCAAACATGGAGCGAGCCAAAGGGCAAACCTGTCCAGTGACGTCATCGGACGCGTTTTCCCGTTTACATTCTCCCGTGATTTCCACAATTCCGTCTTCCGTTTAGGGAAACGGCCAAATAATTTGTTTTTAAATCAAAGGTGGAACAAAATGCACCAATTTATTGATATTTGATTTACATCTGCACGATTGGTGTCTTATCTTATTTGAATGTAGAATGTAGAGAACCTTTCATATCTGGAAAAAATGACTGACCCTTTTCTTTGCTGTCCTTTAGGTCACCTGCTTCAGGTGCCGTGATCTCATAGAAATGCAAGGACCCTATTTTGGTCGGTCAGAACACTGCTTTTGAGATAATCGAATAATTTTGTTCACCAAAAATATGATTCAATCGCGTTCAAATAATCAAGTGTCGTAATCTTGGGCATTAGGTCTCACCGACCAAGTGTCACTAAAAAGGTCTTTTAAAAACTCTTACATTTAACTTGCTGAAACTCTGTTGCTTTTTCAGTCACTCATTCTGTTCTGCCTACAATCCTCTTCCATTGATGTTTTGTTAACGAACATTGCTGGGTTACTGCACTGGATTCAGACACCAAAGAGTCGATGCTTGATGAGAGTCGATGCTTGATCTGTCCAGAGAGCACGATCATCATCTCACTCTGGGTCTGGCCCATGACCAAAGGCTTACCGACCTATCCTGTTCTCCCATCTAGCGGTGGAGGCGGTCCCAGTGTGTCGTCGAGACGCTCACGTGACTACGACCGTGGATACGACCGGGGCTACGACCGCTACGAAGACAGGGACAACAGGTCATACAGGTGAAGCACCCCCTCCACCCCCACGTAGTCTACTTGCCAGGCTGAAACCAAATCAATAACAAATCCCCATGCATCAGAAGTAAGCCACAAGGGAGCATATTCCATCGTGTTTATTTTCCATTTCATGCTCTACTCTTGTCCCCTGCACCTGGCTAAGTATTTGGATGTGCGTACTAGTATCCACCTGTTGACTCGGTAGGCGTGTATTTAGAACTGTTGTGTTCCGTGTGGTTCTAGGCGTGTATTTAGAACTGTTGTGTTCCGTGTGGTTCTAGGAGTGTATTTATAACCGTTGTGTTCCATGTGGTTCTAGGCGGAGATCTCCCTCCCCGTACTACAGCAGAGGGGCCAACAGGTCCAGATCACGATCACGCTCCTACTCACCCCGTAAGGAACACACAAACATTACATGACATTAGTCTTTTAGCAGACGCTTTTATCCAAAGCGACTTAGAATAATTGCATTTAACGCTACCTTACTTCTGTTTGCTTAAGAAATGAGCTCTGAAGAGAGCACCTCTGTTTAACAACAGAACAGAGTAGTGTTATTACAGTCATAGTTACTCATAGAGCAGTCATAATTACTCATGGTCGTGTCTTTTTAATTTTTACAGGTCGTTATTGAACATTTGAAGGATGACCTGACCTTTTGAAGATAATGGCAATTGTAATGGTTGGTTTTTGTACATTTATATTGTCTTTATTGACTGTGTGTATTATTCTAAGTGCACATGATGAAAAATGTGTGTGTTGGTAGCTAATTATACAATTTGTGTTAGTTGATTACCTTTTGAGCTGTTCTCTCCTCTTGTTTTAATGTGTTCCCAGATGTATGTGTGGCGTACTGGCCATACCTGTTTGTTTTCATATGCATGCCCAGATTCAAGATCAGTTTATTTGCCATGTTTATGGTTTACACATACTAGAAATTTGAGTAGGGTAACGGCATATATACCCAGGTGTATGGCATACTGGCCATACCTGTTTGTTTTGTACAGAGGTTTTGTTGGAATGTCTCATTGAGACTACAGAGCGTCCACCTCATCTTGTGTGTATATACACATTCATGGCTTGAAGTAACTGTCCAATAAACTGTCTTCAAACTGTCTTGGTTTCAGATACCCCTCCCCCCTTCTGACCAATCTTAGGTCGGTGAAAGAATAGGTGAGAGAATAGAAAGTAGACACGTTAACCTGTTTACACAAAGGTGCTAGTTCTCACTCATTGAAAAGATACCCAAGAAACCCATTGCTGTCAAGCCTAGGCTAAGTAGCAGCCAGACAATAGCTCCCCCTGCTGGTCATGTCCGCTCCTATCCTCCATCTCATTCTAGCCCTGGTTCTAACCCTCAAACCCTTAATTTGCAGTACCTACCTTCATCTAGAAGAAACGGATGAAAATGTACCTCTTCTTAGACATGTAACAGCTTTTAGTAAGACCTGCAGTTAATTTAAAAATCTAAATAAAACCGTTTGAGCAACAACAAAAAATCTAATGGCTCAAGTTTGTGCTTTGTAGACTACTTATATCTACTGCATACAATTGTGACATTCATGGGTTTCTAAACTATGAATAATGGCAGAGAAATCAAGCCAACCAGTTGAAAAGTGTTGTGTGATACAAGGAAGCTGCTGCTATAGTCGTTTCTCTCCACAGCGGCGTGGTGGCAGTCATGCTCCGAGGCATGGAGGCATCCAGCCAGCAGCAGGTCACATGAAGGAACGGCCAAGACGCCCTGTCACAGAGGCTCCGCCCCGTCACAGAGGCTCCGCCCCGTCACAGAGGCTCCGCCCCTTTCACTCAGCACACTGTCCCACGCGCAGACTTCTACCCGTGTTCCCTCGGTCCCTGTGTCTATAGCTTCATGGACATTACACTTTCTAACCAACACAACAACAACAAAGGTTGTGCACGTTTACTGTCAAGATGCATCAAAATCATATGATGTTCTGGTAACCTGGCCACAACTTACCATTCAGGTCTGCAAAGGATAAACTACTAGACATTTACTTATTGACACCAATATGTTTGGCTGAAACCTGGTTTTTAAGTCGACATAAAAATGTAATCTAGTCATCAAACTCGCCCTAAAGTTCTTGTGAGCCTTGTAAAATAAATATGACAATAACAACCTTAAGTAGCCTACAAAAAGGCTGTCTATTACCGTATTTTCTTGAATTTAGGAAAATGAAAATATGCATTAAGAATAGATCTGAAAACTAGGCTATTTAATGCCTCAAGGAGGCCTATGACAGGACTGGTGTATTTCAAATGTGCTCCACTGGTTCAGGACACAGGTTTCTCTGAGTGGATGGGCTAGGACTCACTCTGCGGACTAAAGATAACCCCCCTGAACACACACACACACACACACCTATCTTTCAATCGTGGAGTGAAGTCGTACACTAAATGTGTAGACCTAATTATAATATCAACATGCACCAGGGGAGCAGGAGCCCAGGCCTGTTCGACTGATTGCAACGGTCAGTCACGCAGCTCAATCACCAGGTGGAAGTGTCAAATTATTTTAGACCAAATGATTCACTACCAAGATTAGATAAGTATCCTATTAATGTTTGGTGGTGGACATTATGTCTTAGTGGCCCATTCTCCGAGATGTTCACATTGCACCCTCAGGGGCCTGATCCTACAGTATAGTCGTAAACTGGGCTACTTCACATAGGGCTAGCCTATGTTCCTCCTACTGTGACAACGGCGCATTCTCCATCACGGGACTGGATTTTCCAGTACCAGCCACATGTTTCATTCCGTAGCCCACGGGCCTGCCACTCTCTCCGGCCATAGGGTGATTAAGAACAACCTCCGCATCTCTTGGCCCAGCCCTTCTGATTAATTTTCCTAGTGATCTTGATGCCACTTTTATACCCTCAGGCAATTTCTGTCTGAGGACGGATGCGCGGGTTCATAATACACCTCCAAACATTTTTTAAAATATATTTTAAGGCAGATTTTATTTAGAGGCGGCGCTTGTTGGCTCCAGAGTAGCGTCGTAACGACACTTTTTTTCAATCCCAGTTAAAAGAGTTTGACCAGGAGCAGAGTTGGAGCTGGGGGTCGCCTACATCTGGGGGGTGATTGCTGTTTTTCAGCACATTTTTCTATTTTATTTTTTTATTTTCTTATTATTTTTTCTACTTTCCAGAATTTCGGTTCCCTTAGATTTGATTCCATATCGAGATTCTCCTTTAGATCATGAACAAACTATATGTCGGGAATTTGAGTCCTTCGGTCACTGTCGAGGACTTGAAGCAGCTCTTTGGCGAGAGGAAGCTTCCAGTGGCCGATCAGGTCCTGCTCAAATCCGGCTATGCTTTTGTGGACTTCCCCGACCAGAACTGGGCCATCAAAGCAATTGAGACTCTCTCTGGTAAGTGCATGCTTGACAACAGGAGTGATGTCGTAAAGACAGCCATAAGCATGTGAGATCTAAACTGATCTAAACAATGATTGGAAATGAAATGGGGAATTAATTATCATCACCTTACCAGCATTTCGCTCGGGACCGTGTTGGCTATGCGCTCTCACATCAGTGCCAGAGTTTAGAACAACACTCATGGTCAAATAAAATCGCGCAAATTATCGATCATGGACTCCTACACCCTACGCACAAGGAAAGCAGGCTCATTGTAATGTAGGCTAATTAACGCATAATAGCTATATTTCGGAGATTCCAATATAGTGAGGGGCGCTACTTTGCAATCACCCATTGGAATGTATGGGATGGTCTGATGTTCGGGTAGGCATAATTATTTTTCTGTTATTTTTTATCTTGATTTTATTGAAAAGAACCAACCAAAGTAACCGGAAAAAGCGTGTCAAATCTATGTTCCTATGATGTCTGTGTATGTTTTTACGAGGTGTCTTGAAGGTAGGTGATGGGGGTCCGGAGGAAAGAGCTCATAAACAGGTAGCGAGGGGCGACGAGGTGAGACCGTAATTCCGAGCTGCGCCAGGCCACTTATACATAATCGTAACGAAAAGCGAAAACACGTTGTCGGCCCAACCTCGTCGTACCACGAACCACAACATCTTTATCGATACGAAGAAGACGTACCTATGAGAGAAAGTCAATCCTCTTTCAAAGGCTCACCTCTTTGATCTCGCATTCTTTACTGAGAAAAAAAACCCTCATTGCAATGAGGGCTGTGGGAGTGGAAAGCATGGCTGCCCCTCTCCATCGTAGCTTTTAAATATGAGCTCATCAAGCTTTTGGCGCCGATTTTCTGAATTGTGATTGACAAAGTTGCACATAGCAAACATTTTATCATATCATGACTGTATTTTCAGTTTACCACAATCATGCGACTGTCCGTCAGCCCCACGTTGATACGTAAATGCATGAGATGATGGACAGTTCACGTGAAGTGTCTATTAGTAATTATGAGTAGCCTACTGTATCAATTTTATCAATGAGTTTCAGTCTTTTAATCTCACTGTGAACTACTACATTCATCATGTTAGTCATAACGTTATAATATCCATTTCGTCCCTACAGGTAAAGTTGAATTACATGGAAAGGTGATTGAGGTAGACTACTCTGTTCCCAAAAAACTAAGGTAATGGAGCTGTCTAATCTGTTTCTAACGCATCTTATCTAATAGTGTCTGTTCTAAAAGTTACATGATTTAGGGAGGGGGGACATGTTTATTGTTGTTGTTGATGTTGTTGCTGCTTGGGCACGTTTTGTTTGCCATTCTGCAGACTTTTTATTTTTAAGTCTTCTGCTTTACCAATCTAATAAGTGTGTTTTTGTTGAACATTTCTGATGTAAATGCAATGAAACAGCTCTTGAATTGTATCATGTTGGCTTACGATTTTAAAATGGGCGAACAATTTCAAGCTGAACATACTTCCTGTTTTAATGCACTCTGCATCGTGCATTATGTCCCAGTCATATCCCTGGCACACTGATTCGTTTTTACAGCTTATTCCTGTTGTATAGCTGGTTTTATAGAGGGGAACAGCAGTATGCTGAGGTGTATCACATTCTTATGATATGCCCTCTATTCAATATATTGGCAGAAACACTGCAACGTATAATGAGTAGCATACTAATCAAATGAGCCCGTGTGTGTGTGTCTGAGAGAGAGAGAGAGAATGTGTGAGAGATAGGCTATACGTGGAAGTAGGAGATGATATAGATCCCACCCATTGTATTGTTACATTGTTACATCTACTCCTCTACATCTAAAATCATCCACATATGAAGCAGCAATTCAACACAGCACAGCCTTGCCATATCAGAATGAGAACCAAGCAATTCCTACACGAATGCGCAATGGCAACAAATATATTTTATGTTGAAAATGGACATGCTCTTTAGGCCTACAGGAATTCCCAAATACACCACACCACGCAGGGCCTACAATGCTCAGACATTTTGAAAGAGAGCATTGCGTGACATAAAGGTAAATAATCCGGCCCCTCGTGCAGGACACGTGACCCTTGCTTTACGTGCTTCCTCCCCATCTCTCCCCCTCGCGTCAATGTGGGGTAGACTTTCCTCCTCCGCCAAAAAATAGCCCCCTGTCATGGCCTCGTCAGTTGAATGATCTATACAAAAATGTGGCATATGAAATTTAATAGATACCTTGCATTGGATGGATTTACTTTTTATTTTATTTGTATTAGGGGCACCCTATAAGGCAAGTGAGCGTAACAAAGCGCACTGCTAGTGTTGCATGAAAGTGATCCCAGTCCTGATTGGAGAGCCTCATAGCTGCCATGATGCCTCAGACTGCCACACATGATAGCGACCCGCTGCATTAGCTACGCCATAACATGTGTGAGAAAAGAACGATTATCATGTCATTCACACATGTTGCTGAAAGGAGCGATTGGAAAATATTGTGCAATACGGTTGCACTGAGATATAGCGGTAATAGATCCTCTCACAGATTTCTAATACACGAGCACAAGGACACGCGCGCAGGCGTGACCTGGCCTATGGGCTGTCAGACACAGACATGATTGTGCATGACTGACATGATCTTCATATCACTAATAGTGTTGCTCACTACAGGCCAGGTTGGGGTCAAACACCTTCCTCTGGATCTGTGAAAATATATACTTAATTATGAAATGGGAACATTTCTGAAATTGTCAATAGAAGATAGTCAACCTAAATTTTGTTATAATTAAATCAAAATTCGACTAAATGTTTGTAAACTGAAATATAGACACCCACACATTCCAGTAGCCTATTTTGTAAAGGATTGGTTTTGTGACTGCCTAGCCTTGTTTTGACTGAACTCACACTATATTCCCCATGTCATTGTGTATTACTTCTCAATTTACCAGTAGTCTTAGTCCAATTTGTTTCTTAGTTATTAATATTCTGAGATTGTACAGACAGTTGGACTGCATTTCAATTCATTTGTTAAATGTTAATTATTCTAATGCAAAGCAGCTTTATGAAGCATAATTCATGATTGGAAGATTTCATCCTTTCAAAAGTCACATTATCTCCTTGTCGAAATTGTTTTTTGTTGAAAGTGTCAACACAATAATTTATAGGCCAAATAATACATTTAATGCTGATTTGTATTAAATCTATTTTTGAATTCAGTTAAATCAAATCAATAATCAAGTTAATTTATGATACTCTTACATTTGAATCAGATATTCCTGAAGACACTACATACATCTATGCAATGTTTGGAAAGGTTATTTGTTTTAGCTCCTTTAACCAAAGTGAGCCCAAGGAGTGTAGTTGAAACAGGTCTGCAGCTGTAGACTGTCTCCTGGCTTCACTGTTCACTTATGGATTGATTATGCTTTGTTTTAATTTCATTTTAATACATGACTTCAGTCATTTTTATAGTTTAATCATGTTATGCCTTAAGGGTGTTTTGAATTACTCCTGTCTCAAGTAGCTCTAGGTATTTGTCATAAATCGTCATTGGTTTTTCAGACATTGTTATTTGACTGACAATCATTTACATTTGAGATATTAAATAGTTTTTGAATGATCACCTTGTATGTGTGGTTACTTCTGATCAATTCCTTCTTTAAACAGAGTTAATTCTAATCTGAAGAGTTGAGTTTAGTGTTTTAAGTATTGTGTTACTTTAGAAACCTCTTGTACGAATTCAGAAATATTTTTTTGTTTAAATACATTTTATTGTTTAGTAGATGTAGAATTGTGTATTAATGCTCCTAATTTAAGATACATATTATAGCCTACAGCTTTACACATTTAGTAAATAGAAGTACATTTACTTCATACAAATAAATGGTCATTGTAAGACTGAGCATTAAGGCACTGTACCTGTAATAACTGGGATTTAGCTGGCCAAATCAGAATTTCATTAAAAGATAGATTTGGACTTTTATATGCATACATTATAGCCTGAATATTCATGTTTTATTACACAAAATGATTTGTGAGACTTCTCAAGAATTACAGAAACCGAGCTAAGATATATTACACTTGCAGTCCATGATTTTATAAGATGTAATTAAATTGTCATAATCAAATTAAGAATTATAGTATTATAAAGATCATTCTATAACAGAATGAAATAGTTTATGTTTTCATTTACTGACAATAATCCCAGAGAAAGTACACCTCAGTTTGTAGAATGATTATTTTATGTTTGCTTGTGAGAGTTTGACAAGAATGTGCTATTTTATATCTTTATAGCAATTACATTCCTAAGATTTCCTCTGAAACTGACCAGTTAGCAACCAATCAATAACCAGTACTTAAAATCATTTATGGTTTATATAATTGATTGCAATTATCATCCAAAATAGTAAGAACAAAAAAAAGATAGAGATAATTTATAGAAATACATTTGTAGAATGTCTGTCTTTTACTGATATTGGTGACACAAAATGAAAAGCCTGAATTCAGAAAGTAAATAAGCCTTCTGAGAGCCTTAATTGATGCATCACTGTACCTGCAAACAAGACATAGTCACACTGTTTAGAAGAGGCGGAATCAGAAAGCAGGTAAAGACTTTGAGGGCAGAGGAGGATACTAGCTGGCTGTTCTGAGTCACACTGAGGTGTTCATGTTCACTTTGAGGGAGAAGCTTCCCATAGAGCAGTGGTCTTCTGGAGACAAAGGCTGTTGTAATATAAAAGTGTGTTGGGCAGACAAGAGAGTGAGGACAAAGTCTGGAGTTAGTGGTGGACACGACATGCTTGCTGTGGTGTTTTGAAGAAATGTATCTTGACTGGTTTATGGGACATGGTAAAGGGACAGTTAGAGGCAATAAAAAGAGCAGTTTTAGCACTAATCACCTGATAAATTATACATATCTACGTACTCCTGTCACAAAATGTTTATCAGATATGTAAACAATTAGTTTAATACGTTTGTGATCCATTTAAGACCCATTTGTAGTATTTATGATACATTTGCAGTTACAGAGAGAATTCTGAAGCATCAAACTACAGCTGCAGATAAAGTCTCTAAAGATGCTTCATCACTTTCAGCTCATTTGAATGCACTCTGTTTACTTGAAGGTGTGTGTGCTCAAGGATGTGTAAAACGTCGAAAGGAAACTCTCAAATGCTTTAATCCACTTTAAATTAAACATGAGTGTGGGAGTCAGACCTCAGTATTGTAATTTGGCATATGTGCATATGTGTGCTCAGTCGGCAGACTCGGCACAGTGCAACACGATAGCCATCGGTTGATCCATTGTGAATCCCATTAATACTCCCAGTTGGGTCGTGGTTGTGACAGGGCGCACCGTACGGACGTATGTGCTCCTCTCTGCCCCGCCGCCCTCCACCCCTGCGTCTGTTCACGTACAGCACACACCTGAAGAAATGGGACTGGTCCCGCCTAGTTTAGCAACACATTGAGACTGAGAGACATGTCTAGGGGCGCTGGATGTACAGTCCACTCTCCCATTAGGAAGGTGAGAGAATGGCAGCGGCCCATGTGCTACTGTCAGTTCGGCTGAGCCATCTGTCGAGCGTACAACTTTTAAAAAACAAAACAAACGTCACTTTAAACAGAAATCACATCACATTAGTCCTTGATGCATGGACATGTTCGTTAGTGATGCATGGACATGTTCGTTAGTGATGCATGGACATGTTCGTTAGTGATGCGTGGACATGTTCGTTAGTGATATGGCTTGTTAGATATCTGCATGCCATGTGGCAGCTTTGGGGATTCAGGAGCTTATGTTGAGACGCAGCCTGTTGTGCCGTGACTCACTGTTATGCATTTAACCATTATTCCATTATTATTCCATAAAAGCACAGTGGTGTGTGTGTGTGTGTGTGTGTGTGAGAGAGAGAGAGAGAGAGAGAGAGAGAGAGTGTGTATATATGTGTGTGTGTGTGTGTGCGTGTAAGAGAGAGAGCGTGTGTGTGTCTGTGTGTGTGTGTGTGTGTGTGTGTGTGTGTGTTTAGTACCACAAGTGCTTAATACATTTACCAGTACAAAATGACTGTTATGTCCAGGGAAGCAGAATTGTGTGCATGTTCGGTGTATCAGGCCTGGGGGATGCTGCTATAAGCTCTCAACGCTTTAATCTCCTTAGGGTAGCACATTTGGCTGTGTATCCCTACAGTGGTTATTGAATACGGGTTTGGTAAGGCTTTGTCACATACAGGTGCGTAGTGCATTAGTATTGTAATTCAGTGTTAATTCAAATATCACACAAGATTCTATGTGGGATTTAACACTTTCAAGAGCTTAGTATCTGGAATAACCTTGGAAGGTGTGGGAGAACTGGTTTCAGAATCTCCACTTCTGCCGGCGAATGTTGAAGTACTGATGGAGTTGAGGGGCTGTTTGATTGCCATCTACTAGCTGGTTGGAGAGGCATACACTTGAAAGGAAGTGACATAAGTGAAACAATGTTCTCCGAGCATTGAGAGGGAGTGGAACAGGGCAGAAAACCACTCTTCGGTCAGTGAGACCCACGGCTTCTCAGAACCACAATATTCATGTTCTCAGATGCAAGCAGATCATGTCCATCATCTTTTTGATCTTTTTTGAGTCCCGCCCAACCTCACTGTTGTAACCAATCATCAGCGAAGGAACAAACAGTGATCGATAGCGTGTCCTGGAGATTGGGAACGTGGTATCCTTGGTGTTCCCTGCTGAGCGTCGAGCACTTGCCAATGACGGTTGTGTCTGTATCGTTCACACTCGCTTGGAACGTTGTTGTCCTTTGTGTCGCTGTTCATCAGAGTCTTATGACGAGCACATTCAGTACAGACCCAACTCAGCAGCCAGATGTGTGAACCAGCAGGTTGCATTATGGGATATACAGCCGTGATTCTCCAAGTTGTGGACGTATTTCGTAAATACTAAACGGACTGCGCTTAAATAGCGCTTTTATCCAAAGCTCTTACGTGGCCACCTCGTTCACCCGTTCACACACACGTTCACACACCAATGGCAGCAGCTGCCATGCAAGGTGCTAACCTGCTCATTGGGAGCAATTTGGGGTTCAGTGTCTTCGTCCGAGGACACTTCGACATGTGGACAGGAGGAAGAGCCGGGTTCCAACCGCCGACCCTGCAATCACTGGACGACCCACTCTACCTCCTGAGACACAGCCACCCTCTCCTCTCACATTGATGAGGATTTTCCATTAGAAGAATAATAATAGTTAAATTAATAGTCTCTGTGGGGGGGGTTGGGCATTTCCGCAGTGAGATTGTACAGCATAGGTTACAGTAAAGAATATACATAGAAGAGAATATATATACATATTAGAGTACAAGAAATATACACATACAGTATGCATAACATATAGAATACATCCATACTTACATACATAACATATAGAATACATACATACATACTTACATATATACATACATGCACACATCCACAACAATCAGGCGCTGTTATCGAGTCTGATGGCACATTACTGTAAGTCTATTCATTTTTCCTGTGAACAGAGCATTGTCAAATCTAAGCTTCTAAATGTAGGCCCTTTGGCTGTCAAATACCCAGCAATTTACTCATCTCATACACTGTGATACGTTACTGTTTTTTTTTTATTGTGCTGAGTGCATTAGCTGCTCTTAAATTCACTTATATCAGACTACACTGTCCTGTCGTTTTTGGTATGCTATGCAAAGTGTACTGTAGCAGCTGCTCTGTGTGTGTGTGTGTGTGTGAGAGAGTGTGTGAGAGTGAGTGTGCGCATGTGTGTGTGTTTCCATGGGTGTGTGTGCAGTATGATGTGCGGAGGGTGTCATGGGTTCATATACAGCCTTGAGAGGGAGGGAGAGAGACAGAGAGAGAGATAAGGAGAGAGAGAAAGATGGTGGGGGGGGGGGGGGTCACAGCTGAAGACATGGGCTGTGTCCTCCCTGGTCTGGAGTTCGGTGTCTCTCGCCTCCTCGTCTCTCCGCGGCTGTGGCATTCACACATGGCTCGGTGGCCTGCCGCAGGGCGTGTCAGTGTGTCTGTGAGAGGGGCAGGGCAGCTGAGACACCCAGCAGGTGCCATCTCTCACTCGGACAGACCCCAGACACCCCAGACACGCCCGCTGGCCCCTCTGGTTCCCACTGCCGGGCTCCGGGTAAGGTCAGATCGTTATTTTTTTTTACATTTTTTAGGGCTTTTCAGCTTTAATGGTACAGGACAGTGAAGAGAGACAGGAAATGTGGGATAGAGAGAGGGGAGGACATGCGGCACAGGACCCGAGCCGGGAATCGAACCCAGGTCCGCCGCGCCCCAGATCAGATTGTTATTAACGGTATGGCACCGTGATTTACACCTGATTCAGTGGTTCCCTCACAAGTCCTTAATGTATTGGTGTACGGGTTTGGGGGCGTACAGGGTAACCCAATGTGCGGGTGTCAGAAAGTAACAGTTGTCCATGGGGTGTTGGTGATGATGAGATTCCCATCAGGGGGCTGATGGGAATGTGGCAGAGACAGACCTGCTCACTGGCTCTGACCCTCATTGTCCTTCACATGACCTTTGTCATGTTTCAACAATCTGTGAAAAAGCAGTTATAACATTATTATGACTACGTTATTACCCTGTTATGTATATCAGCAGGTAAGCCTTAACCATTCACCCAGTGCAGTATTTACCACAGACAGCCTTGCTGCGAGCTATCGACACTGTATTGCAGCAATTTCACACAAAATCCTCCATGTCATTTTGTGAATATTTTGGACTCTTGCAGTTGCAGAATAGTGTGTGTGTGTGTGTGTATGTGTGTGTGTGTGTGTGTGCGCGTGTGCGTGCATATATACATCAAGGTCTCTGTGGATTTATTCAGTCTTACAGATCGGGGCAGGGATTCTTCAGGTTGCTATGGAAACCTGGATGTTAGTGTTGGGAGGTCTGTTAAACTCAGTGAGCTAAAAGCTTGGTGGGGTTGGGAACATAAATATCTCCTCTTACTAGAAAAAAAAACTATAATGTTAGCCTTGATACATAGGCAAGTCAAGTGCAAACTCCAGTGTGCATACATACATACACACACAATAATCAGAAGAGTTTACGGCCTTCAACCCAGTGTTTTTTCACAAGCTATCATTATGATATCTTTTGATATGGATCTCGCAACGGTATATGATTATAGGGTTTAAAGGTTGTTGTGAACTGCTGTATGTTTTCAAGGCCCTGTAATTTCAGCTCGCCGTTTGGAGCCTGACTGGTAGTTGTGTCTTCAGCCTCTAGACCGGTCCGACCGTGGAGGATTACGCTGCTCTCTGGGTGGCGTGACGGCTGGTGACAGTCGGCGCTCTGTCCCGACGGCAAACATGCTAGCTCCCTCGCTGAATAATGAAATATGTATGTCTCATGACTTTCATAGCACCACCCCCTCCCCCCCACCACCACCACACCCCCGCGGATTACTCAGCGCTTTTGCGTATAAATCTGTCTTTTCCGCCGCAACTGCTGAGTCGGCTTGAACAAAGGGAGGTGTGGGCCGCCCGTTTCTCTCCCTCTCTCTCTCTCTCTCTCTCCGAGTCCCGGTCTCAACCCAGTGGATGACCTTCTTATTCATGAGCTCCACGCTCCACACTGCTGGTTCCAGGCCTCCTCCATATGCATGGCATGGAACGGCAGGAGAACCCCCCCCCCCCCCCCACCCCCACCCCCACCCCATGACTGAACAAGACATCCACAGACACGTCCGCACAGCTGATCCTCCATCCCAGACCAGAGCACAGTACCGGCCATTGTGCGCGTGGTCGTCCCCGCTCTGACGGTTCTTCTGACGGGAGCGGGAAGAACAGGGGCGAGGAGAACTTCGGGAGTCAGAGATTCCTGGGAGATCCCAGCCGTGCGTAGTAAAGGGCACGTTATGGGACAGTAGGTAGGGGGCGGCGTTTCTGTCCTGTGTGAGGGAGGGGGGTCTGGTAGAGCCGGGCTGGGCTGCTGTAGAGACAGTGGTGGCTGGGAGGCGGAGCTGCTGGGGGACTGACGTGGTTCGGGGCTTAGCTGACCCTCTCATTGGTCAACAGGTCTGAGGGGCGTGGAATGGGCGTGCCCTTGGCTGTCTGTTGGGGGGCTGACATCTCTCCCTCTCTCTTAAAAAAAACGTTTATTTAACGTTTATTTCATCATTAAGAACAAATTAATAACAAATTCTATTCTACAGTGGCGTCCTGGGAAGTGACAAGAGTGAGAGAAGGGGAGGTGGGCCAGAAGATGTTAAAAGTGTGATAAAAGCACAAAATACATCAATAATAACAGCTAAATATAGACACAAAATACACCAACAATAGCAGCTTAAAATAAGCATGAAATCAAACATAATTGTGCACACAAGGATACAAGCAAGCAAACAACAGACAGTAATGGAGAAAAGACACAATAATGATTATGGCGACATTACATGGAGGAACACAGTTGCAGGAATCAGTGAGAATGTGCCATCTCCCTCTCTCTCGGCCTCATTCTCTCTCTCCCTCCCATTCTTTCTATCATGCTGTCTCTCAGCCCCTCATTCTCTCTCTCATTCTCTCTTTCTTGCTGTTTCTCTATTTCACAGAGTGTCTTTGTCACCATCTTGCAGACTGAAACACCTCTGCCTGCTCATTCAGAAAGGCTGTAGGTCAGCAACATTCTGTATGAATCCTACAGTTCTTTTTAGCCTCTCAGTTGTTAGCTACCGCTGAAAGTGTTGGCTACTTCTGAGAGTGCTACATGTAGCTACCTCTGACAGTGCTAGCTACATGACAGTGCTACAGTAGCTACCTCTAACAGTGCTACCTGTAGCTACCTCTGATAGTGCTAGCTACCTCTAACAATGTTAGCTACCTCTGACAGTATAGCTACCTCTTACAGTGCTAGCTACCTCTGATAGTGCTAACTACCTCTAACAGTGCTACCTCTAACAATGCTAGCTACCTCTAACAGTGCTACCTCTAACAATGCTACCTGTAGCTACATCTGACAGTGCTAGCTACCTCTAACAATGCTAGCTACCTCTAACAGTGCTACCTATAACAATGCTACCTGTAGCTACATCTGACAGTGCTAGCTACCTCTAACAGTGCTACCTGTAGGTAGTCTACTTCTGACAGTGCTAGCTACCTCTGACAGCGTTACCTGTAGCTACCTCTAACAGAGCTACCTCTAACAATGCTAGCTACCTCTAACAATGCTAGCTGTCTCTGATAGTGCTAGTATGGAACAAGATAGACAACACCCCCTGAATGGACTGGAAACAAGTCATGCAGTTAGTGTGACAGTTGGCTATAGCCTATATGATCATTGTCTGCTCGGAAGTTTTTCAAACAATAGATTCATCACTGTATGTAATATGAGTTTCCTCAATCAGAGGATTGTTCAAAATGGCGAGCAACTGTTCTATTCTATTTTACGAAATCATATAGCACCTTTTAAAACATCAGCCATTCTCTGTATTCACCAGAGCATCCACACCTAGCGCGCATACGCACACACACACACACACACACACACACACACACACACACACACACACACACACACACACACACACACACACACACCTTCGTCTGGAGGTTTCCCTCTGGTTCCAGTTCAAGCAGCATGGTTCCAGTTCAAGCACCTGGCAGCCCCGATCAGTCCTAAAGACCGTTGTTGTAAACAGCCATATCTGATCCTGCACATGATTTGTTGGGCAGAGAGGGAAAGTCCTGCAGTGTGGGCCAGGCAGGTGCAATAGAGACACTCCGCTCTCCTCCCTGCCAAACGGCCCTGGTCACGCCAATACCCAGAAAGAGAGAGGGCAGGGGGGGGGGGAGTGAGAAAGAGGCATAGAGAAAGAGAGTGAGAGAGAAAGAGAATGAGAGAGAGAAAGAGTGAGAAAGAGAGTGAGAGAGAGAGAGAGAGAAAGAGAGTGAGTGAGATAGAAAGAGAGAGTTGCAGAACCGCTGAGCGTCAAACACACACACACACACACGTGCGCACGCACATGCGGGGAGTCCCGAGTGGGTTGTCTTGATTTTATCACTCCAAACATTGGGCTGCAGCCGGCAGTAGAATCCTTCTGAAGGGCTTCTGTGAAGCGCTGCAGAGTGGGAGCACTGCGGGCAGGCGCACCATGGGGACAGGAAGGACCCCGTTACTGTCACGCTCTCCTACCAACCACAGGTCCACCGTGGCCGGCAGTGGGGGGATCTATTGATCCCATGCAATGAAGCAATCAATCTGTGGTCCAACTGGGCATCGAGATCCTAACTAGAAATGTGCCGGATACTGGACCTGCAAGACAGATAAAGGCTTACAATCCCTAGATTCTCCATGTGAAGAACGAGCAGCTGAATCCTCGTTACTGGGAATTTGAATTAAATTTGAATGGATTTCCGCACACTTAGAAATGAGAAAAATATAGAGCTCTATAAAAAGAAAAAAAAATACTTCAGTTTGGTTGATACTCAAGTGATCCAAGAGCAGAGGTAGATGATGGTTGCTGGAAGTCTTCAGTATCCCAGAAGAATTATTGTCTACTCGGCTTCAATCCCATCCATTAGCTAGCAGGAAAACAGACAATAGTTGACTTGACAGCAAAGAAGGCTAGCAACTGGCAGCGCATCTCTCTCCTCTGGCTAGACGTCTGCTCTCCTCTCTACAATATGGTCAAGTGAAGGCTAACTCCATATATAATGGGTAGAATATACAGTACAGTGTTCTGTTTAGAATATAAAACATAATCCACTCTTGTTAGCATAACTCCATTACCATCGAGTAGCTAGCTACAGTTACATTTTATGCTCAACTAGATAGCTGAGAGCATAGCTAGTGATTAACCTTCTGACAATGTAAA
>NC_140242.1:26814505-26817005 GCF_949987555.1 Borostomias antarcticus
GGAGATTGACCGTAGATCAAGATACAGATACATATAGAGATTGAAGCTCAGCGAGGCAAAGATGGTGTCGGCGGCCTTACACCTCAGCAACAAGGAAGCCAAACGTGAGCTCTTATTGAACACTACTGCCATAGTGCGCCGAACCAACCTATCTCGGCGTGACATAGGACAGGTCGCTGATGTTCAGACGACACCTAACCACCTGCTCCACGTCAGACGAGACACCCTTTTGTGCCTGCCGCACGGGATCTCCTGCAGCAATGCAGAGATCTTAACATCAGTGAGGCAGGATGGGCAGACTACATCTGGCGTGCGGAGTTGGAGGCCAACACCTCCAGACTCTGTGATTCTATCCCGGCCGCTGGTTCTTCCCCTACTGGGATGGGCTTACCCAGACCGGCGTGGGTGAGGCTTAATCATCTCCAGACTGGCGTCAGACACTTCCGCTCATCGATGCACAGATGGGGCTTGGCATCCTGTGCGGTGTGCGCGTGTGGCACCGAGGAACAAACCGCAGACCACGTCATCCAGGACTGTCCGATATATCGGACACCCAATGGAATGCGTGGACTGATGGTCGTGGATGACGAAACGGTGACGTGGCTCCTGGAGGTGTGCTCGGATATATAACCCGGGTGATCCCCTCATCCAGGTTCAGGGTGGTAAAAGGATAGCCCCTCGGCCCCGAGCCTGAGGGGAGAGGACGAAACCAACCTACCCATACGACGAAGATAAAGAAACAGAGCGGATATATAAAAAGCTTCAAAGCCAGGGCTTGATAATGTCACAGACCACAGTGGATGCGAGAAGTGACTGCAAGCTGCGAAAGTTAATTCATCAAACGTGTTACATTTGAAGAACAATCATCATCAATTCATCAAGCCCTTTGTGCTTTTTCTTTTTCTTCGCCCCTCCCCTTCCATCACCCCAAATGTAATTGTTTCTTCTCTGATGGATTTGTGATGTGTTGGCGGCTCTGCTCACTTCACAGGCATTCTTGGAGGACTCAGATTAATGACCCCCCCCCCCCCCCCCATATCCCACCCCACCCCACCCCACAGCATCAAAGTCCTGGTAGTGCTGCTCTCTCATGGCTCAGGAAACACACCACCGCGACGCAGGCCCTGGTTATTAGCTGGACGGCGTCCATGTCATTTACAGTAAAGGCCATGTGCCGCCAGCCACAAACACTTTTAGGTGTCTGACTCATCATCCTATGACACTGACATGGCACATCTCATGACCCTCCGGTGATTCTGGGTCATTCAGTAAATTCTGGCGCACGCTGCTCACTCTAGTCTTTGTTTATGAGCTTGTTAGGAGATGATTTTGTTTGACGCGTTCAGCAGATCACGTGGATCTTCTTCAGGATATTGACTCAGTCGTTGCTGAAAGGTGTATGTTTATCGTAGACGCCCCAGGGTGTGTGTGTGTGTTTTTTTTTCAGGCAACTGCTAATGGCCTCTCTCTACTCCAGGTATTTTTAAAAGAGAGAAACGAGCACATTTGCTGTTAGCCAGACGGGATAAAAACACCTGGTCTGTAAATGCTAGCAGGTTGTTTTATGTGTCTCGGTGTGTCTCAGCCATTAAACACAACAGTACAGGAACCAGCTGCTGAATTTGTGGGATTGCACCTTTTATTCACCCTTCAATAACTCTGCTTCACAAGCCTTTATAAATCAGATGCTCTCTCAGGGCGATTGCACTTATTGATTACCAGTGCAGCAAAAGCTAACATGTTTCTTCCAGATCTCTCTCTCTCTCTCTCTCTCTCTCTCTCTCTTTTCTCTCTCTGCCTGGTCATACTGCAGGAGGAAATAAGATTGAGAACCCAGTTCTTCACACACCTCTGATATTCATCTATTCTGTCTAGCTTTCAGAAACAGAGCGCTGTATCTGAAAGAGAAATCTTATTTTTTTAAAGTAACTCTTTTTTGCCTATACATTATGCCTTGGTGTCGATCACAGATGTAGATGTCAGGTAACGTCTCATATGGTCAGGATTTGGGGTCAGTTGAGCTGTGGGGATTAAAGCCTTGATGTGCATAATACCCCGTCAGCCACTTGAGCGACACGTGACTGGAGATGATCTCAGGTTTCGGGGGAAGGAGAGGGGGGGTATAATGTATTTACTGGTTTGTATAATGTATTTACTGTATTGGTGGTGCTTATAGCTCAGGCCCCGCCTCTTTTCAGCCTAGGGGTGGTTCCGGAAGTGTTCCTGAGGAAAATAATGCTTCTACAGTATAAGCTTTGTCCTTTACTGGAAAGATATCTTAATGAACGTATTGCAACATGCCCCCTCCCCCCCCCCGTGCTAGCTCTTAGTTTAAGTATGATAAGTATGTCTCGCCCTGTCTGGAGGCTGTCTGGAGCTTCACCTACCGTATGTAAACAGAAGGACTTAGGCGCCAGGCGTTAGGGTTAGGGTTCGACTGAGGCGTTCTGAATCTGGGATATTTCCATCGCAGCTGAATCATTAGGGTATGACGAGGCTT
>NC_140242.1:26819505-26832005 GCF_949987555.1 Borostomias antarcticus
AACATAGTCATTGTATAAACTATCTGGACTATCTGTTATATTAACATAGTCATTGTATAAGCTATCTGGACTATCTGTTATATTAACATAGTCATTGTATAAGCTATCTGGACTATCTGTTATATTAACATAGTCATTGTATAAGCTATCTGGACTATCTGTTATATTAACATAGTCATTGTATAAGCTATCTGGACTATCTGTTATATTAACATAGTCATTGTATAAGCTATCTGGACTATCTGTTATATTAACATAGTCATTGTATAAGCTATCTGGACTATCTGTTATATTAACATAGTCATTGTATAAGCTATCTGGACTATCTGTTATATTAACATAGTCATTGTATAAGCTATCTGGACTATCTGTTATATTAACATAGTCATTGTATAAGCTATCTGGACTATCTGTTATATTAACATAGTCATAAGCTATCTGGACTATCTGTTATATTAACATAGTCATTGTATAAGCTATCTGGACTATCTGTTATATTAACATAGTCATTGTATAAGCTATCTGGACTATCTGTTATATTAACATAGTCATTGTATAGGCTATCTGGACTATCTGTTATATTAACATAGTCATTGTATAAGATATCTGGACTATCTGTTATATTAACATAGTCATTGTATAAGATATCTGGACTATCTGTTATATTAACATAGTCATTGTATAAGCTATCTGGACTATCTGTTATATTAACATAGTCATTGTATAAGCTATCTGGACTATCTGTTATATTAACATAGTCATTGTATAAACTATCTGGACTATCTGTTATATTAACATAGTCATTGTATAAGCTATCTGGACTATCTGTTATATTAACGTAGTCATTGTATAAGCTATCTGGACTATCTGTTATATTAACATAGTCATTGTATAAGATATCTGGACTATCTGTTATATTAACATAGTCATTGTATAAGCTATCTGGACTATCTGTTATATTAACATAGTCATTGTATAAGCTATCTGGACTATCTGTCATATTAACAGAGTCATTGTATAAGCTATCTGGACTATCTGTTTTGGTTTCCAGAAGAAGCTGTTGGGTCAGTAGAATGATTTATTTCAAGGTTAGCGTCCTAGCCTTCTCCCGTCCCACTCGACATCTGCTGTTCAAACCCGACCAAATCGCTCTGCTACAGTCGCAGATGTATGGTAACAAAATATGCAGTCTCTTTCTTCTCTGCAGATATCATTTTAGAGGCTGGAGGAAGCATTTACAGTGAATGTGGAATTAACTCGGGTTACAGTACCTGGATACCCCCGGTGGCATTAGATTGGAACAAAATCAGGAAACTAGACTGATTTGATTACATCTAATTTTTTCAAATTATTTTATATTCACAGATAAATGTATGCACATTTTTTGTGTTGTTCCGGTATAATGGATTATCAAGTGCTATTTGCATATGGAAATGTGATGGAGGTACATTTACTCCATTGTTAACGTCTTTGTTGCAGTGTGGTGTTAATGGACATTTGTCAGACATTCAGCTTGTAAAAAAACAACTGAAATGTCTGCTGTCTGACATAGAAAGATCGGAAGTCATTAAGCAATTAGAGATTAACCCTGAATTAGGAGATTTGGGACCATATCAGACTCAAGATAAACACACAGATTCACCATCACCCGGCACAGATCATTTCATTCTGTATTCATAGAATTTGGACTCTTGCCCTGCAAGTGGGACCAATAATCCCCAGGGTTGAGATACTGTTCATACAGGGAAATCCACCAAGGACCTCCTACTATTTAACCATAATGAAAAATTGAACAGATTGAATCCTGCAGTCTTGCAAAAGATACAAATTTACAAATGGACTCAGACAGGTGCCGCTGTTTATTTACCTCCATCCATTATCCAGCTGAGTGAGTGTTGACAGGAACAGGCTGCTCGCAAGCTGCTTCCATTAAAGGTGAGCACTGTGTGTCTGTCTGCCTGCCTGTCTGTCTGTCTGTCTGTCTGCCTGTCTGTCTGCCACAGTCACGCTGAATAATAATGTGTGAGCCGGGGAGGCAGGTGAGCCAGCTGAATCCTGATGAGCTCCTAGACACAGGTTAGGTCCCTGTATGACAGCACAGGATGGAGAGAGAGAGAGACAGAGGGAGAGAGAGAGAGAGAGAGAGAGAGCCAAGGCAAGCCCAGGTTAGCTATGTCCCTTTAGAGACGGGGTAGCACAGAGGAGGGCGGGGCAGAGAGCCAAGGTTACTGTAGATGTCCTATAGCCGGGGCCGCACAGCGAGAGATGGTGAGAGAGAGAAAGCGAGAGAACATAGGCTGCCTCCGATGGATAGCACCACCAGTCCATCTCCATAATGATCTTTGTTCGGTCTCTGTGGTGCGCAGGCTGCTGATGAATTTGCCTCTTTTCCGCTTTGATCTGGCATCAGAAAGCACAGCGGCGTATCGCCATGGGGGCGTGGCGGGGCTGGAGTAAGACATCTTGTGGCACAAGTAGAAGGGTCGCCTCAATATTATGGGCTGTGCTCCTCTTCTTGGAGATTTCAGGGCACTTATGTGCTTAAAAGCTTAAGGACAAAGCTGGGTTAATTCAGATTAGTCTAGTCTGTGGATGGTGAACATGACCATCACAGCATGTATTATTAACTCATCACCACCCACCCCAGCCCACCCTAGCCCGCCCCAGGAATGCCAGCGCCTCCCTCAAGATGCCTAGCGGCTGGAAACTGTGCAACGCAGATTACACACCTCGTATTTGAACACACTGGTAGTCTGCAGTGCTCGGAGATGCGCCAGTTAGCTTTCGCCCATGTTAGCTAACCAGAGTCTCTATGGGGGCCATGCTAGCTAGCTAGCTCTGCGTCTGTAATCTCAGCATGTGGGAACAGATATTTTTTACCTTTTTCTTTGTTTAACCAGATCACTCACCCTCCTTATTCTTTCATTCTAACAAGGCTGTATCTCTTTTCAGTCAGACAGTATACCTTTATGTTTTCTTTGATCTTAAGTCTTTCACGACTTTGCCCCTTTGTCATTGGTTGACCGGGACTTCCGATGGCTGTTGAGTCATAAGCGAGGCCATCTGTTGGGACAAAGCTCATTGTCATGCCGCACATCAGAGAGAAATAGAGAAGGGTGCTATGGATATACAGCATGTCTGCCTCTGGAGTGATTCACTTGTAATACACACCATCTTGTAAATAGGTGTAACAAAATATACTGTGCCTGAGTTCACTATAGCCTATCTGGTTGGTTCTGATCTGAATATAATTTGCATGTTAAGGCAAATGACCACTTATACCGTCTAGATCAGGTTGATATATTCAAATGTCGAATGTGAATAATACCATTCATCAAATTAGTCTCATTTAGTATTTTCGTTAGGGCTGTCCTTGCTGTTGGTGCCAAGGACCACTTTAGTGGAGCCCTCAGCTTGTTGGACTTGTCCAAAAAGTTATGTTCCAGACACCTAGAGCCTTATCTACTAACGTCTTGCACGTATAAAAATGTGTGCAAATGCCTTAATACCCTTAATACCCTTAATACCCTTGCAAATAAATGTGCAAGATGATCTATGAACGGTGCGCATGGAGGATTGCGTCCTTCAAGTGGGCAAATTTGCACGCTCTATCCAATTAGTACTTTTGTCCGAAATGAATATGTAATAAGGCACGCCGTCTACCTTAGCGTGTCAAATATGAGAGGAGAAAATGCAAATACATAATTGTAGCACACGCTCATTGACTTATCAACCCTGAAAACAATTACAGTGATGGTGATTGCGTTTGCTATTTAATACCTTTGAAAGGCAGGTACTAATTCCTTCATCGTGAGGAACTGTGCTCTCTTCTCCAAGTTGCGAGATGACGACTTTGGAGATGGCTGGCTTCAATTTGGAAAATACTTGAGTCTATGCGGTTACTAAGTCTACTATTGTATGTGTTTTTGTATGTATTAATTTTTAGTTAATTATTTTCCCACACAGGAGATCTGGGTTATTTCCAGTGTGTCGTGTGGTTCTATAACGTAACCGCCAAGCCACGGTCTCATGCTAGAGGGAATAATTGTATTCTTTTGTTTGCTGCAGTAGGCTTAACTATTATTTCGTTTTGCAAAACCTTTTGTTCATCAGTCAAGCTTACAGGCGGTAGGCCTGTTTAACCTTCATAGGCTGTCACATAGGCCAATATGCTATGCTTTTTCCCCCAGGTGTGAGTCAGGATAAATGAATGTGTGTGTGTGAGCCGAGGGAGGGGGGAATCCAGTCTCATCACAGGCCAATGTTCTCCTGATAAGTGTTTCGTTTTAGGTTCGGTTAACGTTTAATCGGTTAACCTTGCCCATCCTTAAACAGAACCAAAGCATCATCTCAGTTAATATCTCATGTTCCTTTTTAGACAATAGCGCATATCCCCTACAGCTCTTCCTCATGACTCCAGTTCTGTACCCAAATATTCCCGGGGAGTGCAGCTACAGTACAATACGGCCCATATCTGCACGAGGATAACATCATTGAGTGCACCTTTGGCGTATTGCAAAACGAAATAATAGTTAAGCCTACTAATAACTAATAATAGTTAAGCCTAGTTAAGCCCTACAACCACTCTGGACCATGCTCTGCTACCTTGAGGCGATTGGTTGCCCTGTCATTCCGAGGCCCCAGCGGTTGATCGACGCGGTCATGGCTGTTCTCTGTCCTGTGGCCCCGCAGTGGAATGAACTGCCCACTGACATCAGGACAGCAGAGTCGCTGCCCATCTTTCACCGCAGGCTCAAAACTCAAATCTTCAAGAAGTACTACCAGTATCCTCCCCCTTAAGCACCTATAGTATTTATATTTTGCTATTCTTGCACTGTGGCTTTAGCACTAGATTATGCTCTTAGTCACTTGTTTAGAAAGGAGATGCACTTGTGAGTTCTGGCAAGTAGTAGTACACTGACTACCTATGTTAAATGCAATTGTTAAATGCAATTGTTAGTCACTTTGGATAAAATTGTCTGCTAAATGACTGTAATGTAAAAATGGTATGAATCCAGAATAGAGAAATACAAAAAAGGTAGCCAGAAGATTAAGTAATCCATCTGAATTAGAAAACGGATGTAGGCTACTTTAGTTATAAGGCTGCTCTTAGATGAAACACTTTGATGAAACACTGAACAATAGGGAGACATTTGAGGTGTCCCTCTACTCTGATGTAAAAAGCATAGGGTTCAGGGGGTCCGCGGTGGTGTAGCGGTCTGAGCATCAGGTTCTGGTTCCGGGGACCGGGGTTTGCACGCTGGTCTCGCCAAATCTGAATATAGCCGGGTTCCCACAGGGGAGGCGACACATTGGGCCGCCTCTCCCGAGCGTTAGGGCTGGTTTCATTTTGGCGCGAGGATCCGGATCTCTACAGCGCCCCCGTCTGGTGTGGGTGTCACGGTCGCGGGCTTGAGAGAGTCAGGTAGCCGGCTCTCTCCTCTGGACTGCCGACCGCGGGGTTGTCTGACGGACCCTCGGACCGAATTGGGTGCAAAATCAGAAATACATTTTAAAGAAAGAACAGGGTTCTGTCACGGTTGATGTAGAAAGCTCAGGGTTCTGTTAAGGTTAGGAAGGACCATCCATCTCAGTATATTTGACTACTTAGGTCTGTGTTCAACGTGTGTCCCTCTTTGGTGAGTAGTTGAGATGTTCACCACTTTTTCAGTCCACCGCTAAAGAAAGCTTCTGGAAGAGTATCTCTGCCGGTTCTGGGAGAAGCAAGACGAGGGCGTTCGGCTGCCGTGTGCTTTCTCTAGGTCGCGTAGAGGTGAAGGAGACACTGACTGAGTTGTACGCAAAGCAAACGTGTCCTGTGGTAAAGCTTGTTTGACAGAGATGCCAGAGATGATTGCCGTGCCGACAGAGGCTCGGTGAGCGGAGGTTATCGCGGGGCTCGCTCTGCCAGAGAGCAACCCCGCTGGGTGGAAAGCTGTAGCGATGTTGTCTCTCTGACAGAGAGGGGGTGAGAGAGAGGCTGAGAGAGAGAGAGGGAGAGGGCGAGAGTGGAGAGAGAGAAAGAGGGAGGGAGAGTGTGAGAAGGAGGGTGGGGGGGGCTGATAAACAAGGCTTTTAAAGGCCTCATTGCACAGAGACGGGCGAGTCTTCTGATGTGGGGGTTCAGTAGAAATGGAAGGCCTTTTTTTTACCTCCACCCCAGCAACAGCGCAGGGCGAGAGATAATGTTTTCGGTGAAGTGTGTACGTTCGTTTGTTTGTTTGACTTTTAGCATAACGATAGACCGATTTCCACAAAACCCGGTGGAGGAGTGTAGCACGGGCCAACTTAGAACCCATTACATTTTTGAGCGGAACTGAATCACGGACGGCCATTCACCTCCATTCATTTTTTGCACTCGGGGAGCGAAAGGTTCCCCCCATTCATTGTTAATAGGGAGAATTGAGACAGCCATATCTCAACATGGGAAGGTCTCAGAGACACAGGGCTTGGACTGGTATAAAGCTCTCAACCAAACGAACGCAGCAACACCTAACGTCCTGCTCACACGCACGCCCGCGCGCACAGAGCCACAAAATGCATTCACGGGCGGAGGTCTGTGCTCTCTGAGCACCATTTCTAGTTCAAACCCCTGAACGAGATGTTCTCTAAAAGAAAATTGTACTCTAAAAGAGTGATGTACTCTAAACTCTAAAAGAAAATTACATAACGATGTTCCTTTGTGTGACTGACTAACCGGAGACTAAGTTCTAAAAACATCTTTGTATTAAATTATCTCAACCAATGCTTAAACATTTTTAATGTAGCAAGGACGTGTCTCAGCCCTAATAGCTCGTTACCGCCATAGCTCCGTCTTTCCCACAAACCCCTGCGTGAACTCCAGGCTCTGCTCTCCTAGAGACTCATTTGCAGACCAGTCCCTCTCAGTCAGACATGGATTTGCATCATAAATCCGGTAGTTTTGAATGAACATGAATTGGTAGGTGTTGACCCCAGCCTCAGACGTATAGTACAAATATGAGGTATTTTGTTAATTTTCATCTTGGCCCATCTTGTGCTGCGTCTGTAGCCGTATGCCCTCGGTCCCAGACAAGGGCCAGGTGTACCAATCGGAGGTGTATCATGAATGTGAATAGGTGTAGCATTAAGACAGGGGATGGTGTATCCCTCTCTCTCCCCTCGAACCTCCCGGCCTCTCAGAGTCCCCTCACCTTCACCCGCGCTGCCACTCAACATCCTCTAACCCTACCTCTCTCAACATCCTCTAACCCTACCCCTCTCAACATCCTCTAACCCTACCCCTCTCAACATCCTCTAACCCTACCCCTCTCAACATCCTCTAACCCTACCCCTCTCAACATCCTCTAACCCTACCCCTCTCAACATCCTCTAACCCTACCCCTCTCAACATCCTCTAACCCTACCCCTCTCAACATCCTCTAACCCTACCCCTCTCAACATCCTCTAACCCTACCCCTCTCAACATCCTCTAACCCTACCCCTCTCAACATCCTCTAACCCTACCCCTCTCAACATCCTCTAACCCTACCCCTCTCAACATCCTCTAACCCTACCCCTCTCAACATCCCCTAACCCTACCCCTCTCAACATCCTCTAACCCTCCCTGCCTCTCAACATCCTCTAACCCTACCCCTCTCAACATCCTCTAACCCTACCCCTCTCAATATCCTCTAACCCTCCCTGCCTCTCAACATCCTCTAACCCTCCCCCTCTCAACATCCTCTAACCCTACCCCTCTCAACATCCTCTAACCCTACCCCTCTCAACATCCTCTAACCCTACCCCTCTCAACATCCTCTAACCCTACCCCTCTCAACATCCTCTAACCCTACCCCTCTCAACATCCTCTAACCCTACCCCTCTCAATATCCTCTAACCCTCCCTGCCTCTCAACATCCTCTAACCCTCCCCCTCTCAACATCCTCTAACCCTACCCCTCTCAACATCCTCTAACCCTACCCCTCTCAATATCCTCTAACCCTACCCCTCTCAACATCCTCTAACCCTACCCCTCTCAACATCCTCTAACCCTACCGCTCTCAACATCCTCTAACCCTCCCCCTCTCAACATCCTCTAACCCTACCCCTCTCAACATCCTCTAACCCTACCGCTCTCAACATCCTCTAACCCTACCGCTCTCAACATCCTCTAACCCTACCGCTCTCAACATCCTCTAACCCTACCTCTCTCAACATCCTCTAACCCTACCCCTCTCAACATCCTCTAACCCTACCCCTCTCAACATCCTCTAACCCTCCCTGCCTCTCAACATCCTCTAACCCTACCCCTCTCAACATCCTCTAACCCTACCCCTCTCAACATCCTCTAACCCTACCCCTCTCAACATCCTCTAACCCTACCCCTCTCAACATCCTCTAACCCTACCCCTCTCAACATCCTCTAACCCTACCCCTCTCAACATCCTCTAACCCTACCCCTCTCAACATCCTCTAACCCTACCCCTCTCAACATCCTCTAACCCTACCCCTCTCAACATCCTCTAACCCTACCCCTCTCAACATCCTCTAACCCTACCCCTCTCAACATCCTCTAACCCTACCTCTCTCAACATCCTCTAACCCTACCCCTCTCAACATCCTCTAACCCTACCCCTCTCAACATCCTCTAACCCTACCCCTCTCAACATCCTCTAACCCTACCCCTCTCAACATCCTCTAACCCTACCCCTCTCAATATCCTCTAACCCTCCCTGCCTCTCAACATCCTCTAACCCTACCCCTCTCAACATCCTCTAACCCTCCCCCTCTCAACATCCTCTAACCCTACCCCTCTCAACATCCTCTAACCCTACCCCTCTGATGCCTCCAGCGAGGAGGGGAGGCGTTTCAGAGCCCCCCCCCCCCTCCCCGAACACCTCCCACCCCCCTGCTCTCCTATTGGCAGACACACTCTCCGCCGCGCTGCGGCGCTGTGATTTATGTATGGTGAATTTCATTTGGGCCCTCTGACAGTGATGATCAGATGTTCGGCGTTGGGGAGGCTGGCGAGGGGTGAATACCGCCTTTCTCCCCCCCCTCCGTGCCCCCCCGCACCCTCGTGGGGCTCCGAATTCCTCCGGCCGCCCCCCCCGCTCGCATGTGCGTATTAGTATGCACGCGTGTGCGTCGGCATGGTTTTCTTACCTTGTGCAGTGCAGCTGGGCACGGTAAATATTAGCTTTTCGAATGAACACGGCCACCCTCAGATATTCAAAGGCGCCCGAAATTGAGAGGGCTTTCTTTTTTCTTCTTCTTCTTTTTTTTACATTTAATTCCCCCCCTTCTACCCGCTTGGCAGCGCGCTCCAAACCAGAAGCAGACAGCTTGGTTACGCTCAACAAACATTAGGTAACCGGCGCGTTTCAATACGCATCTTCAGCTTTGGGTTCATTTTGGTCTTCGGGGGGAGCGGAGGGGGGGGGGCAGCGCGCGGTAGGGCATTGGGTTCACCCTCGCTGCATACAAACACTAAATATTAGCACTGATGCCCTCTGTGCTGCTCAGATGTAAGCCGGGGTGGCGGTTTATACGCCGCCGGTGTAATTATAGACGAGTGAAAGCACGCCGCGGTGAGAGGCGTGCCCTGCGAGGGGAGGGGTGGAGCGCGCCGGCTACCTGAGGGGCGCGTTTGATTCGTCCCGCCTCGCGGGGGCCTCTCGCCCAGGCTGCGAGTTTCTGTTTCATTTCTGAGCCGTGCGAATCTTTGACGAATGTTTCGGTAAAAAAAAAAACAAGCCGCTGTTTCATCCTTGGTCTGGTTCCTGCGTCGGGGAGAGACGGGGAGAGACAGGGAGAGACGGGGAGAGACTTGGAGAGACAGGGAGAGACAGGGAGAGACTTGGAGAGACTTGGAGAGACGGGGAGATGGGCGCCGGACGGTGGGGGCCGGTTGTCCCGGCGGCGGCGCCCACAGGCATGCTGGGAACGAGGAGGATCTGAGGAGCTGTCAGGGAGGGGAGGCCCTGTCACTTTTTCCGTGGGCCGGCCCATGCCTGCCATGAGGCACAGCGCACGCACGAGCTGCCCTGGGAGAGAGAGACGGGGGGGGGGGCTGAACCCGGGACAGAGGGCAGGGGGGGAGGAGGAGAGGGGGGTGTGGGGTGGTTGTATGGAAGAGGAGGAGGAGGAGGAGGAGAGGGGGTGTGGGGTGGTCGTATGGAGGAGGAAGAGGAGGAGGAGGAGGAAGAGGAGGGTGTGGGGTGGTCGTTTGGAGGAGGAAGAGGAGGAGGAGGAGGAGGAGGAGGGGGTGTGGGGTGTTTGTATGGAAGAGGAGGAGGAGGAGGAGGAGAGGGGGGTGTGGGGTGGTTGTATGGAGGAGGAAGAGGAGGAGGAGGAGGAAGAGGAGGGTGTGGGGTGGTCGTATGGAGGAGGAAGAGGAGGAGGAGGAGGGGGTGTGGGGTGGTTGTATGGAAGAGGGGGACCAGGAGGAGGAAGAGGAGGAGGAGGAGGAGGAGGAGGGGGATGTGGGGTGGTTGTATGGAGGAAGAAGAGGAGGAGGAGAGGGGGGTGTGGGGTGGTCGTATGGAGGAGGAGGAGGAGGAGGGGGGTGTGGGGTGGTTGTATGGAGGAGGAAGAGGAGGAGGAGAGGGGGGTGTGGGGTGGTCGTATGGAGGAGGAAGAGGAGGAGGAGAGGGGGGTGTGGGGTGGTCGTATGGAGGAGGAGGAGGAGGAGGAGGAGGGGGGTGTGGGGTGGTCGTATGGAGGAGGAGGAGGAGAGGGGGGTGTGGGGTGGTCGTATGGAGGAGGAAGAGGAGGAGGAGAGGGGGGTGTGGGGTGGTCGTATGGAGGAGGAGGAGGAGGAGGAGAGGGGGGTGTGGGGTGGTCGTATGGAGGAGGAGGAGGAGGAGGAGAGGGGGGTGTGGGGTGGTCGTATGGAGGAGGAGGAGGAGGAGGAGGAGAGGGGGGGTGTGGGGTGGTCGTATGGAGGAGGAGGAGGAGGAGGAGGAGGGGGGTGTGGGGTGGTTGTAGTAGAATAATTCTAATAATTCAGAAAAGAGTAGTGGAGAATGCCAGGGTTCATCTCTGAAAGTCCAAGCTGTTTCCTTTATTCGCCTTATTCACCTCAGCTGCCATATTGGTCAGTCTGACGTAATTGGTTGTGCAGATGCAGAATCTGATTGTTTTTCACTGCCGTTGTTTTCGTGTTTGGAAATACATGGGAGTGAATGCAGCTGACGGCTAACTATGGCTCATTCACCTCCATATATTTCCAACAACGGCAGTGAAAAACAATCAGAGTCTGGTAAAGATGAGTTTGTAACCCCGATAGTGTATTCAGCCTGTTATTTTGACTATTTTGGTTCTTGAAGCGGTGTTTTTACAGTGAACTTTTAACATTGAAGTCAACGGGCACTTCTGCATCCGTACCCCTCATTACGTCAGACTGACCAATATGGCAGCTGAGGGGAATAAGGCGAATTCCAGATACGTTAACGTTAGTTTGCAAAGTCGAGCTCAAAGAGAAAGGAACATCCACCAAGAGCAAAGATTATCTTGAAAACAGGGCATTATAAACAGTGTGGCTGTGGCCATACCTGCATTATGCAAATACCTCACTAGCCAATCATCAGTGAGTAGGCTAGGCCAGAGGGTCAACAGCTCAAGTGAACAACGACAGGGGTCAACGATAGTTGGGAGGAGGGGATCCCTGGGGAGGTCTCCTGCCATGAAGTTGATTAAAAGGCCGGGAGATAGGGGGTCAGGGGTCAGGGGTCAGGGCAATAAACAAAGGGCAGCTTCTCGCTTTGCACAAAGTCTTGATACAGAGAATACACTCATTTGAATGTATCTATTACAATTTATATTACAGTGGTCTGATGTAGGAGGAAGAGGAGGAGGAGGAGGAGGGGGGGAGGAGGAGGAGGAGGGGGAGGAGGAGGGAGGAGGAGGAGGAGGAGGGGGGGAGGGGGGGAGGAAGAGGAGGGGGAGGAGGAGGGAGGAGGAGGAGGGGGAGGAGAAGTAGGAGGAGGAGGAGGAGGAGGAGTGGGGCAGGTAAGAGGATTTGGTCACTCGTCAGCTCTCTCTCTCTCTCTCACTCTCTCTCTCTCTCTCTCTCCATCCTTCTACATCTTCCTTCCATTTTAACACATTTCCCAAGAGACCAGGAAGCAATAGGAACAGATATAGAACCCAGCTGCGGAGAGAACCCAGCCAGGAACAGATATAGAACCCAGCCAGGAACAGATATAGAACCCATCTGTGGAGAGAACCCAGCCAGGAACAGATATAGAACCCAGCTGTGGAGAGAACCCAGCCAGGGCGAGATATAGAACCCAGCCAGGGAACCCAGCCCTGGGCAGATATAGAACCCAGCTGTGGAGAGAACCCAGCCAGGAACAGATATAGAACCCAGCCAGGAACAGATATAGAACCTAGCCAGGGACAGATACAGAACCCAGCTGTGGAGAGAACCCAGCCAGGGAGAGAACCCAGCTCGGGACAGATATAGAACCTAGACAGGCACAGATATAGAACCTAGCCAGGCACAGATATAGAACCTAGCCAGGGACAGATATAGA
>NC_140242.1:26847005-26902005 GCF_949987555.1 Borostomias antarcticus
AGCGGGCGTCCGGTGACTAATGCTCCATTCATTTACTGTCACACCCGGGGGGTATTCGAAAGTAAACAAGGAACGCGGAACGTAAATCAGTCACGCAGGCGAGCTAGAACACGTTCACGTCAACCCGCCGGCCGTCCGAGAGGGGGGGGGGCGGGGGGGGGCGGAGCCGCCGCCGCCGCCACGATTTCACCCCCCGTTAAACAGGGGCCGTGTTTTCGGGCTCCTTCCTCGTTGGGGTGTTAACGGAGCTTTGCCGCTCCGCGTGTTGACCGGTGTTAACGACCCTTGACGTGGACGGCAGACAGTGTCAGGCTTACGGAGGGTCAGGTGGAGGTGGTGGGCGGGGGGGGAGGGGTCAGGGGTCAGCTCTTATCGAGGAGCGGGAGCGGCCATTTTCCGTTTCCGCCGCTTGGCTCTGGCATGGCGGCGCGTCTTTATGGTGAAAGCAGAGATTTGCGCAGACTGTGCGAGGGAATTAGGTTTGTTTTAACCCCCTGGTCTCTCTCTCTCTCTGTGTGTGTGTGTGTGTGTGTGTGTGTGTGTGTGTGTGTGTGTGTGCAGTTTGCAGGACTTAACCATTTACAACCCTGAGCGGACCATCACAGTGAAGGGCAGCATGGAGGCGTGCTGCAAGGCCGAGGTTGAGGTCATGAGGAAGCTGAGGGAAGCCTACGAGAACGACATCGCTGCTATAAACGTAAGCCCCGCCCCCCCCCGCCGCGCTCTCAAAGCAGTGTTTTCCGTCAGGGCGCCTCAACCTCTGACTCATGTCGGACCAGCTGATCCCAGAACAGATCACCGGTGACTGGTCGGAGCGGCGCGGTATCCGGGCAGCGTCTGCCTGCTGGCCTGTCAGAGTGTCCTCTGACTCACCCACCCACCCGCCCTCCCCTCCTCTCCCTCCCTCCTCTCCCTCCTTCCCTCATTCTCCTTCCCTCCCTCCCTCCCTCCCTCCCTCCTCGCTGTAGAGTAGGCTACTGTAGCGCCCGGCGGGGTCCCATGTGGTATCTGCAGACAGGCCTCGCCGCCCGGCTCTGCTTTCACACCTCCCCTCTACGACACGATACGGAGGTCACCGGAGGTCAGCCATGGGGGGGACTACAGCAGGGCGCACCGACCGTCGCCCCCCCCGGAGATCGTTAGCGGAGTCGTCGGTATCATAGCGATCGGATCTGACGGCTGGAGGAACGAGGCGTCGACTGAGCGCTGTAGCCAGCCGCGGCGTGCGCGCGGACATCGCCGCGGGGGTTCGCTTCTCCGGACCGTCGGAGACAGCCCTCGCGTACAGTAGCGTCCGCCGGCGCCTTGCGTGACATCCGGCGTGGTATTTTGGTCTCCGACGCCGTGGTCGAGAGCGATTCTCCGCCGGTGGGGTTGGCTGCTGTGAACAGGCTAGGCTTGTTCTCAGCGAGGCTGCTGCGTTTAAAGAGAGCGGGCAGGGCCATCTAGTGTGACACGGTGGATATTACACCACGTGATTCCAGCTCGGGAAAGTCCAGCACATGGTAAATGGTAAATGGACTGCACTTATATAGCGCTTTTCCACCTTAGCGGCACTCAAAGCGCTTTACAATGGCCTCTCATTCACCCATTCACACACACATTCACACACCAATGGCGGTAGCTGCCATACAAGGTGCTAACCTGCTCATTGGGAGCAATTTGGGGTTAGGTGTCTTGCTCAAGGACACTTCGTGGACAGTCGGGGTTGGGATTCGAACCACTGACCCTTCGATCACTGAACGACCCGCTCTACCAACTGAGCTACAGCCGCCCCAACACAGAGGAGATTCAGAGATGTATCTACTCTGTTAATCCTCTGTCAGGGAACACAACGCTATTCTGCCAATGCAGACAAAAGGGAAGCGATCGACCACCGTGACTCGTTGAAGGACGGTTCTATGAATTAGCAGAGGTGTGTCCAGACACTCTTGACCGACTGGCTGCCTGTTCTCTCCTCTCTCCTCCGCAGCAACAAACCAACCTTATCCCCGGTCTGAACCTGAACGCGCTGGGCATCTTCTCCACGGGGCTGTCCGTGCTACCGCCCTCGGCGGGGCCGCGCGGTGGAGGGCCCCCGGTGGCCCCTGCAGGATACAACCCCTTCTTAGTGAGTACAGAGAAGCACACTGACTCATGGATGTTAGATGACTCATGTTTATAGTGAACAACTTAGCAGTTGTTTTCAAATATTTGCGTTGTTTGACTCGGCTTGCCTGCGGGCGGCATCTAAATCGCAACCCCGCCCGGCTGGGCCTGGCCAGCAGACCACTTAAGCTAAATCAAGTGCACCTGAAGTGTTTGGGGGAAAATAAGTACTGTTTCGACTCGGGCGCCTCTGCCTGTTTGGCTAAACAAGCCATGGAAGAGACCACAGTTTTTAAACAATGCAGAAATCCCCCCACTCGCCTACAGAGATGAGTCAGGTGGATTCTTCCCCTCGGCCCAGATAAGGCAGGCCGGGGTGGCGTGAGTGAGGATGTGAGAATGTGTGTGCGTGCCTGAGAGGCTGTGTGTGTGTGTGTGTGTGTGTGTGCCTGAGAGCCAGATACTTTTAATGTATGATTCACCCTCCGTTTATTCCATCAAAGTCCCCCGGACAAGCAAACTCGACAGTGTGTACTGTACGCTTGTGTTTGCGTGTGTGTGTGTGTGTTTGGTATTATTAGTAATTACTGTATTTGTTTATATGTCTGTGTGTGCATGGGTTTATGTGTCTATGTGTGTATAGTATGTGTGTGAGTGTGTGTGTGTGTGTATGTGTGTGTGTATGTGTGTGTGTATGTGTGTATGGGTTTATGTGTGTGTGTGTATGGGTTCATGAGTGTGTGTGTATGGGTTTATGTGTGTGTGTGTGTGTGTGTATGGGTTTATGTGTGTGTGTGTGTGTGTGTATGGGTTTATGTGTCTGTGTGTGTGTGTATGTGTGTATGGGTTTATGTGTGTGTGTATGTGTGTTTATGTGTCTGTGTGTGTATGTGTGTGTGTGTATGGGTTTATGTGTGTGTGTGTGTGTGTGTGTGTGTGTGTGTGTGTGTGTGGGGGGGGGGGTTTATGTGTCTGTGTGTGTATGTGTGTGTGTTTTATGGTTTTATGTATGTGTGTGTATGGGTTTATGTGTATGTGTGTGTATGTGTGTGTATGGGTTTATGTGTCTGTGTGTATGTGTGTGTGTGTGTGTATGGGTTTATGTGTCTCTGTGTGTGTGTGTGTGTGTGTGTGTGTGTGTGTATGGGTTTATGTGTCTGTGTGTGTGTGTGTGTGTATGTGTGTGTGTGTGTGTGTGTGTGTGTGTGTGTGTGTGTGTGTGTGTGTGTGTGTGTATGTATGCATGCATGCGTGTGTGTGTTTGAGAACCATCTGACCATTTTTTTGTCACCACAGAGTCACTCTTCACATCTCGGTGGGCTCTATGGGGTCCCCCCGACCAGCGCCATCCCTCACCAGCACTCAGTAAGTCCCCAACCCGCCTCTCACAGAACCCGTCCAGATGACAGAACCGGTCCAGATCACAGAAGCTGATCTGACCTCTGACAGATGACCTCTGACCTCGGCCGAGCTGACCTCTCACGTATGCACGCTTCTGACACTCAGGGGGCCTGGGGTCGAATCACGAGTGCCCTCCTCTCAATACCCCTCTTGTCCCCGAGGTTGTGCGTGTGCCACACTGATTCACTGCACGTTGTGGAGATGGCCTTTTTTTTTACCAGTCTTTTACAATGGAGTCTGTTCCCGTCACGCTGAGTGAGTGAGTCTGGTTTTCCGGCCGGCGGGGCGAGTGTGTCGGTCTCTCTCACCTGCTGAGCTCCAGACGGGGGAGACCGAGGGGGTGCCGCTGAGTGAACAGTCTCCTCCGCGTGTTTCCCAGCAGGCCCCTGAACAGGAAGTGGTCTACCTCTTCATACCCACTCAGGCCGTCGGGGCTCTGATTGGCAAGAAGGGCCAGCACATCAAACAGCTAGCCCGCTTCGCTGGAGCTTCGATCAAGGTGTGTTCCCTACCTCCCTCCCTCCCTGACCACGCAACCCTAAAACGCCCTCACAGTCACCCCGCGTTTTGGTTAGGTTCGCTCGATAACCTTGAAAAGACGTATCTAGTTGGCAGTCAGCATTGGTTGAGTCAATGGTCGTTTCTAGACCCCAGTTGAAGATGTACAACTCCAAGGGCTACATCGCTGGTATCCAACAAAGCCCTCTACGTCTCCTAAGCAAATGGAGTCTTTTTGAGCTGCACGTCGGCTTTCTTAACTATTTCAAGTTCCTGAGACGTGATGCAATGAAGCCCTCACTAATGAGGAATGCGCCCCTCTCAGCTTTTGCTGTCAACAATCGTAATAGCTGACCGCAGTTAAGTTAAGCGGGCCAAATGTGATCATAATCCTAATCGTTCTCATGCCTCCTCCCTTTGGTTGTCTCTCCTCTCCCCCCCCCCCCCCCCCCCGTGTGGTCCAGATCGCTCCAGCGGAGACCCCCGACGTCAGTGAGAGAATGGTCATCATTACAGGCCCACCGGAGGCTCAGTTCAAGGTACAGATAGACGGCACCATCTTCGATTTTTTCCAAGGCCCCTCTTTCTAGCCTCGCTGTTCCCCTGGCCTCTCTCCCTAGCCTCAATGTTCCCCTGGCCTCTTTCCAGCCTCAGTGTTCCCCTGGCCTCACCCCCCCCCCCCTTGCTCTCTCCCCCAGGCGCAGGGCAGGATATTCGGGAAGCTGAAAGAGGAGAACTTCTTCACGGCGAAGGAGGAGGTGAAGCTGGAGACGCATATCAAGGTTCCGTCCACGGCGGCGGGCCGAGTCATCGGCAAGGGGGGCAAGACGGTGAGTAGGCGGAGTCCGGTGGCGGGGTTTGGGGCGGGGGGGGTGGGGCGTGACAAACGGCTGTGTCTCCAGGAAATGAGACCCGTGACCTGACCTCCGGGTGTGACCTCTGTGAACTCCGCAGGTGAACGAGCTACAGAACCTCACCAGCGCTGAAGTCATCGTGCCACGGGACCAAACTCCAGATGAGAACGACGAGGTCTTCGTTAAAATCAGTGGGCATTTCTTTGCCAGCCAGGTGTGTGTGCCACCTTGGTCATGACGCGGTCTGTGTATCTCATGTGGTATAAACGTGTACATGTACTGGGCATTAGGGCTGGGTTAAAAAAAACGATTCATCGATTCTGAATCAAATGATTCTGAACCGATTCATGAATCCCAAAATCGGAATGAATGAATTAATAAATGAAGGAATGAATAGTTTGTTAATTCATTCAATGATTCATTCATTCATTCATTTTTGGAAATCAGTATCGATACCCAGCCCTAGTATTGATGTGTTGCATAACTTGGCAGTCATGTAATTAAGGTTACTAACCGAATCGATATTGAATCGAATCGAATCAAAACGAATTGAATCGTGATAATTGATTCTGAACCTTGTGAATCGGAATCGAATCGATTCTTGAAATTGGAATCGGTACCCAGCCCTACTGGTCATAGGCCTGCATGTAACAGGTGTCACTACTGTGTCCCAGACTGCACAGAGGAAGATCCGGGAGATCATTCAGCAGGTCAAACAGCAGGAACAGAAGCACCAGCAGGGGGCCCCGGTGTCGCACCACTCCAAGTGAGCTCCCCGGGGGGGGCGACTCCCCCCCAGCGGGCACCAGCCAATGAATGTAGCCCTCCCACCAACTGGAAAGAGACCTGACCAGACGCGGCCAATGGGACAGGCAGGGCAAAACCAGCATCACTGGGAACAAAACCAAAGAACTTTCATTGGGGGACGTGTGTGAGAGTGCACTGCCGGGCAGGAGGGCGAGAAGTGGAGAGACACCTTAACTGAAATTTACACACACATACAAACACACACGCACACACGCACACACACACACACACACACACAACAACAAAAAACATTTAAAAAAAAAAGAAAAAAAAAGGAGGATGGGATATGGCAGAAAATTGGGCATCTGTTTGTCTTTCACGGTTTAAAAAAAACAAACATTTAATATTACGTTGCCCTGCATAATGTTATCTCTTTAGTTGGACTAACATAGGCCTAACAGATGGATAAAACAACTGTATTAACACACGTGCACCTGCCATACTAGAGGCATGGTGCTAGTTTTATTAGGTAGAATGAGAGTGGCAGGTTAAGAGCACTTTCTCTCACAACAGGTGACGATGTTCAGATTGGAAGTGTAAGTATTCTTAGCAGTGTTAATACAGAGTAGTAATAATATACTGACACACACCGAAATGCACTGTTATTTCGATCAAATAGCAGCACATCTTACCAAACGGTATATTGTTTTCTAGATTGAGACGGGCTTTCTCCAGAGGGGGGTCATACTTCGACCTTGACACGGACAGCCTGGTCAACTCATATCCTTTAATTGTTTGGAATTTAGGTCAAAGAAAACTTATCTGGAAAAATACCCTGAGAAAACCTAGTGGATTGTTCTGAATCTTTGTGACTAGCCTGTGTGTGTGCCAACAGGAGGGACGATGTCCCTTTGAAACATTTCTTACCGTTCCTACCCAATGCTCCATTCTGTTCTTAGCTTTGGTTTCATTTCCTCTTCAGTTATCTCTGCTTTCACTTTCTCTTTTCTGGCATTCTTTTCTTTCTTTTTTTTTTTCTTACATGATTATGTTTTTATTTTTTTTCTGCAGCCTTTTGATAACATTGAACTGACTACCGATTCCACCATGGAGCTCAACAGAGGTTAGGGCACCGCCAGTCTACTGGTACCAATCCACTGGTGTGAGTCCACTGGTGCCAGTCCACTGGTGCCAGTCCTGGTCCTGGACCTGTAATACATTCACGCTTGTTGTCCTGGGAAAAAAAAACTAAGTACAGTATTTTATCTGAGCAATTGACGTCTTAAAAATGGTGCACCTTTGCTTATCAAGAGGCAGCCAGTAAATTGGAATGTGCACCACCACATGTTCTGCCTTATGAGAGACGTGGGGGGAGGGGGGGGGGGATAGGGGGGCAACGTCGAATGTGAGCCGAGGGCCCGGGTTCGAGGGGTGCAGTCCTGTATGCTGTGTGACGAGTGCGAGCGAGGAGGAGGGTTGGTGGGGAGCCTCTGTATGACCTGTGGTACACACACGACCGCATCCGCAACCGCGTTTGGCTTTAACCCTTTCTGTCAGGGAGCTTTCTAAAATGGCATGACAGCTGTGAATGTACGATATGCAGCCTTTTTTTTTTGTTGAAATATCACCCCTGCCATGTCCAGCACACCAGCCACAGATTCTCCTCTCTCTCTCTCTCTCTCTCTCTCTCTCTTTTTGATTCTCGTATTGTTTTAACAAGCTGACTGACTGTTTTGACAGTCTGCTGGACATGCAGGTTCTGATATGCCTTTGTGCTTTATTTTGGAGATCATGGAAGCTTGTGGCCTTATTTGTCACCGTTCAGACATCACCATTGGCTCCTTCACCCTGTGAGCCAATCAGCTTCATCTTCCAGACACAAGGTTATTGCCAATACGCACAGCTTCCTCCGTGTGTGAGTGTGTGTGCATGTGTGTGTGTGTGTGTATATATATATAAAGAGAGAGTAATATTTATGAATCTATTTTTTTCCTATTTTGTGATGAGAGCTATTAATAAGAAACAAAAGAAAACAAATTCTTTTTCTCTCTTTTTTCCTCAATGGGACACTGCCATATTTCTTTGAAGGGAAGTGTTTTATTTTCTTGAAAACAAGACTATGAATAATAATATAAATGAAATCTGAGAACAATAAGTGAACCACCACATAACTTTGGTCAGGATGTGAACCGTGCGCATGTCAGTATTGTGATCTACCTCAGGCTTCAGGGTACCTCAGTCCAATCTTTCATTTCCCTTTTTCCACATTTTGTATGCCTTGTTAACTGATAGTTTTGAGCGTTTTTAATTTTTCCTTTTTAATAAAAAAAAAGATAGAGAAAAAATATTTTGTTTCTAAACTCTTCAGGTCCAGCCGACTAGTGATGGCAGAATGGGTCTGTAAACTTTATAAACTGTAGTTGAGTCTTTTGGACTGTCGTAGACTGGACACTAGTCAACCTCTTATTAATTCACGTATTAGGATTTTTAAATTCAATTTCTGTAGAAAGGAGTGAAGAGAGGGATCTGAGTGCTTCTGAATGTGGATGTTGTGTACTGATTTGTGTACTGATAAAAAACACCATGATACGTAGAAACAAAATGTACCTCCAGTTTTCCTGAGTGTTTTGAAAATGAAGTTTGTTCACATGTCAAAAATGAATTTTATAATGACCCAACCCGATCTTACCAGCTGTTAGATATAATGTTCTCTGGGGTTGATCTGGAGAAAATAGAAGTTGCAAAAGTCCACTGAGAGAGAGGACCCCTGAACGAGGTGTAACACTCTAGACTAGAGAACCCCTGAACGAGGTGTAACACTCTAGACTAGAGAACCCCTGAACAAGGTGTAACACTCTAGAAGAACCCCTGAACGAGGTGTAACACTCTAGACTAGTGGACCCCTGAACAAGGTGTAACACTCTAGAAGAACCCGTGAACGAGGTGTAACACTCTAGACTAGAGAACCCCTGAACGAGGTGTAACACTCTAGAAGAACCCCTGAACAAAATGTAACACTCTAGAAGAACCCCTGAACAAGGTGTAACACTCTAGAAGAACCCCTGAACGAGGTGGAGCTCTCTAGAAGAACCCCTGAATGAGGTGGAGCTCTCTAGAAGAACCCTTAAACATGGTGGAACACTCTGGTCGTCTCCGTAGAATGTATTACAACTCTGGGCTAGTCATTGAACTGTCACTGTGTACGGGAAGATAACTGTATATCTGTAAACATGTACAATAGTCACACACAAGACACATCCATTTCGTATTGTCTCTCTATAACCCAACACTTATCCACCTACACCTGCGTTGTGAGAGATGGTGAGATGGATTTAGAGTGTCTTTCTGGCTTTGCTCGAAATCAACTCTAAATGGTTTTCTCATCGGCCTACCATCTTATTTCTGTTGTGCTGTAAATTTTGAAATTACCTCTCAGAATCCAAGGCTGACTTTAGTTACTAAAACTAAAACCAATGTAGGGCAAAGATGAAATTTTAAATAAATGAAAGATAGTGAAAGTTAGTGTTTTGTCTTTGGAGTTTTTACTGTTCAAAATTGTTTTAAAGAGAATACTTTTGGTTTTGTGGTCTGACATGCAACGAGGTGCAGTAGTAATCTTTAATAGTAACCCAGTTGGATGGTCAAAAGGTCAAACTCAAATGTCAAACTCAAACTCATATGAAGCCTGAGGTGATTTTGACATGCTAACACACAGCCGTTACAGTGCATTGCATTGCATTGAAGGCTCAGCAGGCTTTCTCAGATGAGCTTAGTTCAATCAAGAATTTGACCCGGATCTATCTTTTACAAAGTAGAGTGCCATGACCCCAACAGAGCCTCGGCTAGTTGACCTTAGCATCCTTATCTTGTTGTAATGGCTACCACAACCGCACTGGAAAATGTGTTTCGTTGCTCACCTCCACACCTCTTGATCAATTAAGTGTAAAAGTCATCATGATTGCAGTATTTATACAGTAGAGCAGTCTCAAATCTTTAGCTCTGGAGACTGAGAGAACTGTCTCTTTCTCACTCTTTCCTCAAACCCTTAGCGCTTAGCACTAGCGCTTTTGTAGCTTGGTAATTAATGGTTTGCTCCTCTGAGGTGTGCCAGGGTTCCGGAAATTTCTAGAACAGAAATATGATGTCTGGTTGCGTTGCAGTGATCCTACAGCATGGAACAGTGACGTGTGGACAGTCTTTGCAGACTGCCAAACAGAACTGCAATAGAAAGTACACAATAGACACTTCTGTAACAACAGGCTTTTGGGTGATACTTTACATGGTGATTTTGAACTTTTTTCTCTCTAGGGATTAGTGTTTCTGTTTTTGTAAGGTATGCTAGACATTAACAATACCAGATAAACAACCAGTTTGTCTCAGCAGCGGCGCTCAGCGTTTCTATGTCGTATCACATGGGCGCGCTTAATTTGTTTTCTCTCTGGTCAGACAAGTCCTCTTGTCATCTACACTGATATTATAAAATAATCTTGAACAGTAGCTGAGTTTCTTTACCTTCTTTATTCATTCCTTTCTAGACCACCAGTCCTAGCTGTTTTATTGTGGAGGAGACTATAGTCCATGGAGGCCGCATAGCCATGGATGAGTTTGATTGAATAGTAGCGGATGACATTTGGGAGGGGCAGGGTCAGACCACCTTGGTACTGTATCGTGTAAAACACGCATCCATCTCGTCGATGTTTCAATCTGGAGGGGGAAACAGCAGAGCGTTCAACACCACCAGACCGTCTCTGTTGTGGACTACAGCTGCTGTTAAGAGCTCAGCCTCAGCCCCCGGGTGTCTCTGTTGTGGACCAGCGGCGGTCAGTACTCGACCTCAGCTGAAAAAGAGAGCCACGGCGGTCTGTCCGTGTCCATCCTGAAGGAGAGAACGTGAAGAATCGAGAACCGTTCCTGACCCTGGTGTTCTCCCAGTAGGTACTGTATACAGTAGTCCTGTACTGGTTCAGGTGGATCCATTTCTAAACAGCGTTTATCACCACTGGAGATTCCTCTGTTCATACAGTGGGTCAGAACCTCTTAGCCCGACGTTTCCAGTGAGCCACCGGGGCTGGGCTGAGCCAGGGTGGCTGGTGTTGGCGTGCTGGGTTCAGTAGAGCCAGGGTGGCTGGTGTTGGCGTGCTGGGTTCAGTAGACCCAGGGTGGCTGGTGTTGGTGTGCTGGGTTCAGTAGAGCCAGGGTGGCTGGTGTTGGTGTGCTGGGCTGACTCAGGGTGTTGGTATGGTGGCCCGTGAGGTGACTCAGGGTGTTGGTATGGTGGCCCGTGAGGTAAACCAGGGTGGTTGGTATGGTGGCCCGTGAGGTGACCCAGGGTGGTTGGTATGGTGGCCCGTGAGGTGACCCAGGGTGTTGGTATGGTGGCCCGTGAGGTGACCCAGGGTGGTTGGTGTTGGTGTGCTGGGCTGAGCTGGTGTGTTGGGCTGAGCTGGTGTTGGGTGTGTTGGGCAGAGAGGTGACCCATGTTAAGTGCATTTCAATGGATCCATGTCTCTATGGTAACAGCCATGCTGTTGTTGTGAATTGTGAGTAAACTGTATTGCTGAGCAACCTGGATCTGAGCAATAAAGTCTTTGAAAGATGTGGCGTCCTCTCATTGAGTTCTCAGTTGTCTTTCTAAGTCCAAGTTCACGTCAATGAAACGTTTATTGGAGATATGTCTTTTTACGTCACGTCCAGCAAAAACTCAAATACATTTCACTTGAGACAAGGCAAAATCACGTACAATGTATTCCATGGTGACATTAGCTCAGTTTAATCAAACATGTTACCGGCCAGTAGAACAGCACAGTTGGACAGAGCTGCTGATAAACAATGAGTCCAATCCACCAATCAAATCTCACCGATTACAGTACCTATGCAGACCATACATGACTTTCAGCCAGAGGCATAGCTAGGCAAAATAATTTGTGCTTCAAGGTAAACTAGACAAACAAGAAAACCATTGAGGAGATCCGATTAATGTCCACTCAAGTTCAACATATTTAAATATGACAGCATGGCGGACAGAACGTTAGCTGGGTAATTGTAGAACTGATATTGTACTGTATGTGTAACGCAAGCATGATAAGTATTAAAACAAGACATTTCAATTCACACAAGATAAAATACCCAGTCCCAACCCCAACTAGATAAAACATTTTCCAGTTGCAGAGGTAGTTGTTTCAAATGGAGAACCACAAGCAAAGCTCTTCTCCAGGCACTTGGGAAACTATTTACAACAATTACGGTAAAATGTATCAAAAATATAAAGCTGACGAATTACATGACGCTAATTATATTGCACAAGAGTGACAGCAAGTCTGCCCTCACTTCATCATTCCACATAAAAAAACAACAACATTAATTCTTTAAAAAGACATTTTTCACCAATTATTTTTTTTTAGTACTACAAAGCTTTCAGGAAACCCTGTCAATCCACATCCCTTATGACCATGTTCTTCAGCGTGCCTGCCTGGCCTTCTGATAGTGACACAGACGTGAACAGGCCGTAAGCCTACTGTAGGTCACAGGCCGGACAAAAAAAAACCCCTCAGTGACCTTCACTGGGTCTTCTTGTCTGTGCGGAGCCCGTTGGGCTCCTCCTGGTCCAGTTTGAGGCGGTTCTGGCTGTAGCGTTGAATCAGAGCCCCGGGCAGCAGAGCCACACAGGCCATGGTCAGCAGCTGCAGCAGCCGAGCCCAGGAGAACAGGTCGTCCAGGGAGGACACCTCCGACAGCATGGAGCCCGTCTGCACGCAGATGAAGTTGTAGGGGATCAGACCTGGCGGAGGGGGCACACAGCAGGACCAGCCGTCAGCCATGATGGGTAATTATTTCTTTGGCCTAAAATAAAACATTTGGACTATGCCTTTTTATTGCTCTTTTCTCCAAGGATGTTGACTTATCACTCAATCTTATCACCTTGCTGACATACATTCTTAAAGAAAAAAAGGTGAGGTCACGGAGCTTTTGTCCATACAAGCAGTGACAAGTTATATGAATTAGTATCCTTTTCAAGGCTTGGAGCAGCAATACTATTTCAGTTCATTACGCATACCGATAAAGACGGAGCAGAAGAAGAAGGTGATGGGAATGTTGACAATGGGGGCGGACATGTTGAGGAACCAGTTGGGGGTCATGGGGAAGAACCGGAGAAAGAGCAGGAAGAAGAACAGGCAGCTCCGGTTTTCCTCCACCTGACAAAGACAGGAGTTTAGAGAGCAAAGGTGTAACGTAAACATCACATTAACTCTCTGCTACCACCTAGTGGCCGCCTGTGGAATGCCCACACAACAAAGGGCCTTTCAGCTCTCCTTTGACTTTTTTGACTCCTCACAGACTCACCTTCCTCTGCAGCATGTCGACCTTATCTGGGAAGAGGCTGATGATGTAGTGTTTGCCAAAGGCTTGGGACAGGAGGTAACACAGGGTCGCGCCCACTGTGGTCAGCACACAGGCTAGCGCCAAGCCGTGCCATGGTCCAAACAAGGCCCCTGCTAGAATGTTCTAGAGATAACGAGGAGAATTGAAGCAATTTATGCCGGTGGCTCAATGTGGTCTGACAGTTAAATATATAAAAGATTATATAATGTGGCCCTAAAGCAGATAGATCACTGTCACATTTAAGCACAGTGTGTTTTGTTTAAAGTCGCACTGAAACGGACGTTTGAGATCATCTAACTTCCGTAGTTTGACGTATTTCCGATGCAAACAAGCTATGAGGGTGGGACATATGTTTAGAGGAATTTGATTGGAACATTGACAAGGGGACGGGTTTTAAGAACTTTAGACAGATTCGATAGAAGGATAGCGTTGATTGACGGGTGGATGTGAGATTATTGGCCTAAAATCTAAGGTACCTATTGTCGTCACTGCACGTGACCTACCGTTTTCCAGGAAGTAAGAAATTATATACTTTGATATAAGATTACAACAAAAGTAGAATTTTGGCATACATCGTTGAATAGGTGAACACTATGACTAATTATGTGGAACAAAATGGGACAGAATGCTTTTTTCATTTCAGTGCGACTTTCAACCTGCCACTTCTTTTTTTTTTCTTCTTCTTTTTATTTTTTACCAGAAACGAAGACCCAGGGATGGCGAAGGCCTGCTTGTAGAGGTATGCACTGCAGAAGAGCAGCAGGACATATCCAGTATGTTCTGTCTTGTAAAACTGCAGCAGGTCCGCCAGCTCTCTGAGCTCCTCCAGGTCAGAAGGGAACTTCAACCTGGGGGATGAAAATGTCACGGCTGGTCTGTCAACACTTTGGATAAAAGCGTCTGCTAAATGACTGTAATGTAATGTAATGTAATGCATCTCAATCGAGGACTAGCTAACGGTTACTACCAAAACATACTCAAGAGAGATATGGCTTGCCAGACACTTCACTTGAAACATCGGCTAGCGAATCAATATAGATATGGGTGAGGGGTGGGGGTAACGTAGGGGGGCGGGGTAGGGTAAGGGGTGGGGGTAACGTAGGGGGGCGGGGTAGGGTAAGGGGTGGGGGGTGGGGGTAACGTAGGGGGGCGGGGTAGGGGGTGGGGGTAACGTAGGGGGGCGGGGTAGGGTAAGGGGTGGGGGTAACGTAGGGGGGCGGGGTAGGGGGTGGGGGTAACGTAGGGGGGCGGGGTAGGGTAAGGGCTGGGGGTAACGTAGGGGGGCGGGGTAGGGTAAGGGGTGGGGGCGGGGGTAACGTTATACATTAACCACCCTTACCTCTGGTCCTCTATTGTTATATCATCGCTGTCAGTCCCCGGATCACTATCCGACGTTTCCACGCTTTCCTTCGCATGTTGGTGCAGATCTCTGGGTCCCGGGGGCAGATACGAGGACAGCACATAGAGATACAATGTGGCCGCGACGACAACAACTAGCAATCCTAAAAGTGAGCGCATATTCAGCATGGACAGATATCGCTGGCTATCGGTGGTCTTGCTACCTTCTTATAACGTTATCGAAGCTCCTCAAGTCACTTATTTGAAGGAACCATTCAATCACCAGTCAAGAAGACGAGGGGGAATCGACCACGGTTGCACTTCTACAGAAACGATGACGTAACGTCCGATGTTTTAACCCTTTGAATACGACCGCGTCACCGGCAACATTTTAAACATAAAAACTCTTTTAAAAATCTTTTAAAAAAATAACAAAAAATATATAGAAAAATCCAACATTCCAACACTTACTGAAAGCTGAAAACTGTCCTTTCTAGTAATAAAGGGGAAATCCAACTAATATTGGGAATGTTGACACTCCTTAAAGGGTTTACGTCCTTAGCCAATAGACAAACATTTTCCAGGAGCTTGCTCGATCGTCTCGTTGACAGAAGTCAGGGAAGAATTACAGCTCACTTTTCTGGCCCCCGGGTGAACTGTTATGTTGCTTCCTGTTACCTCTGGAATATGTAGGCTAGGGGCGGGGCCATGGAGGTATAGGGGGCGGGGCCTATACCCACCCTCCCATTGCTCTCTGGACACTAAAGCGCATTGTGGTGCCTCTGTGTATGAAATGCGCACTACAAATAAACTTTGATTTGATTTTAAGGAAACTGGAGAGATCTGATTTGAACGAGACCTGTTTCTCAGATTTTACCTGTATAAATAAAGATTTGATGTTAAATAAATAATAATAATAGCCTAATAAAGTAAACAAGCTGATCGTCTGGGCCATGGGGACTGGGCTCATAGACATTACGGCTGGGCTGGGTCCAGATCTCTCCACGCTGACACACGGTGACGACCTGCCAAGTTTAAAGTTCAAGACCGCCTGCTTACCACGGACTGGAATATAAGTTGCAGTAGCTCATGTAACCTCCGGTCGACACGATGGCTCTCTACACTCGAGTTTCGGGGTCTGTCGCGTTGATCACTCTTCAGAATCCGCCTGTCAACGCACTCAGGTAAGAAAGTAGGCTAGGCCTACTCAATATTAATGTCAGTGTCGCACATTCATGCGGAGTTAACATTGACTATCACGCAGTCCAAACAACCTTTGTTGCTCAGATAAACACAACACTCTTCACAATTATCAGTAGGCCTACAGGTAGCCAAACTGCAGCTGCGCAATTGGATTGAGACTGGTGAACATATATAATTATTAGTGCAGGCAATTAAAGCATGAGCAGTATTGCACATAAACATAATTTCTGTAATCCAGATCTTGGGCTGCAGAGTCATATCAGTTAGCACGTTGGCCAGCTCTTTCTCCTCCACAGTGCTGCAGTGAGACAGGGCATCGTTGACACGGTGAAGAGAGCCCAGAGTGACCCGGAGGTGACCGCTGTGGTCATCTGTGGTCAGAATGGAAGATTCTGTGGGGGTAAGACATCTTTCCTAAACAGAATTGCGTCTTGGTTTTTGTGTTGCTGTATCACAACTCCGTTGTTATTGGCATTTCAGACAAACTCTTACATTGTCTCCTCCAACAGGTGCAGACATCAAGGAGTTTGCTGGGCCGATGTCTGGACCCCAACTAGTGCCCACGTTCCACGCCATCGAGGCGGGGACTAAGCCTGTGGTTGCTGCCATCGAGGGAGTAGCACTCGGAGGAGGCCTGGAGTTATCGCTCTGCTGTCACTACCGTATCGCACATTCCAAGGTTAGTTAGACGTACATTTTCTCGAAGGGTCAATGTCCAACACTGACTGACCAACTGCTCTGTCTGTGTATTGTCAATCATACTGTAGACTCACAAGTGCAGTCTCTAAACGCTGCGCTCAACTAGAGACTGTAGACATTCATCCAGATTTCATTGATTAATGTGGGTGGAAACAATTTTAGATATTGAAAAAAAACCTGCTTGCAGAGCCAATCAAAAGTCTTTAGGCGGTCCTTCCTGATGGAAGGAAAATGTTGTTTTGTTTTGACTCTCCAGTTAGGGACAAAGATAGGGGGAGGACATCATTTTCGGTAAGGCGGGTTCTTCACACTATTGGAGATGTACAGGGGCCAATGCTGATATTTACACAAATTGGTACCACACAAGGTGACCAAACGGTTTTGGTATTTTTGTCTTCCTACATGTCTTTAATTTATATTTTGGCATAAAAGCCCTGCCTATCTAGTAGCTTAATTATACTAATAACAAACATACACACCCATATATATTGAGAAAACCCAGATTCCATATCTTTCTTTCTTTTTTTCATTCTTTCGTTTCTTTCTTCTTCTTCGTTTTTTTGTTTGTTTGTTTTACTTCTAGACAATATTTTTGGAAACCAGTGGTCTTACAAACAGTGAATATTCCTCCAATGTGTTTTATCTTTCATTCACATACATATACTTTGGTATAAAGTTACACAATTAACCCTTTGATGCACAAGCTGTGCAAATCCCCTAATGCACAACATGTACAGTAGTCTAGGGGCCAATCCAGATTTTGGTCCAAATATTAGTGCTACCACAATGTTATGAAAACATTAATACATGATAACTTCTCCAGCCTTGTATCTTAATGACTTTTGTAACGGAAAATTCAAAATGGCGCTTTCTTGGCATTCACACAGGAGAAAAGCCTTGTGAGTGTCATGTGTAACAAAACATTTAGACACTAGAATGGCATTCAGAGAGCACAGGCCTTCGCCCATGAATGCATGTGGTCAGCATGAACAGTGACATTAGGGTGCCGATAGTTAGAGGAGACAAATGTCAAAAATATACTGCTGGTGCATCACCGTTGCAGTGTATGAGCAGCTGTGTTTGACACAGCTGGGGTCGGCTGAACGAGTGCGCTTCATCTCTGCTCTCTGAGCTAACGAGCTAGCTAGATATGACACACCCCACAGTAGGAATCTAGATAGCTAGATATGATATGGGGTGGCTGTGGCTCAGTGGTAGAGCAGGTTGTCCAATGAAAGTAGGGTCGGCGGTTCCTCCTGTCCACATGTCGAGGGGTCCTTGGGCAAGACACTGAACCCCAGATTGCTCCCAATGAGCAGGCTAGCACCTTGCATGGCAGCTGCCGCCATTGGTGTGTGAATTTGTGTGTGAATGGGTGATTGAGAGGCCATTGTAAGCCTTTGGATAAAAGCGCTATATAAGTGCATTTGTGTATGAGTCCATTTACCATCACCATTTACCATATGACAGAATCAACAGCAGTAATCCAGCTAGTTACGAGCATAACTAGCTAATTCAAAGCAATAACTAAAAGCAATGATTAAACAAGTCCATTAAACAAGTCCAAAAGAATGGAGGTGAATGGGCGGCCACATGTGGGTGGTCTGTGGCGCCCCCCTCGGGCTGGAGCGTGGGCGGCAGTTTGGTGCATTCCGGGCTCCCCCCGCACCCCCCAGTCCAAACAATGTGTCTCTAGAGCCCCCACACGGGGAGTTGGCTTAGCTCAGTTTTGTTTTAATTTGTGAATCTGCCCCATAATTTAGATCCACTCCAAAATGTAATGGGTTCTAAATTGTCCCGTGCAACAATCTGACTCCCAAACCAGACACTTGAGTTTGTGGCACAGAGGTGGAGTTTCTCCGGGTTATTCTAAACTAAATTGATCAATTGTGCTGTTGTTTAAAGTATGTGTGTAAACAGCTGTGCTGTGAATGAACAGAGGAGAAACTGGGAGGAGGATTAATGCCTAGAGTTCGCTCAGATGACAGGTGAGAGTCTCAAAGCACTGATGTGTGCCTTTCTGTCTCTGTCTTTCTGCCTGCCCGTCTGCCTGCCTGCCTGCCTGTCTGTCTGCCTGTCTGCCTGCCCGTCTGCCTGCCTGCCTGTCTGTCTCAGACTTTCTATGTCCAATAAAAAGAATAATTAATTATTTGAACTCCACCTGATCTCTTTATCATAGTGGAGATATTGCATCTATCTGGGGATTCACTCTCAAACAAACACAATTCCAGATACCAGCCTCTCTATGTCCGTTTTGATCTGATGATCACCTGTTGTGACCTTGACTCTGCTTCTCTCTGGGTTTAGGAACATCTCATGACATTTTTTAGGTTTGAGGGAATTTTAGGTATGAGGAACTGCAGTGGTTTTGTTCTCTACATTATCACTTATCTAATGATCATAATTAACCTTAACAACTTCTCCCACTGCTGCTTGGACCAGTTGGTCGAGTTGGATGGAGTGAAGGTTTGTTAACATTTAGTGCTGGTGCCTATTGGACTGTAAGTGGGGTACTGGGGTGTGGGGGTGCTGAGAAAATGTATTTTGATCCAGCATTGGGGCTCAAAATGATATGCAGTTGAGAACCAGACTTATTCTCTGGACTCTGACACAGCATATGCTCAAATGTGTAATTCACTGGCTGGTGTGTTAAAATGCGCACTAGGGTCAAAAATGAGATTTGGGAATTTGGTGTCACAAAGTCATCAATCATAAAAAGATACATATGTATAAATATAATATTAAATCTCTCAAGTCTTACCCCTATTTTGACCCTGAAATATATATATATATATATATATATATATATATATATTTTTTTTTTTTACAAAGTATTAAATTAAGGGAGCTACTCAGCTCTGAAGTGCACAATGTCATTCAGTAGTATAACTGTCCTGGTAAAAATTCAAAGGACAAAGGTATTAAAATGTAGAAATTCATCCCAAAAAATATAAATGAACACCCATGGCATACTTGTGTGTTTGCAACAATACATAGAAAAATGGGTGACATACTGTATCTAAAAAGTATTTAAACATTTGAATAACTTTTGTCTTTAAAGAAGGAACCATTCAATCATCAGTCAAGAAGACGAGGGGGATCAAACAGTCAAAAAAGCAAAGGTTTGACCCATGCGGCATTAGAAGGGGGTTGCATAGCTTGTGCATCAAAGAGTTAACTGTGTAACTTTATACCACTGCTTGAGTGTATGTGAAAGATAAAACACATTGGAAACATGATCACTGTTTGTAAGACCATTGGTTTCCAGAAATAATGTTCAGAAGTCAAAATAAATTATATACACAGGAATCAGGGTTTTGTTGTTTTATATGGTGGCAGGTTTGTTTATAGAGTGATTATCATTAAGCTACTCTATAGGCAGGGTTATCATACCAAAACATAAACTAGAGACTTGTAGGAAGACCAATATTCTTTGGTCATCTTAGGTAGTACAAAAATCTGGATTGACCCCTGGACTAAATGTAGGCTGGTTCTGATTTGTAGCATCTGTTTTAGGTGCTGTTCTAGCAACAATTATTATTATTATTATTTTTGCGATTATTGATGCCAAAACACACCGAACCAAAAGTGAAAAGCGACCCCCCCCTTGGGAAACACAGGACTGCTTTGAACCTCTGTGTCCTAAACAACGGTTGAGTCCCCAGCAGTTCATGGCGATCCTGCGTGTCAGACAGGGCTTTTAGACTTATTTTGAGGAAGGCGGCGTGCCAAGGATAGAAAAGAGTTGAACTCTGAAAGCTTTGTGATACACCAGACCTATTATCCATAGTTAGATGTAGCTCTGTGTGAAGAGGGCTGGCAGAGCTGGCACAGTGCAGCCATTCTGCTCATTTACCTCCAGCATTTCTCTGGCACAAAAGAAATGTCTCTTGCAGTGGGGGAGAGCAGGACAATGAATTTTGCAGCTAGCGATGATTTTCAACGGAGATGTCTCCAGACTTTTGGAGGCGGAGATCTCCAAAGTCTGGCATCGCGAGACTAATTGCACTGTGACTTATCCGTCCATGCGTGCTCAATGTATTACGAAGTCATCTTCAATCAGAGATGCATCTTGCAATCAGTAGCTACAGCAAAGGTGGTTCATGTGTGTGTGTGTGTGTGTGCATGCATGTGTGTGTGTGTTTGTGTACGTGCATGTGAGTGTGTTTGTATGTGCATTTGCGTCGTGTGTTTGTGTGCGTGCGTGTTTGTGTGCATGCATGTGCGTGCGTATTTGTGTACATGCATGTGCGTGCGTATTTGTGTACTGTATGCGTGTGTTTGTGTGCATGTGTGTGCGTGCGTGTTTGTGTGCATGCATGTGCATGCGTATTTGTGTACTGTATGCGTGTGTCTGTGCGTGCATGTGCGTGTGTGTTCCAGGCCCGGCTAGGCCTTCCGGAGGTGACCCTGTGTGTGTGTATTTGTACTGTATGCGTGTGTGTGTGTGTGTGTGTGTGCGTGCATGTGTGTGTGTGTTCCAGGCCCGTCTAGGCCTTCCGGAGGTGACCCTGGGTCTGCTCCCAGCTGCAGGAGGGAGCCAGCGTCTGCCCAGGCTCATCGGAGTTCCTGCCGCGCTGGACCTCATCGTCACAGGTAGCAGGAGGGTCGGGGCTCTCCCTCCTTTTTTATAGCGACATTGTCAATTTATCCACCAGGGAGCAGCATTTGACCAATGATGGATCTTGATCCATCACCGGTGGGATCAGATTCATTGTATGTACTGAGTTTTGATTGATTGATTGATTGATTGATTGATTGATTGATTGATTGATTGATATAACTACATTATAGAGCATCTGGCGTCCATGCTGAAGAGGTATTTGGGCATTAGACCGACAGAAGAAGGCTGTCTTCTGCTCCTCAGGTCGCCACGTGTCTGCCACCGAGGCCCTGGAGCTGGGAATGGTGGATCGGGTCACCGATGAAAACGCCCGAGATCTGGCTTTGAAGTTTGCACAGAGCATCGCAGGTATGAGGTGCCCCAGAGATGTTTGAGTTTCAGAAGCTTGAAGGTGGAACCTCGGGCTCTTTGTGTCACATCCACTCTCCTTCCCTACATCCTGTATTCATCCAGCAGTGAGAGGGAAATCAAACCTGCCATAAGACCAGTCTATGTGTGGCCTCCTCCTCCTCTCCCAGAGAGAGAGAGGGAGAGGGGGTGGGGAGGGCGAGGGGGGTGACACCAGGAAGGAAGTGTTAAGCACGTAGGTGGTGGAGTCAGAGGAGGGTGAGAACACCACAGCCAACAGACGAGATGTTCTACCGCTAAGCAGATATGAATGTTTCATACCCCCGTCAGATGTGCTCAGATGTCTGCGCTGCCTTTGTTGTATTATTCAAAAAGGGTACAAAAGGGACAAACATTGTTTGAATTTTAAGCAGGCGTGTGTCTGGCTTTATCTGGTTTTCCGGTATCTGTTCCCAGCCAGGATTTAGTGTGGTGACTTGGTGTGGTGACTTGTCTGAAGCTAATTAACTGCCTGCAGCAGGACAATTATTAAATGTCAAAAATCAAAGTCAGATTTTGTCACATTCATATCATACAGGTATAATTTGCAGCGGAATGCAATTGCTCGCTCCTAAGTGCTTCATGATTAGCGTTTATAAAAGTAAGTAAAATAAATAAATAAAGCAGTAAGGTTGTTTTTTTTGACCCCTCCTCCTCCACGTTCAACTCCGTTCGGGAGGCCAGGCAACCATCGCTTTGACCAGACACTCAGGCGACATTTACAGTGAATAATCCAGCTGCTGTGTGTGAAACTAGGAGCAACTTTCAGTGGGTAAACACATTAGATACCGGCGGCTGTCTCTCTGCCCTCTCACAGTAATCCGCTGCTCTGTCATTTGCTGCCGCTGTGGGTCTGCCGATCGCCTCGTGGATGATGCATCCATTGTTCGCCGCCGCCTATGACTGCGGGCTCCACATTCCCCCGCCGTCAACCGGTAACGAGCCTGCTGCCACCTTCGCCGGAGCGTGGGTTTCCATGGTCACAGCGCAGCACAGCCTCATGGGAGTATGTGTCACCGCCGGCGTGATCGTCGGAAGGGAGCGTGCTTTGTTAAAGCCGCTTTGACTCTTTTTGGTGACATTACCGGGAAACAGCGGGCGTAACACGTGACGTTTTGGTTCCCCGGAGAATGGCGGGGTGGGAGGCTGGCGGAGGGTCTGTAGTTGCCGTACTTCTTCTCAGCGTTTCAGCTGTAGGCTACACAGCGTCTCTTCTGTCCTAGTGCAACTTCACCAACAGGCACCTCTCAACAACATGTTTGTTTGTTTGTTTGTTTGTATGTATGTATGTAGGCCTATGTATGTATGTATGTATGTATGTATGTATGTATGTATGTATGTATGTATGTATGTATGTAGCCTATATGTATGCATGAATGAATGAATGTATGTATGTATGTATGTATGTATGTATGTATGTATGTATGTATGTACATGTATGTACATGTATGTATGTATGTAGCCTATATATGTATGTATGCATGTATGAATGTATGAATGAATAAATTAATGAATAAATGTATGAATGAATGTGCATGCATGCATTTTATTTATTTATTTATTTATTTATTTATTTATTTAACAGGGACAGTGCACATGAATAAACATTGCTGTAAATGTGCCAAAAAGAAAGGTGTCTAGTTTCCATCTGTAGTCCCTGGTCAGCTATTAAAAATAACAGCTAGAACAGCACACGGCCGTGCACAGACAGAAGCATATTTAACAGTACATTAAGAAAAGCTCATAAAACCTAGTTTGCAAATAGACAAGCAATAAGCACAGCTAGGCAGAGCAGAGCAGGACACAGACATGCACAACATAGTAGCAAAGCTACGGCAGAAGATGGTAAATGCACACATCGAGGGGCGGCTGTGTCTCAGGAGGTAGGGCGGGTCGTCCAATGACCGCAGGGTCGGCGGTTCGAATCCCGGCTCCTCCTGTTCCACATGTTGAGGAGTCCTTGGGCAAAGACACTGAACCCCAAATTGCTCCCAGTGAGCAGGCTAGCACCCTGCATGGCAGCTGCCGCCATTGGTGTGTGAATGTGTGTGTGTGAATGGATGAATGAGAGGCCATTGTAAAGCGCTATAAACTGTAAGTGCAGACCATTCACCATTTACACAGCAAGATGGCCACAGAGAGAGCTGCACTGTGTTAGTATTGACATGTTTGATTCTGAATCCGCCATGGTCTTTGGTAAGTACTGAGTTCTCTTGTAGGTACTGCTGGCACTGCTGGAGTTCAGTCCCTTTGAGGCTGGGATGGAGAAAGCAGAAATGCCCTTTTTCTTCTTCTGGCTTTCGTTCAGAGCAGACGCTTTTGTTGCTTGCTCCTGCTCTTGTGTATGTCGCTCTTTCTTCCTTTATGTGTTATCTGTATTGTAAAGCGCTTTGTGCATTCGTGCTGTGAAAGGCGCTATATAAATAAAACTTACTTACTTTTTCATAGTGGGATGAGGCAACCTCCTCTAGTGGCACCTTGGGTGTTGTGACTTGTGTAAACTCTGAGTGACAAATCTCTGTAATATATGTAAAATATTCTTTTGTAATCTTGTATTTTGTGATTAGTAATATGTTATTTGTGCTCTAATCCGAAATATCTGTGTCATCTCAGCCAGTGTCAGTAACAGCTTCTCTGTATTCATTTTTTTCAATTTTATTTGGAAGCGACCATGTGCAATTAAAACATAAATGTAAAAACATTTGATGCATCGCACCGGAGTTAGCCTTAGGCTAATTTGCATCTGCAGTCCCTGTATGTACTGTATATACAGTCATTTCTGCTCGCTGACAAGAATCAGTTTGGAGTGTGAGAGAGAGCTTTTTGAAGAGGAGTAACCTAGCATGTGAGAAAGACATAGAGATAAAACAGACAGGCAAAGAGCACTGAAGCAAGTAGGAATCCTGAGGGATTTGGATCTGGGTGACAAAGTACGATGTAGAGATACGGTCATTAGTTAAAGTCTGTTATTAGAAAGGATTTTTTTTTTTACCATGTCCAACCTCCCCCGCACACACACACACACGCACACACACACACACACACACACACACAGATACCAACCACTAAACCACTGGGACTTCGTCCTGTCTAAGAGATTAACTTTTCACCCCAGTAGTTGCAACATCTGCCTTGTACATCTGTCAAGAGACGTGGTCCTTCCCTCTTGCCGTACAACAAATCCTGTGTCACGGATCAAGCCATTTACAGATTAACTGTGGGAATCGCACCGCCCCGAAGTACACTGAAGCACACTGAAGCACACTGAAGCACACTGAAGCACACTGCACACTCAGACAGCATTCTAGTTGGACTCAAATGGAAGTCAGGCTGTTATTGCGTTACCATGCCAACGAGTGTGCTTTATATGCTTAATGGACTTTGGCTCCTAAAACATAGACCTCCCAGTGGTCCTGCTATCTCCCTAAGTCCAGCCATGGTGACCCAGTTTCTGGCCCCGAACCAGAGATGACAGTAATTCAATAGAGCGTGCTTTGAGATCCCAGCACTGTCCTGTGTAATCATGTCAGCGCAGACAGGAAGTGGAATTAAGAGGCTTTTAACAAGGTTCAAAGGGGCGACCATTTTCTCCACGCTTTGTTGTGCCCCAGTTTAAAATTAGAAGTGAGTGGAAATGTGTGGGGGTTGGAGATCATAGTAAATGTGTTTACTTTCCCGGCAAATTATCTTGCTCTGGGTGTTTGAATTGGTCCCAAGGGCTACTTAGGCTATACCATCAGCCCAATACATATCCTCCATGTGCCCATCTGTGAAGAATGTCATGTCGAAGCGTGGGTCTTGACTCTGTATCGTTCTGTGGTGGCGTTCCAGGCAAACCGCTGGACGACCGTCGTCTGAGTGAGAGGCCCTGCCCGTGCCCCCCAGACGTGGACGCGTTCTTCGAGGGGACGCTGGCGAGGGTGCGCCGGCGTGCCCGCGGAGCCATGGCGCCCGTGGCGTGCGTCGAGGCGGTGAGGGCCGCCGCCACCCTGCCCTATGCCCAGGGCATGGACAAGGAGAGGGACCTGATGGCCACCCTGTTCAACTCGGACCAGGCCCGCGCCCTGCAGTACTGCTTTTTTTCCCAGAGGGCCGTGGGGAAGTGGAGTCTGCCCGGCGGAGCACGCTGGGACAACAGCGCGGCCAGACCCGTCCACAAAGCAGCCGTCATCGGTCAGTCTGGGGTCAGAGGTTTATATTCTATATTTCCATATATATTGTTTATATATTTTGCTACTCTTACACTTTGGCTTTAGCACTAGATTCAACTTTTGGTCACCTGTTTAGAGGGGAGATGCACTCGTTCAGGTGAGTAGATATACTACCTACGTTAAGTAAGTAGATATACTACCTACGTTAAATGCAATTATTGTTGCTTCGGATAAACTGCTAAATGACTGTAATGTAAATATTGTAGTTCTCCACAGCCATTTTCCACAGTATTCCGCTTAAAAAGACTACAAAAGAAGTGTAATGAAAGGGTGTGAGAGCGGGCTGGGGAGCGAATGAAAGGACCCAGTGACTTCATCAGCCATCAATGACTTTCTGTCCGGCATCTCCACTGGCTTAACTTGGCAGCTCAGGGTGCTACTCTTCAAGCCTAGACAGATTGGATCCCAGGTGTGTGTGTGTGTGTGTGTGTGCGTGCGTGTGTGCGTGCGTGTGTGTGTGCGTGCGTGCGTGTGTGCGTGCGTGCGTGCGTGCGCGTGCGCGTGTGTGCGTGCTTGTAAAACTAGATGTCCCCACAAGGATAGTGAAGCAAGAAAAAATGTCCTTTTGGGATCATTTTGATGGGCCCCATAAGGATATTGTGGGGTCCCTAAACCTAACTGTAGCCATAAAATTTAATTGATTAATTATAATAATAATAATTAAATGCTAAATAGTGTGTGTGTGTGTGTGCGTGTGCGTGTGCGCGCGTGTGTGTGTGTGTGTTGGCTCTTTTTCTGAGTTCCGTGTGAGGAGAGTGCGAGCGGACGAGAGTGGGCGAGAGAGTCTGGAACCCAGCATCTCGGCAGCTCATGCATAAGAAATAGTTTCAGTTTCTGCAACTGTGCTAAATCCATAACAACCTGTCACACACTGTACTACAGTATGTGAAAGAGAGGACTAGAGAGTGGGGATATAGCTTATATCCCTAGCCTGGGTCCAGACGTTCCAGTCCGCCCACTCCAAAGTTGACTGATTCTTGTGGTCTGGTGTTGCTTCGGGAAACAGCTGTTTCTCCAAGTAGAAAGATAATTGACAAATAACCGCCACAGGTTCTAATGATTAGCCAATCAGCGCTAAGGGCGGGACTAACGCCGTTAGCTGCTGTATAGTCTGTGGTCTTTCTCGTTCGGTGTTGTTTCGCCGGTGTTTCCTCGGGGAGAAGAGCCTGGTATCTATTTACTTAACTGCCTGAAGCCCGCCCCATCATCCGGCTCGAGCCTGTAGAGCCTGCCTCCAACATCCGCTTGATTTATTTTTCCTTAACCGGTAGTTCTCCTCGCATCTTCTTTTACAATTTTCGTCCGTGTTATGCCTGGTGATGCCATCGCAAATGTTATCTACTCAAAACTTCCCCATGTGCAGCCTACAGTAAAAACATTACAACTGTTCTTCCTCCGGTCCAGACCGGATGATTATGCGATGCGTCATCCTAGGCGCTTCCCCTCTAGACCGGCGAAACAACTGCGAAAGAGACAGACCCCAGACCAGCTGCTGTAGAGTGTTGTCCAACTGTGCGTTGGGAGAATGCAACACAACCGTAGTACTTGAGAGGAGGACAATTGGTAGTAAGCTAGTTGGCAGTAGAATGTAACAAAGTAGTCGCTACAGTAACCTACAACGATAATTACAATGCTGTTTCAACACTCCCTGTTTTCATCAGTCTATGGTCGTCATGGCTATGGTCGTCATGGCTATGCATTAGAAATGACGTTCTAATTGAATCTCCCTACCCCATGGAAATCGGTTAGAGTGGAGGCGATGCCAGATGAAGTTCTCAATGGAGTGTAACAAGTTGAAAATTCTGTCTGATGTCAGGCTATTATGTTCCCTTACAACAAAGGGGTATCGAACGCCAAGGTACTCTTGTGAGGTGTTGATCACTCGAAGAAAAAAGAAGAAGAGAGAAAAAGAGAAAAAAGAAGAAAAAAAAAGAAAAAAAGTGTGGCACAGCCTGTCTGGTTCCATATGCAGTTAATTTATTATTGACGTTTCGGCCTGTTGGCCTTGTTCTGAATCTACGGTAGGGTCCTACTATAGAATCTAAAGACAGGAAACAGGCTGAAACGTCAATAATAAATTAACTGCATATGATCCCCTATCATACGTCCAGTGAATGTGAGTAGTGTTCACCCGTGTTATGTGTGTTAATGTAGGAGGCCCTCATGTTCTCCTGTGTGTGTGTGTGTGTGTGTGTGTGTGTGTGTGTGTGTGTGTGTGTGTATGTGTGTGTGCAGGTCTGGGCACCATGGGGCGGGGCATCGCCGTGGCGCTCGCCCTGGCCGGCGTGTCCGTGGTCGCCGTGGAGACCCAGGAGCAGCAGCTAGCGGAGGCGAGGCGGGCGGTACCCACCATGCTCGAGCGGGCGTCACGGAGACGAGGGGCCGCGGAGGCCCCGACCCCGGCGGTGGGCCCCCTCCGCTTCAGCGCCGACCTCGGGGCGGCGGAGGTGGGCGGAGTCGACCTGGTGGTCGAGGCCGTGTTCGAGGACGGTGCCCTGAAGGAGCGCGTGTTCCGACAGCTGGCGGCGGCGTGCCGACCCGGCACCCTGCTGTGCACCAACACCTCCAGCCTGGACGTGGACCGCCTGGCCGGCTGCACCCCCTCTCCGGAGCTGGTGGTGGGGATGCACTTCTTCGCCCCGGCCCACGTCATGCCCCTCCTGGAGGTGGTCCACGGCCCGCGCTCCTCCCCCGAGGCGGTGGCCACAGCCATGCAGCTGGCGCGGCGCATGGGCAAGGTGGGCGTGGCCGTGGGCAACTGCCCGGGCTTCGTGGGCAACCGCATGCTGAAGCCGTACCTGGAGCAGGCCCACTTCCTGTTGGAGGAGGGCGCCACGCCCCAGCAGGTGGACGGGGCGCTGGAGGAGTTCGGGCTGGCCATGGGCGTCTTCAGGATGTCCGACCTCTCCGGGCTGGACGTGGGCTGGAAGGTCAGGAAGGAGGAGGGGCTCGTCGTGACCGGCGCCGCCGCGGACGCCAGCCGGACGCGCGGCAGCCGCCGATACAGCCCGCTGCCGGATCTGTTGTGCGAGCGGGGCCGGCTGGGCCAGAAGACGGGCCGGGGCTGGTACGCGTACGACGGGCGCGAGGCCCGGCCCGATCCCTGGACGGACTGCTTCCTGGAGGAGTACCGCGCCCGGCACGGCCTGGCGGCGCGCCGCGTCGGCCCGGACGAGGTCCTGGAGCGCTGCCTCTACGCCCTGGTCAACGAGGGCTTCCGCGCGCTGGACGACGGCACGGCCGCCGGGCCCGAGGACGTGGACGCCATCTACGTGCACGGCTACGGCTGGCCGCAGCACCGCGGGGGGCCCATGTACCACGCCGGCGCCGTGGGCCTGGCCAAGGTGCTGGAGAGGCTGGAGCATCACAGCCGGGAGCAGCCGGACGTCCCCGACCTGGAGCCCTGCGCTCTGCTCAGGAGGCTGGTGGCCTCCGGGAGCCCCCCGGTGCACAAGTGGAGGGAGGTGGTCCGGAGGCCCCACAGCCAGCTGTGACCTGCCCCCGACATCCATGTCCCGACCCTAATCAAACCAAACCTAACCAGCTGTGACCTGCCCCCGACATCCATGTCCCGACCCTAATCAAACCAACCCTAACCAGCTGTGACCTGCCCCCAACCTCCCTGTCCCAACCCTAACCTACCCAACCCTAACCAGCTGTGACCTGTCCCCAACCTCCATGTCCCAACCCTAACCTACCCAACCCTAACCAGCTGACCTGTCCCCAACCTCCATGTCCCAACCCTAACCTACCCAACCCTAACCAGCTGTGACCTGCCCCCAACCTCCCTGTCCCAACCCTAACCTACCCAACCCTAACCAGCTGCCCCCAACCTCCCTGTCCCAACCCTAACCTACCCAACCCTAACCAGCTGTGACCTGCCCCCAACCTCCCTGTCCCAACCCTAACCTACCCAACCCTAACCAGCTGTGACCTGTCCCCAACCTCCCTGTCCCAACCCTAACCTACCCAACCCTAACCAGCTGTGACCTGCCCCCAACCTCCATGTCCCAACCCTAACCTACCCAACCCTAACCAGCTGTGACCTGTCCCCAACCTCCCTGTCCCAACCCTAACCTACCCAACCCTAACCAGCTGTGACCTGTCCCCAACCTCCATGTCCCAACCCTAACCTACCCAACCCTAACCAGCTGTGACCTGTCCCCAACCTCCCTGTCCCAACCCTAACCTACCCAACCCTAACCAGCTGTGACCTGTCCCCAACCCACATGTCCCACACCATCATGATGCCTTAGCAGTGCTTTCAGACATTTCTACAATGATTTCAACTGTGGAGCTGCCTTACTTTATGATGTATGAATGAAAATCTAACTTGGTTTAGATGATAACCAAAGGGCTTTTGCTGTCTATCTCTTTTATGTCAAAGATAACTATGTAAAAAATGATTATGGCTTTGACTGTACCTTTGAAAAAAAAAAGAAAAAAAAAGGCTTTGACCTACCTGCTGTATAATGTGGACCTTTAATAAAGACTAAACCCCTAATATGAATTTTGAATAATATTTTCCACGCAGTTAATTTTCTAGGTTGGAATGTGGTTGTGATTCCTAAGGCAGACCCTGATATCATAATTCGCTCAGCAAACAAGATGGCGTGTGACCCTTGGCCTTTCACTCACTCCCGTGTCGAAATACGTTCGCTTGACATTTATTCCACCCCGGTGGAGACAGAGTTGTGTTTCACACTCAGAATCTGTAACCAGGCGCACCACCATCGCTGAGTCAGATACTGAGATGGGGTGTAAAGGTGGGGGGCAGAGAGAGGTGTGTATGTGTGTGTGGGGGGGGGGGGGCAGAGAGAGGTGTGTGTGTGGGGGGGGGGGCAGAGAGAGGTGTGTGTGTGTGGGGGGGGGAGGGCAGAGAGGGGTGTGTGTGGGGGGGGGCAGAGAGAGAGAGTGGGAGGGAGAGGGAGCAGAGAGAGGGGGGGAGAGGGGGTAAAGAGAGAGGGAGGGAGAGGGGGTAGAGAGAGGGGGTAGGGAGAGAGGGGGTAGAGAGAGGGAGGGAGAGAGAGGGTAGAGAGAGAGGGAGGGAGAGGGGTAGAGAGAGAGGGAGGGAGAGGGAGCAGAGAGAGAGAGGGAGGGAGGGAGAGGGAGCAGAGAGGGAGAGTGGGTAGAGAGAGAGGGAGAGAGAGGCGGTAGAGAGAGGGAGGGAGAGAGAGAGGGGGGAGGGAGAGAGAGGGAGGAAGAGGGTAGAGAGGGAGAGAGAGGGAAGGAGAGAGGAATAGAGAGAGAGAGGGAGGGAGAGGAGGTAGAGAGAGAGAGGGAGGGAGAGGGGGTAGAGAGAGGGAGGGAGAGGGGGTAGAGAGAGAGAGGGAGGAAGAGGGTAGAGAGGGAGAGAGAGGGAAGGAGAGAGGAATAGAGAGAGAGAGGGAGGGAGAGGAGGTAGAGAGAGAGAGGGAGGGAGAGGGGGTAGAGAGAGAGGGAGGGAGAGGGGGTAGAGAGAGAGAGGGAGGAAGAGGGTAGAGAGGGAAGGAGAGGGAAGGAGAGAGGAATAGAGAGAGAGAGGGAGGGAGAGGAGGTAGAGAGAGAGAGGGAGGGAGAGGGGGTAGAGAGAGAGGGAGGGAGAGGGGGTAGAGAGAGAGAGGGAGGAAGAGGTTAGAGAGAGGGAGGGAGAGGGGGTAGAGAGAGAGAGAAGGAGGGATAGGGGGTAGAGAGACGGGTAGAGTGCGACAGAGAAAGAGAGGGGATGAATAGATACAAGGAGAGGTAGAGGGGGAGAAGAGTGGGGTGAGCAGAAAGAGAGAGGGACTGAGGGAGATGAGAAATTATTCGCTTTGGGCCGGACGGAATTTGTCTACTTGAGCACCAATCCAATCAATTCAGCCGTACAGTTGTAGGTGTAGTGTGGGACAGAGAGAACCATCGTTTTAAGAAAGAGAGACCCATTATGTCTGCGCTACCCTGTCCGTTCAGTTTCCCTCTGCAGTTGCAGCGACTCCAGAAGATCATTTGGAATGTTCCGGAGTTGGGCCTGTGGGATTGGGTGGCGTCTGGAGATTGCACCCTGTCACAAGTGCGAAAACTGTTAATTGCCGGAAGTTCTACTCTGTTGAACTTGATTAACACCTGCAGGAGCTTCCTGTCTTCGTTTCCTTGGACCTGTCTCCAGACATGTCTCTCCTGTCTCCCTCCAGACATTTCTCTCCTGTCTCCCTCCAGAGATGTCTCTCCTGTCTCCCTCCAGAGATGTCTCTCCTGTCTCCCTCCAGAGATGTCTCTCCTGTCTCCCTCCAGACATGTCTCTCCTGTCTCCCTCCAGACATGTCTCTCCTGTCTCCCTCCAGAGATGTCTCTCCTGTCTCCCTCCAGAGATGTCTCTCCTGTCTCCCTCCAGACATGTCTCTCCTGTCTCCCTCCTCCAGAGATGTCTCTCCTGTCTCCCTCCAGAGATGTCTCTCCTGTCTCCCTCCAGAGATGTCTCTCCTGTCTCCCTCCAGAGATGTCTCTCCTGTCTCCCTCCAGACATGTCTCTCCTGTCTCCCTCCAGATATGTCTCTCCTGTCTCCCTCCAGACATGTCTCTCCTGTCTCCCTCCAGAGATGTCTCTCCTGTCTCCCTCCAGACATGTCTCTCCTGTCTCCCTCCAGACATGTCTCTCCTGTCTCCCTCCAGAGATGTCTCTCCTGTCTCCCTCCAGACATGTCTCTCCTGTCTCCCTCCAGAGATGTCTCTCCTGTCTCCCTCCAGACATGTCTCTCCTGTCTCCCTCCAGAGATGTCTCTCCTGTCTCCCTCCAGACATGTCTCTCCTGTCTCCCTCCAGAGATGTCTCTCCTGTCTCCCTCCAGACATGTCTCTCCTGTCTCCCTCCAGACATGTCTCTCCTGTCTCCCTCCAGACATGTCTCTCCTGTCTCCCTCCAGACATGTCTCTCCTGTCTCCCTCCAGAGATGTCTCTCCTGTCTCCCTCCAGACATGTCTCTCCTGTCTCCCTCCAGACATGTCTCTCCTGTCTCCCTCCAGAGATGTCTCTCCTGTCTCCCTCCAGACATGTCTCTCCTGTCTCCCTCCAGACATGTCTCTCCTGTCTCCCTCCATACATGTCTCTCCTGTCTCCCTCCAGAGATGTCTCTCCTGTCTCCCTCCAGACATGTCTCTCCTGTCTCCCTCCAGACATGTCTCTCCTGTCTCCCTCCAGAGATGTCTCTCCTGTCTCCCTCCAGAGATGTCTCTCCTGTCTCCCTCCAGAGATGTCTCTCCTGTCTCCCTCCAGAGATGTCTCTCCTGTCTCCCTCCAGAACTGTCTCTCCTGTCTCCCTCCAGACATGTCTCTCCTGTCTCCCTCCAGACATGTCTCTCCTGTCTCCCTCCAGACATGTCTCTCCTGTCTCCCTCCAGACATGTCTCTCCTGTCTCCCTCCAGAGATGTCTCTCCTGTCTCCCTCCAGACATGTCTCTCCTGTCTCCCTCCAGACATGTCTCTCCTGTCTCCCTCCAGACATGTCTCTCCTGTCTCCCTCCAGACATGTCTCTCCTGTCTCCCTCCAGACATGTCTCTCCTGTCTCCCTCCAGACATGTCTCTCCTGTCTCCCTCCAGACATGTCTCTGCCTGATTTCTGTCCTGCCTACCCCATGTGTCCTGTCTGTTTTTATTTCTGGTTATATGAATTAATGACAATGGCTGCCCCCTATATATACATATATATATAAAATGTACACACACGTGGCTATATATATATGTGTGTGCGTATATATATATATATATTTCCACATCTGGCCATCTAAAGCAATAATTATTAGAATTATTATAGTGATAGGCGTGCCTTTAGAGCACATTGTGGATTGTAGGCTACACCCCCACCCCCTGTGGATTTGAGGAGGGGAGAGGGTGCGCTAAGTGGCGTCGGTAGCGCGCAAACCAGGACCTATTCTCTCCTGGCTGGATGGATAGACCTCTGGAGCAGGCGAAAGTGGGGGACGCTTGGAATATATGAGCTGTTCATGAGTCTAGCCCTGCTACCGTAGACTATATTGAACATTCAGTCTATTTTATTGAATGTATTTTGCTTTCTTTATGAAATACAGTAGTACGACCGCATCCGCTCGACGCCCGTTGTTTTCCAGATGATTTACCTCCTCATCCCGTTACATATTTAGTCCGCCGGCGGTTATGTGATAGTTTATGGGACACCGTTGTGTGCCTTTTGTCGCGATTTGATCTGGGAATGTGGGGATGTCTGCCTCGGGAACACAGAAGTGTCCTAAGAGCGAGAAGTTGGACGAGGCGCAAGCTTTGGCCAGGAGCTGCGCCGGGAGACCCGACTTCTTGCCCTGCGATGGACTGTCCATCTGCGCTACGCACAGTCACGGAAAGTGCTTCAAGCTACACTGGTGCTGCCACTTGGGGTGGTGTCACTGTAAGTTATACCATCAAATGGTCACAACGCGTGAAGTCAAATGTGAAATATCGTTGTAAAATAGAATTTGTTTGTAATTAGCCCAGTCATAAATGAATGGCATTCATCTGTCTTGTAGAATAGCAGCTAGTGTGCATTTATGAAACAGGGAGGTTCGTGTTTTCCAGTGTAGCTATTCGTCAGTGTTATGTCAACCCCTCTGTCTCTGTCGCTGAAATGATGGTTTGGTGAGCTGCCTAAATGTCCTGATGTGGCAATTGAATGAAAACCACACAAACCATTGTGTTTGTGCAGACTTGCATTTAAATACAGCCCTGCATTGTCCTTCACGAATTACTATTCCTGTTTTATACAACAGACTATATCTACATCTGAATATTCAGATAAGGATGTAGTGTTATTTTGTACTCTATCAAATTAGTTAACAACCATCAGTAAATTGAGGGAAATTCATGTAACACTTTGCCAGGTAAAGTAACTGATATTCCTGAGCATCTGATAGGCTACTATTCAACCCATGTAACTGCATCCACTGAGCGCAGCCCTATAATGCAGTTTATCTTGAATCAAATCTGTGTTCTATATTCCACACAGAGAGATATGGATTTTGGATCCAGAGGGATGGTGGTGGATGCTGGGGATGCTCTCACACTGCCTGCATGTGGTCTCCATTTTACCCCCCCCTCCCACCCCACCCCACCCCACCCCACCTGCGCCTGATGGTATTAAAACAAGCCATTATCCAGCCTGACAGGCTTAAACTCCGCATCAGTGGAACACGTATAGCCTTTGAGCTGGCAGCTCGCTATCGGCGCCTTGGCAGTGGTTGCCGCTGAGATGGTCGTAGCCTACTGTGGGTCACATTATAATCTGAGAGATGTAATCTTCGGATTTAAAGGTCTCACGCCGTAACGGTCCTAGTGATTGGAAGTGTCTACTGTATGTGAAATGTTCAAAAATGCCAAATTGCCTCAGGAAAAAAAGCCTGCATCTCATATTCACCATGTTTATTTTAAGCAAGCTCTTTAGTTGGATTCCAACTGTTTACATTCTGTTTTTTAACCCCCCCCCACCTCACCACACACACACATTTTATAATTAAGTATAAGTGTTAGTTGTTGGCCCAAAGATGTTGTTGTTGGCCCAAAATAGTCTTATAGAGCACTATTTTGTTGTTACAACACAATGCATACATGATTCATTACATTCCTGCTCAGAGGACCCATAGTGCTACAATTGAGCTCTTAAACAATCCTCTTGTTTCATAATGTGGCTTGATGCCAGATACTGAGCAGTCTTGCTCCATGGTGATAATATACCAACTCAGACTGCTGAATAAGGCCACCTGGGAGACCTATTAGCGAACACTCCTGCACATACACAACACTCCTGCCTCCAAGTAGAATTTCTAGGTCTAGAATTTAATATAGAATAATTCGAATCCAGAATTACAAGAATGATGGTTTTAGCTAGCATTTCAGAGAGAGAGAGAGAGAGAGAGAGGGAGAGAGAGAGAAGGAGAGAGAGAGAGAGAGAGAGAGAGAGCGAGAAGGAGAGAGAGAGAGAGAGAGAGAGAGAGAGAGAGAGCAGTGGAATTGAGCCCTTCCTCTATGGTCCAGTTGGAGACATTTTAAGGGATGGACATTCTTAGAGGTTTCACCCTGCTAATAATATCATAAAAGCTAAATGTGTTACCAAATCATCTTGTTAAGTCCCCCTAGGGCTGCAGTGAATTGCCACTTAATTCTACATTCGTAGTAGCGTTGTTTAAACCGAACATAAAAAGTCCACTGGCAAGTGAAAATTAATTTAACATAATTCCCCCCTGTTTAATTTACATTAAACATTTCTTAAAATATCAGCATATTCACCCTGAGGACAACATCAATGGTTGCAGGTGAGAAAGGTGGCAATTGACCTCATCCTTTAGTGTACACTCCTCACCATAACACGACACCCCAGAAAGGTGGTCTTTGTGACGTTAACTCTTCCAGGAGTAAATTAACACTCTCACACAGGTTATTCACTACGATGAACAAGAAGAGTACAGTAGCTATGAACAGTAGTTCAACACATACAGGTTTACTAGGCCTAACTAGGAACGGTAGATCGACACACATACAGGTTTATTGGTCCATTTGGCGCATGGAAATACCATTCCTTGTGCAGACAAAGAGACACATCTAATGGGGGAGGCAGGGCTCCCAGCTGGTGGAAAAATCTGACATCATTATGGTTAATTAGCAGTGCTTAGTGGCAGAGCCACTATGTCAAGTCTGATTAGAGACCTGAGGAACATTCCTCTGGAACAGCACGTCTGGTTGGACTGGTGTCGCTCCACGTCTTCGATTAACTGAGTGCGCCAACCCTACGGACTACGGAGAGGGTCATGGAGACGGCACGGCCATCACGAGCATGTCTGTTTCTGACAGGGACCTTTGGTGCCTCTGAGGTTTTTTTTGAGTACATCGAGACAGGTGTCTTAATTAGCTGTGGGTGGGTGGGCTACTGTCAAGGCTGGTATCTCTCACCCCCCGAGCGTCTCTCTTGGGTCTGCCTGTCTTCGTACGCTCTCTCATGTGACACTCGCTCATTAAAACCAGGAAGAGAGTCAACCTTGCACCGCGGCTGTCTGATTGGACTGGTACAGTATTTAGCTGGACTCTACGTACTGTATTATGTTACTTCTTCTGTTAGGGTTTTTCCCGCTGTCGCAGAGGAACATTAAAATATCGTCATGGATGAGCTGTGTTCATTCAGCCTCCAAAAGGTTTGGCAAGCTCTCTCTGAAGGCTATTCTGGTGATGATGGTGATGATGATGATGATTGATGATGATGATGATGATTGATGATGATTGATGATGATGATGATGGCGACGACTCAGGAGTTGATTAATATCCAATAATGAACATCTGGTGCTGATTTCAGAAGACAAGTACACTATGTAGTAAGTAGATTGCCAGATTCACACAGTTCAGTAATAATCTCTCATTTTCCAAGGGACAGCAGACAGAGCGCCTCGGTGAGGGAAATGGATTCATGATTGATTAGCCATGCGAGTGTGACCGAGTGAAACATGCAGTAGCTGGAGAAACTCACTCCTCAAAGGGGTGCTGACAATCCCTATTGGCGTAACGGTCAGCGCGTCCGCCTCCCAAGTGGGAGACCTGGGTTCAAATCCCAGCCTGGGCATTCCGAAACAGTTGGGTTACACAAGGGAAGCACAGCACCGTGAGGCAGTCACCCAGCACTGCTAGAACACGCCGGTATCCACTTCTGACTACAAGTTCAGCTTCTCTTTTAGAGTAGCGAGTTTACCGCCTTTTTATTTTAGCTAGAACTTAAAGCCTGAACAGACGATGAGGTAACTGACCACTAAACTCACCACAGAACACAGTCATACTGTATACTGTGCATTCTGTGTGTAGCTAGTAGCTTTTAAAAGGACCACCAAGCCCAACACAACTGTATAAAGTTGCACCCAGACGCTGTTCCTGGGTGAATTTTCCCCTGCTAACGGACCTAGAGAGGCTAAGCTAATCCCAGTTCCGTGGCCATAGTGGGCGAGTTCATCCAGGACTGTGTGAAAAAAGGAAACGGGGACAAGCGTTGTCCCCTGGCGCGGGCCCAGCGGGTCCAGCTGCTGAAGCCCGTTCTCCTCCCACCGCTGTGGCAGAGCGACCAGGCTCTTTGTTGGAGAACAGTGGACGCAGGGGAGCAGACTTGCTACCCTGCCAAAATGGGTGCAGTTCGCTCATTGTGGAACGCACGAAGAATCTGATGAAATAATGGTTGTTTGTTTTGTTTACTGCAAACAGTTAATTTGCTCTTAGGCCAACCATGAAGCTATTAGTATATTTGGCTCCCAGCATGCAGAAGTAGTTTCAGTTCTTGTTCTTGGAACATTACCTTGGCCTGGAGCGTCAATTAAAGGAAATCAGACAAAGATCCCTCACAACTCCCCGAAAGCTTAAAGAGGCACATTCACCCTTGTTTCAGTTATTTGGATTAAATGCTTAAATCCTGTTTGTAGACCTTTCTAAAATCAGTCAGTATAGCTGTTTCCCGACACGGAAGACGGAATCGGAGAAATCACAGAATTTCAAAGGGCAAACACGTCATTCGATGACGTCACGGGACGCGTTTGCCCTTTGAAGCTTTTCCGTGATTGAAACAAGCGTTTAATTTCTAGTCAGGCCTGCTCCGCTAGTCAATTCATTTATTCCCTCTCCACCAGAGGCCTGCAGCTGGGGACATTTGTCTGGCAGCATTTACTTGAAGTCCCCTCTAGTGATCTAGTGGCCCCTGAGGTAAATTCAGCACTAGAGATGAGGCCAGCACAGAAGCTCCTCTCTAGAGAGAGAGAGAGAGAGAGAGAGAGAGAGAGAGAGAGAGAGAGAGAGACATGGGGGAGAGAGAGAAAGACAGGGGAGAGATGGGCTGGCTATTACTGGCAGAGTGGCTCCGGCATCATATCAGTCCCAGGCTCTTAAACCAGCCAGGGAGCCAGGCCACTCAGCTAAACTCCCAGAGCTACCGGACCAGAGACCTAAGCCAGGGCTCAGATGCTCCTCTCTGGGTGAGCCTGGAGAGTGGACAGGAGGAGAGAGAAGAGGAGGGGAGAGGAGAGAGGAGAGGAGGGGAGAGAGGAGAGGAGGGGAGAGAGAGGAGAGGAGAGGAGGAGAAAGGAGAGAGGAGAGGAGGAGAGCCAAAGGCCAGACTTAGGTCACTCTCTCCTCCCCTCCTCTCTCCTGAACCTTCACCTAGCAGCAAACACACTCTTAACACACATACAGTATACCAACCCAGTACTGTCATGGCAAAGACCCCAGTACAGGCCAACAGCACAGCAAAGCTCCCACACCTGAATACCAATGCCCAACTGTTTGCGTTTAGATATTCTCTGTGCACTCTTGGTGGGGGAGGGGAGAAATGTCAATTCTATATTGCATTTCAGAGCCTGTGCTTCGGCCAGTTGGGCAGATGCACAGTTAAGACTGCTCACTGAAATGCTGAATGCCATGAACAGACCACACTGCTCTCTATCTATCTATCTATCTATCTATCTATCTATCTATCTATCTATCTATCTATCTATCTATCTATCTATCTATCTATCTATCTATCTATCTATCTATCTATCTATCTATCTATCTATCTATCTATCTATCTATCTATCTATCTGCATTCCCAACCTTGCTGTATCTATCTATCTATCTATCTATCTATCTATCTATCTATCTATCTATCTATCTATCTATCTATCTATCTATCTATCTATCTATCTATCTATCTATCTATCTATCTGTCTGTCTGTCTGTCTGTCTGTCTGTTTGTTTGTCTGTTAATATATCCATCTCTCTTCTCTCTTCAGTGTCTAACTATCCATCTAAACAAGCATCTCGAGGCAAATCTCCTGTCAGTCATGACAGAGCATCTCATGTATTAATGTGAGAATTGTCAGGGTATTGCTGTGACTAATGGAGCATGGCACTCTGAAGTGAAGTCATTCACTGAACAATAACACGTTCACAATCTCTCTTCATTAGTATTTTGCCTCCCCCAAAAATATGTTTATTTGCACTGTTTTAACTTTTATTTGCACTGTGTCCGTCCTCAACACGCGTAACCTACATTCATACGGTGCAGGGAACTGCACACCACTCCAACATCAGTTACCATGGGGAGCAGTGGGGCATTTCTTGGCGCCCCAGGACAGTATTGTAGCAGGACACACCATGTCAGATACAGGAAGTGATGTGTGCTCCTGTCATCTGTTAGGGTTCTCGTCCCTGAAGGGAGAGTCGAAGAAGAAGATGTAGAACTCTCTCTCTCTCTCCCTCTCTGTCTCTCTCTCTATCCCTCTCTCTCTCTCTCTCCCTCTCTGTCTCTCTCTCTCTCTCTCCCTCTCTGTCTCTCTCTATCCCTCTCTGTCTCTCTCTCTCTCTCCCTCTCTGTCTCTCTCTCTATCCCTCTCTCTCTCTCTCTCCCTCTCTGTCTCTCTCTATCCCTCTCTGTCTCTCTCTCCCTCTCTGTCTCTCTCTCTCTCTCTCCCTCTCTGTCTCTCTCTCTCTATCCCTCTCTGTCTCTCTCTCTCTCTCTCTCCCTCTCTGTCTCTATCTCTCTCTCTCCCTCTCTGTCTCTCTCTCTCTCTATCCCCCTCTGTCTCTCTCTCTCTATCCCTCTCCGTCTCTCTCTCTCTGTTTCTCTGTCTGTTGACACTGCAAGCGGGCAGCAAACACTGAGCTGCTGAGAGCAAAAGCACTTCCCGCTGTTCTTATGATGAGTTATGGTTAAAGGAGTAGTAAAGGGAAAAATCATGTTTAGCCCTGTTGTAAGGTTACTTATGATCATATACAATGGTTCAGATCAAAACGTTGACAAAACTAGCACTTTTGAGAAAGTCTGATAATTGCTCTACCACCGTTTTGGTCACACAATGGATGTGGGTGGGCCCCGTGAAAAATCATTCAAAAAACATGTTAGCCTCCTGCCCGAGGGGAGCGGCACGCCGAGATTACGGCCGGGGGTGGGAGGGGTCGGCCGCGATCCTCCCGGCCTGCTTCAGGGTCCTGGAGTTGTGCCCCAGGCCGACAGTCTTCATCCTCTTCTCTCTCCTCTCTCCCCCTGCAGGTAAATACGTGTACCAGCCCATGACCAGCGTGTGCCAGCTGCCCAGCACGGTGGTGCCCCCCGCGACGTCGGAGTACACGGGCACCATCGACCTCTCCGTCTCCCTGGCCCAGCGCTTCCTCAAGATCGCCCCCTGCCTCCAGTCGCCGCCGCACCTGGAGTCGCCCAAGTACTGCGTCATCGCCGACCTCTTCGTGGACGACTACATTGTCAAGCGCATCAACGGCAAGATGTGCTACGTGCAGCGGCCCCTGCCCCCCATACCGGAGCCTCCTGCTCCTCCTCCTCCTCCTCCTCCTGCCCTCCCGGCACCCCAGGCGCCTCCTCCTAGTCAAACCCCGCCTCCGGTCAAGTCCGCGTCCGCGGCGGCGGCGGCGGCGGCGGCGGGTGAGCGTAAGCATAGCGGTTTGGACAAGGTGAAAAAAGGCCCCAGAATGGACCACTGCTCCTCGCCGTCCAGCTCCGAGGACTCTGGCATCAACGCGCTGGGCCTGCACTTCCTGGAGTCGTGCGAGGAGGGGGAGGGGACGGAGGGCGAGGAGGAGGAGGACGACGGGATGAGCACGGACGGGAACTCCAGCCCCGGGAGCGCGTGGGAGCAGGACGAGTGCTCGCTGCTGTCGCCCTCCAGGTCCGCGGTCGAGATCATCGAGAAGATAGAGACGACCGTCTGACGCCCCCCCCCCACCCCCCTCCCCCCTTATGAGCCCCCCCCCCCCCCCCCCCCTTATAAGCACACCCTCCTTCCTGGGAGCAGAGCACCGCCCACTGATGGACCAATAAGAACACAGAGCCCTCGGGATTTGAACTCGGTTGTGATTGGTTGGTTGGTGTGTGCTCATTGTCTGTATTTTCACACCCACACCATGGTTTATACACAGTCGAAAGACCCCCCTCCCCCCCCCACACACACACACCACCACATCACAATAACCAGTCCTACAAGCACCCACTACCATGGACCAAATGGACATCGGATCAAAGCCCATCCCAAGGACATGGCTCTCTTAGAAGATGAAGGGATAGGAAATAGATCAGAGAGAGGGGACAAGAGAGGAGGGGCTTCTTGAACTCTATCGTTAGTTGGACTTGACTGTCGCTAAATCATGTATGAGGCGCGCAGGTGTTTGGGAGTCTTTGATGAAAAAGACCAGGCCGGAGCTCAGTGTTCTCCGGTCATCAGTGTTCTCCAGTCATCAGGGTTCTCCTATGAAAAGAGAGGTTCTAGAGTGTTGGAGCACGTCTTAACTTGCACTCCGGTGGCTCCACCCACTGGTATTAGTCATCCCACAATTCAGCATAGAAAAAGGACCTTAGACTTTACCTCTCAAAGGCAGACACATACACACACACGCACGCACACGCACACACACACACACACACACACACACACACACACACACACCTTTTTAGTTCATTAACTATCAAGCCTATTACTACATACCACCCAACTCTTTTGAGTACAAACAGAACTTTGAGCCCAGTGGTCTGCACTTCACACTTCTTTAAGAATCAAAAATGACACACAGGCACATTCCTCAATCGGCCAGTAATTAGACACACACGCGCGCACACACGCACAAGCACACGCACTCACACACGCACGCACACACACCTCCGTCAGCCAAGAATAGGCTACAGTATGGGATCATTGTTGAGTTTCAATTCCAGGAGATGCTTTCACCAGAGCAGGTCGAAACTATTTTGGGAGGAGCTCCCCTGCTACATACTTTCCCCCCCCCAGGCTGAAGCACAGGCAGTACTGACCACGGTAAGGACACCCACACCCTCTCTAAAGGCAAAGCGCACACTGTGTAACAGATACTCCAGAACGTTCTAGTGAGTGTTGTTCCGTGTTCCATCTGTAGCGTACAGGGTGAACAGATAGATATTAGGTGGGAGTGATGATAAGGCTGATGTGATATTACTCTCTGTACCGTTTTCACGACATTCAGAGGTAGTAGAATTCTATTTAAGGCACAGTAGACGGCACAAGTACGGTATATAGATGACGCACCTCTCAATGGAGTTTAAAAGCCTTTCTTAAGTTTCTGTTGTTGTAATATCTCTTATTTTCGTACAAATAAATCTTAAAGAAAGCATTGTCATCACTTGCTCGCTGTTTTTTGTGCGTGTCTGTAAGCCAGCGCACCATGGAGAGCAAATGTCGGGTTGTCCCTTTCTTCCTTCCCTTGTTGACCTACAATTCTATGTTGCTACCACAAGAGGAAGTGGTCCCAGAACATCAAAACAAAAGACTATGACACCATTGACGTCAACGTGTGAGTTGAAAACTCGTGGGTTTAAAACTCATAGTGTGGATAGTTTTTTGTCACTGGATGTTATAGAAGCTATGTAAAAATGTGGTTACCTGTTGGTTCTATGTCAGTTATTGAATTTATGTGCAGTAATTGAACATATGAAATACTCCTGTTTTGAAATTATACCTACAATATGTGTCTCAGTAATTACCTATTATATATAGATCCTTTTACTGTTGGTAAACAATTAAGTGTGCGGGCGCATTTTGGCAACCCGTCGGGGCAGGTGGGTAGCCCAAAGAGGGGTCCACTGCCCTCGACCCAATATGACGCGAGGGGGCGGAGTCTTGCCACCACACCACTGTCCACGCCACAGACCCCACAAATCAGCCCCTGAGACGGCTAGAGAAACACAGTCTTCACCGGTGGGGGCCGGTAGGTAGCCCGGAGAGGGCTCCACTGCCCCCGACCCAATATGACACGAGTGGGCGGAGTCTCGCCACTGGCACTAGCTGCTGCTAGTTGCTGTGAGCTCATGAGCTAACCTCACTCTTATTGTGCTGGATTAGCATTGGAAGCATTGGAACTGATGTGTCCAGGCGACAAGACCTATATTAATTGATAAGACATTATTTCATGTCATTTAAATTCACAGCTATTTCAGTGACATGACTAGCTTCCGTCCTACCAGTCCTGAACAGAAACAAGCCAGCCACGCACATAAGCCAGGCTGGACCTGGCCTGGTTTCTGAGGCTGAAAGAAGAGACACACATTCTGTCCTGGGTACATTTTTGATGAAGAGCACTCAGCCACATTGTCTGTGCGCAGGTACTGTGTGTCCGCCTACACTCACATCGTCAAGAGCGGTAGATATGGGGAAAAACGCATAAGGGTCTCCACTCATCCCAGGAAGCGTCTTTATCTGTCCGAATGCCCCTCGGAATTCCAGAACATTCCGAAATGCACCCATAAATCTTTTACGAATTTAACCCGAAAATAGGCTAGGCTACCTGTAAATGAGTGCACTTGTGTATTCACAGATCTACGTACAGTAGGCTACACACTGGACAAAATGTCAGACAATGAGGGACCAAACAAACCATTTGTCAAACAAAAGCTTTCTGCAGCTGCCTGAAGCCATAACAAACGGGGAAGTGAAAACAAGGTGAGCGACAGCATTCGGCGCAGCCACACTCTCAGGCTGCTTATTGAATCAGGCTAGAGTGCACAAATGCTGAGCTGCAGCGTTCCTCTGAGCTCCGCTGCTCAGGCAGACGGTCCCGTCCTCTCCTCGGCTCCTGACTTCTCTCGCACCGGACCTCTGATGTGTGCCTTAGGCCGGATTCATAGTCGACGCAAACTACATAAGCGCAAGCAACGCAAGCTTCGCAAGGCCACGCAAGATCTCGTTGCGTCCTTGCGTGTGTCATGCCGAATTGTGTCACTTGACGCAAGCAATGGTGCAATTCCTTGTGTTTCCACAAAACAAAACACAGAACGCAAGCTCTCGAGTCACCCCGGGCTCACACGTTTGCGTTTGATGCGTCAACATTGACGGATGCCATTCACTTTCAATGGCTGCAGCCGAATGGCATTCTGGTTCCGTTGTTGTCCCGGTGCGTTGCGTTGCCTGCGTTGCTAGCGTCGAAAGTTAAAACATTTTCAACTTTCAGATGCGTTGCCGGAGCTGCCGACCAATCAGATGTCTTGACGGAGAAAGACGTCATCGCAAGGCGGGATTTTCACATTTTTCGATACCAAGATGGAGGACGTCACTTGACGCAAGCAATGGTGCAATTCCTTGCGTTTCCACAAAACAAAACACAGAACGCAAGCTCTCGAGTCATGTTGGAGCTTGCGTTCGCAACGTAGCTTGCATTGTTTACGTCGACTATGAATCAGGGCCTCACCTTAGCCGTAGCCTCCATTGATTTCTCCACGCCTCGGTCTGCGCTCTGCATCGATCCCTGGTTCACCGGTGGACAGACACCTGCCTGGAATGAAATGTTCTCCCTCTAACAGTCTGCCCAAACCGGGGGTGAATACTTTCTATTGTGGACATGTTCATTAGTCCGTGTGAATGTAGGCTGGCTCTCCCTCCAACGCTCTGGTGAAACTCTGGGACTGAATACCTTTTATGGGCGAATAGGGCAGAGAAAGGAGAGGATCATTTGGAAGGGGAGATGAGAGACAGGAGAGGAAAAGAGAGGGAGCGAGCGAGAGAAAAGGGGAAGCGAAATAAGTCAATGACAGGAGGAGGTAGGAGAAGGCAGGAGACGAGCCTGGAAAGGAGGCAGGACCGCGCCGGAGCACGTTGGCATCGGAAAATTAATCTATCCGTGGGATTGTGTGTGGATCTCTGTAAATCCCCCGAGCGCCTGACTGACAGATCGGCTGGAGAGATAAGGAGAGTCTAAAACCCCCCGTAGCAAAGTCATTTCAAACACTGCCGCCGTGGGAGGCTGAACACACACAAGCACAGCAACACCGATGCCCTTGCACAAGGACTCCGCTACTTACAGACCTGGGCATATCTCTGCACAAAGCCAGACTCCAGAACCCCCCCTTGTGACGGTTCGGCTGAGGGCTTGGACGTTACTAATCAATTTTCTCTTTTACTCAGGGGTCCATCATTTCATTACTCCTCCACAAACAACCCAACCGTACTTTGGGGCTTTTGAAGGACATCGTCATTCAATTTCCTCTAATCTTGTGTTTCCTCCCCAAGGCCAAACAAATATACTTGCAAAGCAGAGTGGCTAAATTGATGCGAGACCGAGAATCTTAACAACGTGGGTGCGTGCGTGTGTGTGCGTGACGTGTGCGTGTGCGTGTGTAGACATGAGGAGTAGGAGTCATCAATTTACCAAAGCCCATTAGTTGTTTTATTTGATCCATAAATCAACTCAACTTCAGAGCAACAAATCACCAGCAGTTCAGACCACCCAGTAAAATACCATACAGCTGCTAGCATGTCTCATCCTCTAACACATCTACACAACTGTATTAAAATACTGTCCAGCCTCTAGCACGTCTCAACTGTAGTACTGTACAGCCTCTAGTCTTGCACATCTCCTCACCTGTATTACTGTCCAGCCTCTAGCATCTCCTCAACTGTAATATTGAACAGCCTCTAGCACCTCCTCAACTGTAATATTGAACAGCCTCTAGCATCTCCTCAACTGTAATATTGAACAGCCTCTAGCACCTCCTCAACTGTATTACTGTCCAGCCTCTAGCATCTCCTCAACTGTAATATTGAACAGCCTCTAGCACCTCCTCAACTGTAATATTGAACAGCCTCTAGCACCTCCTCAACTGTAATATTGAACAGCCTCTAGCATCTCCTCAACTGTAATATTGAACAGCCTCTAGCACCTCCTCAACTGTATTACTGTCCAGCCTCTAGCATCTCCTCAACTGTAATATTGAACAGCCTCTAGCATCTCCTCAACTGTATTACTGTCCAGCCTCTAGCACATCTCCTCAACTGTAATATTGAACAGCCTCTAGCACCTCCTCAACTGTATTACTGTCAGCCTCTAGCATCTCCTCAGCTGTATTACTGTCCAGCCTCTAGCATCCCCTCAACTGTAATATTGAACAGCCTCTAGCATCTCCTCAACTGTAATATTGAACAGCCTCTAGCATCTCCTCAACTGTAATATTGAACAGCCTCTAGCACCTCCTCAACTGTAATATTGAACATCCTCTAGCATCTCCTCAACTGTAATATTGAACAGCCTCTAGCACCTCCTCAACTGTAATATTGAACAGCCTCTAGCACCTCCTCAACTGTATTACTGTCCAGCCTCTAGCATCTCCTCAACTGTAATATTGAACAGCCTCTAGCATCTCCTCAACTGTAATATTGAACAGCCTCTAGCACCTCCTCAACTGTAATATTGAACAGCCTCTAGCATCTCCTCAACTGTATTACTGTCCAGCCTCTAGCATCTCCTCAACTGTAATATTGAACAGCCTCTAGCATCTCCTCAACTGTAATATTGAACAGCCTCTAGCACCTCCTCAACTGTAATATTGAACATCCTCTAGCATCTCCTCAACTGTAATATTGAACAGCCTCTAGCACCTCCTCAACTGTAATATTGAACAGCCTCTAGCACCTCCTCAACTGTATTACTGTCCAGCCTCTAGCATCTCCTCAACTGTAATATTGAACAGCCTCTAGCATCTCCTCAACTGTAATATTGAACAGCCTCTAGCACCTCCTCAACTGTAATATTGAACAGCCTCTAGCACATCTCCTCAGCTGTATTACTGTCCAGCATCTCCTCACCTGTAGCCTATTATAATTCTCCTGCAGGAATAAGGCTGCTTGGCGCTCTAAACGTTGTTCATCTAAACGTTGTTCAGCTCCAAAGTGAGTCAGCAGAATGCACCACCATCGGCAGCAGCAGCGCTAGACAGTTCACGGGGGAGCAGTCTCTCTCTCTTTCTCTCTCTCTCTCTGCCCCCCCCCCCCAATCAGATATATACAGCTTCCACGGCAGTCGTCTATTTCAAAAGGAGCTATTTATCTGTCCAATTTCTGGCATAATATCCCTGTGATTGGTCTAATTCGTCTGTTGCGAGGCAGCAGGGGGACCCACCAATGGGCATCTGATAAACAATCAGCCAGACCGCCGGTCGTGGCGGCCAGCGGCGGGCGATGGGATTCTGATAAGCTTGGTAAACGTGGCAGTGTCACCTGGGGTGTGCTGCTCGCTCCTGCCAGCCTGTAAAATATTCATTGGTTTTTTTATTTTTACCACCACCCCCCTCCCCACACACTGAAAGGAAATCACTTTGTTTTGTTTTTTTTGCCTCAGGGCAGTGCAGACACTCTCAGCAGCCAGACATGAAACATTCCTGAATTGCTGTAGAGATTAGAGTGTCTTTTCTGTTTTGTTTTGAGGTCATTTGTTCTTTTTATTTCAGATCATCTGACTGAATATTTCCCTCATGAAGAACCTTTACAATAATTGCTCTCTTAAAATACAGGAAGTCCCATAATGCTGAGATCTCTCTAGGTCGTCCTCGGATGAGCCCTCCATCTGCGCTTCCAGTTAGCCAATCCTCCATGCATCTGGTTATAGCTCGCCGGAACTTTCCACTCCTGCGTCTTTCGTCAGCACGTCCTCGTACGTTAGTGTGAGACGCCCTCGTGATCGATGCCCGTGTGTCGGCTCCCACAGCACCGGTTTTCCCACTGACGGCTCCTGGTGTCTCTGGCAGTGACATGAAGACAGATCTAATAGCTGCTTTCAAACCTGTCTCTAATGGGGAAACTGCGTGGTGCTCAGTGCAGCGTGGTCTGAAATGCTCAGAGACACCCAGAGTCTCCCTTAAGCATGTCGAGGAGATGGTGTATGAAGGGGATGCCTGGGTTTCCTTTCAACTTGAAAGTGAGAGGACCAGACAGGCTTTCCTTGTTGGGAGGGTTTCCTTCTATTTGTGAAATCCCTGCTTGAGACTTTCAAAAGCCCAGTGAACACATGCAGGGAAGCCTTCTTCTGGTGTTAGAACTCTGTGTCACCGCTCCTACATCCTGGCCTCCACCTCGCCTCGCCCCTCTCTGTAGCTGTGTTCGCTCCCTATTCACTATATAGTGCACTATATAGGGCGTCAGCCATTTTGTTTGTAGTGTCCGAATTCTCCACGGAATTTTCGTTCCCTATATAGTCCACTATTTATTACCCACAATTCACCTTGATTTCCAGGGAACAGTGCATGTACTCTACATTTTCTCCGTTCCCTAGGTAGTTTACTACATGGTGAACCCTATATAGGGAATAGGGAGTGAGGGAACGAGGGAGCGATTCCGAACACAGCTTGCACTCACCCACCACCGGGGGCGCTCTCGCTCCCCCCTCACCTGCAGTCATCAGACCCAGACCCACCCAGCGGTACGTTCTCGCTCTTCGCAGCCAAAGTGCTTTTTTTTGTCTCTCCTGCAATTTTTGTATAGCTTTCACCATTTTCTCCCTTCTTGCTTCTTTCAGAGCCTGGAACGTGGTGCTGTGCTTGCCTGCAGCAGCCTTCCAACCCTGCACACCATGTTGTATTTCATCATTTTTCTATCAAACTGCCCGCTGGGGTGCTATCACCTTTCCCCGTCTCAGCAGTTGAGTTCAGAACAACCAAGGTAGAAACTCCAACTCAAGAGGGTTCCTGGGAAATGGGATCGATATGGTGTTGTAAGGCCATGTTCCCACACACATATTTTATATCTCTCTCAAAACGCACACAAAAACAAAATTGGTTTTGTTAGGACCGGGTTGTTGAGATGCCCGGTCTTCGGGAATGTAATGGACTTTGTAAGTACTGTACAGCCTGTTCATACATAGTTGAGCTTGACGTTTGGTGAGAATTTCCTCAGGAATTAACTCCCTATATGATTACAAATTTTTCTTAGCATTAAAAGAAAGTATCTGTGAAAAGCAATAGGGGACTAATTTCAAAGTTAAATACATTTGAAACCCAGTAGAGAATTACATCAAGAGGGAGACCCCCACAGTGAGGGTTGATCTCATTAGATCCTATTAAAGGAGTAGTAAAGGGCAAATACATGTTTAGCCCTGTTTTAAGGTTACTTATGATCATATACAATGGTTCAGATCAAAACGTTGACAAAACTAGCACTTTTGAGAAAGTCTGATAATTGCTCTACCACCGTTTTGGTCATACAATGGATGTGGGTGGGCACCTTGAAAAATCTTTCAAAAACATGTTAAACTCTCGATTTCAAAGACAAGAAACTCACTGAACCATTGTATATGATAAGTAACCTTAAAACAGGGCTAAACATGCATTTTCCCTTTACTACTCCTTTAAGCCAAATAGGGAGTTCGACTCTCTAAGGACACACGGCTCAAGCACTCTGTTGAATATTATTTCTAGAAAATATGTTCCCATACGAACATCCACATGTAGCCTGTGAACTATAGCCTGTAAACATTTAAATGGGAAAGTGACGTTGTAGTTGTTGAAGTCCGGAGCTTGTTGTCTTGGTGTGTGGATTGGAAGAGATTAGAGCAGCAGGAGTGTTGTCGGTATTGGCTCTGTGGACAGCCATGAGTTGTCTCCTCTCTGACAGGGATGGGGTGAGGGTCAGGGGTTAGAGTTAGGGTTAGGAGTCCGGACAGCGCTGACAGGGAAGGGTTCCATGTGGGCGGACGGCAGCGTGTGATTGTTGATCCCCGGCCCAGAGAGGAGCAGATCCATACCGCCGTCCCGACACGTTGACAGACGCAGCATTCGTCTGCGTGAGCGGCATCTGATAACGGCGCCTCCCATGGTGGGTATTGTTGTCCCGGTGTTTAATTCTTTCTGAAGGCGTGCCCAGAATAGAGGGGCAGAACTAGGCCAGCGCTAGCCCCAGATACTGCAGCTTCCAGCAGATAACCAGGGGAATATATGAGGCAGAAACTCTACATCTAAATGCTCCTGTCGTTGCGCAATGTACGCAACGTTGGGTTGGGGACAGTCATGTCATTACAGGATTTCCTGCTAGCTAGGAGACTTTGCAGTATCTAACAAGAGTGTGAATATCTCCCCTTGATTCATCCGTCCTGGCTTTGGAGTGAAACACATTTACATTGTGAATCAAGTGATGATCTTTCTTTGCTTAAGACACAAAAGAATCCACTAGTGTATGAATGAGATGTTCAACAAGTTCCAGTTGCTTAAAAGCATAAAAGCATGTGTATGGATCAATTTGTTTGGCTTGTTTGACATCGTTATCATATGGGCTTCAATTAAACCCTAGTGTTGGTAATGATGTGTTGTACAGTAGGCAGATCTAGGACAGTCCAGCTGAGCCCAGGGCTAGCGATCCTCTGTTCTCCCAAGCAAGAACAACACCCACACCCAGCATATTGTATATGAAACATCTGAACACCAAACCTCACACCTACGCCCTCAGCAAGAGTGCGATTCACCAGAGGGCAAAGGTTATGGGTTTTTACATAACACAAACCTACACACAAAACATACGCAGTTTCACCACAACCGCCACCTTCCACCAGCACACGCACGCTCGCACACGCACGCACATACACACACACACACACACACAAAACAAACACACACTGAGCGAGGCACAAGCCTGAGCTCAAACAGCGAGAAATGAAATGACGCACACAAAAAAATCACACCCAGGTGGTGAAGTAAGCGGTTTATGAGCAATCTCCACTACCGCCCTCTGCTGGTGTGCAACAGTATTGGCTACTCCTGATTGGTCTACATCTCACACACACACACACACACGGACGGACGGACGAACGGACACACATGTCACGTAGAGAAGCAGCTGCATGGCTTTAAAAGTGGAGCATGATGTTAGCGACTCAGCAGAAAGAGGGGGAATGACAGGGTAATTTGTGTTGGAAAGGGCCGGGCGTCCTCTAGGGTGGGGAGAGAGGCGAGGACAGCTGACTGACACAGCTGATTAAGCGCTGTGTAAATGGACCTGCAGAGGAGGACAAGCAGATGGTTATCCATACCACAGGGTGGAGGCTGTGTGTGTGTGTGTGTGTGTGTGTGTGTGTGTGTGTGTGTGTGTGTGTGTGTGTGTGTGTGTGTGTGTGTGAGTGAGTGTTTGTGTGGGTGTGCTTGCATGTGTGTGCGTGCATGTGTCCAAGTGTGTGTGTGTGTGTGTGTGTGTGTGAGAGTAGCCTATGTGCGTGATTGTTTATTGTTTGTTTATTGTTTGTTTATAAGGATCCACATTACCTGACACCTAGAGGACCAACTAGTCTTCCCGGGATCCAAGACAACATTATAACATTGCATACAAGAAAAAACAGGCCTGCGTGCATGAGTCTGTGTGCAAGTGTGTGTGTGTGTGTGTGTGTGCATATGTGTGTACGTCTGTGCAAGTGCATGTGTGTGCATGTGTGTGTTTGTGTGTGTGTGTGTGTGTGCGTGCGTGCGTGTGCGTGCATGTGTGTGCATGTATGCGTCTGTGTTCAAGTGTGTGTGTGTGTGTGTGTGTAGAGACGCCAGGCCGTGGCGTGCCACCTGCGCCCCGCGGTGTCCATGCCCGCGTGCCCCTCCTCACCCCTGCAGACACCACCCTCCGGCTCCATTAGCATGTGAATGAAGTGCTGTGCGTAAACGCTGCCAGTGTCCCAGCAGGCCTCCTGCTTCTCCCTGCATTAATACATATCTGCTATTCCATTGTTGTGGGATTAGAGGGACTTTGTGCCGAGGTGTGTGTGTGTGTGTGTGTGTGTGTGTGTGTGTGTGTGTGTGTGTGTGTGTGTGGGGGGGGGAGGGGGGTTAGCTTGGTGGTGCAGCAGAGAGATACACTCGGTGCCTCTCAGGGGTCTATGGATAAACAGTGGTGAAGGTCAAACTATTCTCCTCTCAGTACCCAGGATGCACATGGGATCCATGACACACAGGTCCACAATGGAAATAATGGTGCGTTCGTTTATAACTGGGAGGTGGCAAATTGCGACTTGCTACTAGGAATGATTAAATAAAACACTGCATGAACTCACACTTCCTCATCGCAAATTCGGATATGTTTCTCAGCCCCCAGTTGCTCGAATGCACTAGATATAACTAGGTAACTGTGATATAATGGTATATAGATATAACTAGGTAACTGTGATATAATGGTATATAGATATAACTAAGTAACTGTGATATAATGGTATATAGCTCGAATGCACACAGGTCGGAGGTAGGTATTTTGCCGCTTGCGACTTGCCACCTCCGACCACAAACGAACGCACCATAAGTCTGAGACAATGCTTTTAAGCTGTGATGTTATCATCTGAAGTCTTTTTCTATTGTCAAATAAACTAAACACAATGTGAAGGTTCTTTTCACAGCAAAGTGAATATACAGACCTTTGAGGGGCAGGTGCTAAAATTTAAAAGGGATAATACAGTGGTTGAATGTGACACATACCAGTTATCTTTAGGTAAAATCAAAGTGAATATGTCCATAAATGTTGTTATTCCATCATTTTAAAGTACTATAAAAACTAATTTTTATATGCCCAAATTTCCCCCTCTACAAGTTCACCTTGTTTTGTGGGCATGTCAAATTTCAAATCAGAAATGATTGACAGGCTGTGGCCACAACTTCCACACAACCACGCATTTGTTGTTTGTAACCATAGTTACCTCGACACCCCTGGGGTGCGTTCAAATTCAGCGAACATAGCGAAAGTTTGCGAACGTTAGCGAACTATTTTCCGTTAGCTTTGTGTTCGCCGCAAACGTTTGCTAACAGAAGCTAACAGTCTGGAGAGGTAGTTCGCCAGTAACAGAACGAGGATCACAATGGACCCAGAGATTTGCTCCCAGATGGGGATTGTTGCGTTTATGCGAACTATTTGGAACGTTGATTAAAAGCCGTTGAAATGTGACCGTTTGGAGAAAACATGTTTGTGACGAACGTTCGCCTCTGTTCGCTGAATTTGAACGCAGCCCAGGAAGTGTACAGGCGTTTACAAAAAAGAAATGTGGGATGTCACACTACCTTAACCTCCAAACATAAAGATACACGCTACCATAGTCTCAACGCCAGACCCATGAGAGTTCTTTCACTGATACACTACGTTAACTACGTTAACTACGTTACTGCATGCTGCAGATCTCTCTCTGGGTCTGGGACACTTCATGCACAAATCTGGTGCTCAAATCCTGGCAATTCATTGGTTTCCCAGGAATCCCTGCGACCGGCCAGCTGCACTCTGAACGTTATTGTTCCGGATTCACCATCTGTCAGTTGTGGTGATATAAAGGAATCAAGCAGAATACCACTGAAATAACAGATTATTAGTCAAATCAATTAAATCATTAAACTCCATTTCATATACAAAGGCAACACAGTATGCTATACAGAAAAGGGGAGAGGATGTAGCCTACATGTAGTCTAGTGATCCTATTAATTAAGTGGCAGACTGCATGGGGAGCACAGCGATTCAACATAATCGATGAGTTTGGAGAGACAGAGGGCCGTGCACCAAGACTATGTGAGCGCACAGCGGACAAGAGCTAGCTTACTCTGGGGCGCGGTGGACGTAACAGGTCATGCAGTCAATAGATCTCATTTTGAATGTTATTGTAATGCCCTTGGTTATAATAGAATATCTACTGTTTCATTAAAAAATGTGCAATGCTTCCTGCAATTGGGTCGGATCGAGGTGCTGGGATGATTAACATTCTGTGGAGCAGAATACCACTGATGATTAGGTTCACACAATTTTCCCATGACATGATGTTTTGCAGAATTTATAATCATTTGGGGTTGTAAATTATGAAAGGAAATTAATAACTTGACTTAATATCTTCACCCCCCCCCCTCCCCCTCCCGCCACCCCCACCCCGAAATGTAGTCATAATTCTATCACAATAGCCCCTATATGTGCAGCACAACGCTCCAATTCAATGATTTAGAACAAACAGTACGATTCAGTACACAGGTTATTTAATTGCAGACTAATCTCAGGTAGCAGATTGTATGTGTGTGCTCCTTTACTCTTAACTGATAAATTGCCAATGCATTGTGTGAAGTGAGACTACAGAGAATTCAGGAGAATACAGACAGCAGACACATTTAAGGAAAATTACTCTGGGACTCTGGGATTCGCTGTCCATCTAGGACAATTAAAAATGTTTCAGGCCAGGAAAAAAAACTTTGCTTGAATCTTCGGCTTCCCTTATCTATCTATCTATCTCTCTCTCTCTCTCTCTCTCTCTCTCTCTCTCTCTCTCTCTCTCTCTCTCTCTCAAGAGTTCACATTGCTCACTGGTGCATACATAAACGTACATTCATGAGCTTATGCTACAGACAGGCACAGAGCCACTGAGAGATACAGTCACCGACTGCAGATAGAAGCTATAGCGCCACGCAGGCTAAGTGCTTGCGCTGCTTACAGCTGGGAGCTTTTCTGTGGCTGGACTGAATTATTGAGGAGGGAGCAGCTCTGTCAGGCAGCGTTCCCCTGAGCTGGGAGGAGGCAGGCTTGGCAGGAGAACCGTGCCAGACAGGTGCTCCACAGCTGGGCGTCTCCAGCGCCACAGGGCTGGTTCGTGTGGGGCGCGGGTGTCAGCTCACGACTGAGACTGCTAATTGAATTACCTCTGGCCCTGGAGTAAAAACCATTACAGCGATCAGGATAATTTGTTTAAGATAATGTCCCGTCTACACTCTCTCTCTCTTTCTGCATTTACTTATCATTAGCAGACCTGAGTCATTTGCTAGACACGGCTATTGAGATTTACCTCTGTTTCCTCTACCTGTGTGTCCTACTCCCTCATGAGGACCTGGGTCTG
>NC_140242.1:26904505-27127005 GCF_949987555.1 Borostomias antarcticus
TAGCTGGGCGTTGAGGTGATTTATATCCTTGATCTCTGCTTCAGCATTATCGCGGATCATTACAGCTCCTGTAATACATATCCTACAGTTGTTCCTCAACAATAGTTTGGACTGCTTCTGACTGATGTGTGTGTGTATGTGTGTGTGTGTGTGTGTGTGTGTGTGTGTGTGTGTGTGTGTGCGCATGCACGCATGCACGCGTGTGTGTTTTTGTTCTCAGATGTTGCGTTGAAATTACAGGCTACTTCAGAGTTATGCATAACAATTTGCTTTAATAGTGTGAAATTGCACAAACCTCAGAAGGTGACTCATACATGTTATATATGCCCGTGTAGGGGTGCCCCGGTAGCTCACCGGGTAAGGCGTGCACCATATGAAGGCTAGTCCTTCGCGCGGCGGACGCGGGTTCCATTCCCGGCTCGGGTCCTGTGCCGCATGTCCTCCCCTCTCTCTCTCCCACATTTCCTGTATCTCTACACTGTCCTATAACATTAAAGCTGAAAAGCCCTAAAAAATATCTTTAAAAAAAAAAATCTATATGCCAGTGTAGTAGGGTATTGGGAATGTGAACAGGTCCGAAGCTAAACTGATCTGTTTAATGTAAACCCAGACATTGTGGGTTTAAGAAACTGTTAGGATTTGTTTAACCAGAACCTAACTGCCAACTCGGGAGACGGGAGTAGATGCAAAAAAATGCCAGCAGGCGGTTTAAAGGGGTCCTTGTTTGCAAAACTAACTTTGTCATTGTTTTTGCATATACATTTGAGTCTCTGATGGGCCTACTAACACACAAAGTATGAAGTGAAACAAGCCAGTCATTTTGTTGTGGTCAGCCAAAATGATAACATTTGAAAAAAAGTCTGTCCCAGCAGGCCGTTCAAATCCCCCGTATCAAATTACGTCACAGTCGGGGACTCATTATAATAATCCCGCCCACATTTGAATACCTCCAATCACCTGCGTTTGTTTACCTGGCTATAAAGGCTGACATTATTTGCAGGTCCCGCTAGCTACCATAATGTGTTCGCATGGAAAATGCTCTGTTCTTGGATGTACTAAGCAGCACAGATCGTTACATCGTCTCCCAAGCTCAAAGGACAGAAGAGCTGAGTGGATTGTATTTTTGATGGCAACGTTCCCGCTGAAATTGACAAAACACTGGCAGTGTTTGCTAGCCACTTTTTTCCTGGTTGCTTTTCAAACCTGGGTCAGTACAATGCAGGATTTTCAGATAAACTCTTTCTGAGTGATCAAGCAATACCAACCGTCCGTGGAAATCATGCAAAAACCGTAAGTAATTATGCGGTGTTTGTTTGCATATAGTACTAACGCTAGCTAGCTAACACAAACAAGCTCACCTTTTGCCTCAACCCAGATGCTCGTCTCATCATATACTTTAGAGTAACGTTAGTGGAATGAAATTGGTAGTTGATCTAGCGGTCATTAAAAATGATACAATTTTAAGAGGTGGACATTGGATTCCCCTCGGCCTACAGAATCTAGCTTTCATTGTTTCATTGTTCGAATGGTGTCATATAGCCTGGTGGTGTCTAGCTAGCGAATGTAGCTCGAGGTAACAGTGTGCAACCATGGAGATAATAACATGGGCACTATGGAAATTTGTCAACGTGACATCGAGAACCATGAGGACAATGACATTTGTCACAGTGGCATCGAGTGTGGGTGGTCCAGGCTAGCCAGCTATATTTTGGGTAGCATTACGCCATCAACAGCCCTCGTTCTCCAGCCTGCCGACTTGCTCTTAGCTTAGCTCATTTGCATATGAAAAAGCCCTCAATCTGATCTCTTGCTCAGCGGCGGGGTATAGAGGCATGCTAGAATGCTTACTGAGTGGTATTTTCAGCAAAAATACTGAAAGACATGTTTTGGGGATCCCAAAGAAAGGAAATGTGAAAAATGAAACTATAGTCCAGATGGGTCCTGGGTGACGGCATCGGCAGGCAAGCATGGCTCTGCTGGAGAATCTGGGGTCTGGAGAGACAAAAATGGATATTGAAGAGAATGATATGAAAATCACAGAAACAGGAAACAAAAATCTCTACAAACACGGGCAGCGAAATGGAGGCTAACTGGCACTCTGAATGACAATGCTAAGATCTGGCGATGAGTGGAGTGTAGACTGGGTTCTTGTTAAGGTGACGCACCAGATGGTTTGGGTTCGCATAACCATCTGGGAACTCGCCGTTGGGAACTGTTTGGAAAAGGGCAGGTGTTTTAAAAAGGACTTGGCAGGTGACTGGAAGAACCATCCAGAAACAAATCTGAAAAGGTCAATCACTCTTTAACTTCAACTGCTCCTCGCTGTCATAAACCCGCATAGCGTAGCTGTTTGTATTTCAAATCCCTCAGAACCAACACTGATTGGAGAGATCATTTTCCGGTCGGGCTTGAAATGTTCTCCGTTGAGAGTATCAAGACTGATTCGCAAGCCCGCGACATCCGGATGGTCTCACAGGGTCACGGTCTCTCTACTGGGTTCTCGTAGGAGGCTGAAGGTGATTGTAGCCGGATGGGGAACGGGGGCCGATGATGATCGATGAGGGACAGGTGTGAGCGGAGCCGTGGCCGTAAAGCTTGTTCGCCGACGCCGGGACACCGTGCGCCCGCTGCTGGGGGCCTCCGGGTTGGAGTCAGGCGAGGGAGAGCGCCGAGGGAGACGCGCCCTGGTCCTGGCGTCGGAGCGCAGATGCTCAGGTGAGTCCGAGCACCGTGGGGAGGGACCGGGGCACGGCGGATTACATACGGAGCCTGGCGGCAGAGAGGGTACGGTTATAGAGGCGGGGACCGTGGAGTCGTTACCGAAACATACACTGTGTTCTACTATCATTAATGGCACCATTATATGACACCGGGCACAAGCAAGCGAAGACAAACTCAACACGGTTGGGGGTTAGCAGGCAGTGTGGAAGCCTGGAGAAGAAGATAGATGAGCTGGCAACAGTACTGAAGCCCCCTGACGGAACAGCAGGTCCCTTGTGCTCCAGCCCCGTCAGCTGGCCTGGTTCCTGCATCTTCTTTGCACATTTCAAAAGCAGCCTGCACGAATTAGGCCCATAGGGGGGGGGGACTGTAGGAACGGGCCATCAGGCAGCCAGCTCCTGTCAGCCCCTTGGAGAGGAGGAGGAAGAGGAGGAAGAGGAGGCTGCTAGATAAGCAGAGTGCTCTGATGGACAGGAGATGAATGGGGCATGAGAGACCAGATGTTCCCAGACTCTCCCCTCTAATAGATGCACCATGCGGGCCGTACTCTGCCGGGTATTCACTCACCTGCGTCACTTCTGACTGATGACCTGCGTTTTGTTTTGTTACTTTCCCTCAGGGGTAGGACTTAAATGCCATGAAAGTGATTGCGTAACTGCTCAGAAAGACCATTTCTGTTCCATTTGTGGCGCGTTGCGCTTGGCAGTGATTTCCGGAGACAGCCGAGTCCGTAGTGTCTGGCCTGGGAGTGATGGGACACCTGCTACCCATGTCAGGAGCCACTGGCACTAGACCTCTGTTTCACTTCCCCACACACACACACACACACACACACACACACACACACACACACACACACACACACACACAGTTAAATTTGAACGCAGAGCCCTACTGTAATCAACAATGATTTTCGGGACGATATATTTTGGATGTTGTTAATTTAACAAACTGTGTCTTTATCTGTCTTTTTTCTCTTTTGCTGCATTCATGTGGTGTCCAGAATAATCTGGAAAATGAGTTCCCAACTGGGAAAATTCACACGAATGCCCCCTCAAGTCAGTCAAGTCAGCAAGTCGGCAAAAATGTTGGTACACAACTTGTCGACTTGTCACGTCATAGGCAGGAAGTAGCGGATGAAAGTAGGTTTAATGTTTTGTTGTGGCGGTAATAAGCTGTTTATTTTTGGCTCACATGTAACTTGTAAGGTAAGCCATATGGTATTAGGTTGTAACCGTTCATTGCTGTCCACATAGTGATATAGATTAGTTAAAGTTATTCAACAAGTCAGAAAAAGCAATATCTTCTTTATTGTTGCTCTATATTGTTGCGTAGATAAAGCAATATTTTTGTGATTCAGGGAATCCTTTGCTCTTTATTGTCACGCAAAAATTAGAAACAGCTACCAGCGGGTTGTTTAAACAGTCTGAAGCATCCATGTTCCCATATTACGACGTAAAAACTCATGAACACACCGAAGTCGAACGACTTCACAACTCGGGAAATTGGTCCATCCGAGGAGTGCGTGAGTGCAGCATTTTTCTCAGTGTGTTTGCATTTGCGTGCATGCGTAGAAAAGATGAATCCCCTATGAAACGGGATTCTGCACAGCTATTAGCACCGTACCAGACTACATCGAAATGTAATTTCATGACACAGTAGGTCGGATACAGTAGTGTCAGTGAGAGAGCCAAGGCCATCGCTCTCTGACACCACCCTGCTCTTATTCTCTCAGCTTCTCTCAGAAAATCCCCCTCTGCCACCTCTTATACCCAGATAGCAAGCGGATCTGGGCCATATACAGGCCAGATCTGGCCCTTGTGGCTTAGTTCCGGCCCATATATGGCCCAGAATCATTACACATCCGCTTGCTATCTGGGTATTTACTGTCAAATGGACAGAATGAGACGACGGCGATTACAAATGCTTTTGGAGCGGAAGCTATGTGTACTGTAGCAGGGCTGTGTGATCAGAGGGACTGTGCATGGTGGGTAGAGTTGATATGAGGACTCTGGTATAATATGAAGAACCCGGCGCAGTCAGACTGTCTCCTGAGACCCTCAGCTAAGAGCACATACAGCATTAGAGAGACTAAAAGCCTCCCTCTTCACGCTACACACGCGCGCGCGCACACACACACAAACTCACACACGCACACACACACACACACAAACTCACACACACACACACACACACACACACACACACACACACACACACACACATATTCCATCACCATCACACCAATACACACACACAAACACACACATATTCCATCACCATCACACCAATAAACACACACACAACACCACCATCATTTTCCATCGTCAGTCAGCACAGTCCTGAAGGCGGAAAGGGACAAATGGTTTTTGACTGAGAGAGGTATATTTAGAGTCTTGTGTAATATGCTTTTAGCACAACCCAGAGTGGATGAATTTTTAATGTTGATGCACGGGCGCGCGCGAGAGAAATGAATAAAGTAAAGTATTTAATCTGGGCTGCTGCTTTGGGGAGGAGAGAGGGAGAGATGGCTGTTTGGGACAGCTGCCATTCTGTATACTCTGGTGGAGAGAGGGATGAATAGTAGGGAAGAAATAACCAGTAAGAACTACATTACCCATATCCACCTCATGCACACCTCAATATACTGTACAGAAAACACACTGTTCCAAAACCATCATACTCAGCCAGCATATATTTGTAGGACTACAAGCTTGTTTGAATGGTTATGACACACAGTACAAAAGCATACAGAAGCTGCCGGAAAGAAATGACACCAGAAAAAGTTTCTCTTGATGTAATATTCATGAAAAGCCACCAGAGAAAAAGAAAGAGCGAGAAACGGAGAGAGGTTTGCTCAGGAGCCCAGGCTTTCAAAAGAACACCAGAGGACAGCCTCGGGTGGCAGCCATGTTAGACGCCATGGTAACACTTCCCCCTTGTCATGAAATATCAAAAGTCAACCAACTCAGAATCAGACATGACATTTCAGTGGCCACTGCAGAGTGTCTTGGTGTGATAATTATACAGTACCACGTTTTGAACTGCATGTGAGTTCTAGTCTCAATGGAAGTTGGTGTCAGGCTGAATATCGTCCAATTCATTTGATGCCTGAAAATAACTGGAATTCTAAATTAATTAAATTAATTCTAATCCTGCAGCAGCATTGAGGAGACTGTGATTCAGACAGCTACGCTGCACTTCAAAAACCAGGTTGGGAAGGGGTGAGAATGAGCAAGGGTAATAAAAACATATCTACGGTGTGAGTTGAAGTGTCAGTTCTGTTATTACCGCACCTCAGCCTCTTGCTACTTTCTGCTCTGTCTGGGAGAATAGAGCATTTGTTGCTGATAAGAATGTTCCAGGCTTCATACAGGCTCCATACTCCAGGCTCCATACTCCAGCCTCCATACTCCAGCCTCCATACTCCAGGCTCAATACTCCAGCCTCCATACTCCAGCCTCCATACTCCAGCCTCCACACTCCAGCCTCCATACTCCAGCCTCCATATTCCAGCCTCCATACTCCAGCCTCCATACTCCAGGCTCCATACTCCAGCCTCCATACTCCAGCCTCCACACTCCAGCCTCCACACTCCAGCCTCCACACTCCAGCCTCCACACTCCAGCCTCCATACTCCAGGCTCAATACTCCAGCCTCCATACTCCAGGCCCCATACTCTAGGCTCCATGCTCCAGGCTCAATACTCCAGGGTCCATATTCCAGCCTCCATACTCCAGCCTCCATACTCCAGGCTCAATACTCCAGCCTCCATACTCCAGCCTCCATACTCCAGGCCCCATACTCTAGGCTCCATGCTCCAGTCTCAATACAACAGGCTCCATACCCCAGGGTCCATACTCTAGGCTCCATACTCCAGGCCCCATACTCCAGGCTCCAAGCTCCATACTCCAGGCTCCATACTCCAGGCTCCATACTCCAGGCTCCAAGCTCCATACTCTAGGCTCCATACTCCAGGCTTAATACTCCAGGCTAAATACTCCAGGGTCCATACTCCAGGCCCCATACTCCAAGCTCCATACTCCAGGCTCCAAGCTCCATACTCCAAGCTCCATACTCTAGGCTCCATACTCCAGGCTTAATACTCCAGGCTAAATACTCCAGGGTCCATACTCCAGGCTCCATACTCCAAGCTCCATACTCTAGGCTCCATACTCCAGGCTCCAAGCTCCATACTCCAGGCTCAATACTCCAGGCTAAATACTCCAGGGTCCATGCTCCAAGCTCCATACTCCAGGCTCCATACTCTAGGCCTCATACTCCAGTCTCCATACTCCAGCCTCCATACTCCAGCCTCCATACTCCAGGCCCCATACTCCAGGCTCCATACTCCAGCCTCCATACTCCAGGCTCCATACTCTAGGCCTCATACTCCAGCCTCCATACTCCAGGCTCCATACTCCAGACTCCATTCTCCAGGCTCAAAGCCAACACCGTCAAAGGAACCCTTTCGTCCACATTCACTATCATTGCGAATCTCTTCAACAGCAGAACATTTAAACATATCTTCTGGTTTGGAATTTCAGCTGCTGCAGTTTGCAAGCTAGCTAGAAAGCAAGCTAATAAGTCTCTGGCTGTAATACAGTAGCTGAAAAAGAGTAAATGTGCGCACATCCAATCCTGTTTTAGACCAGGTACTGGATCAATATGTAGAATAACTTGAAGGTTGAAAAGATCCGCACACTGGATGTGCGCATGCGTGCTGGAGCAAGTGGGGAAGCTATTTCGTTTCTAAAGACGTTTCTAAAGATCATATTACAGAGGCATGTGAAAAACCACAACAAGCCCTTGCTCTATGTAAGCACAATTAGCGATTCATAAAGACAGATTGATGAAAACAACCGTTTCGCGGCAGAAAATAGATTTTTTAGAAGCTGCATTCTCAGTGCCCCGTCCGCCGACATTACATGGATATACTTGGCTCGCGCTGGATTTTAAATTTCTTCTACAGGCCTCCAAATTACACCAAAGTTATCTCGGTGAGTCAAACGTCTTATAATATGCCGTAAATAAGGTCCAGGTTGTCAAAAACGAGCATTCTCCTTTAATGCTCCCAGTACACTTTTATTGGCTACAAACACTAATGCAATACAGTAGCTGCCAATTTGGTGTAGGCTACAGTATAGAGACCAGCTGAACTATGATATCATAGTGAGACGTATCCATACTTGGAAAAGGTCAGCCCCCGAGCGGGGTCATATGAGATGACTTTATCGAGCCAGGGCTGGTTTTCTCAGGGCGTGGCCTGCAGCCTTAATTACAGCCCATAGGGACAGATGGGTAATCACAGGAGGTTATCTATTAGTAAAGTGTCTGTAAATCAGTCCTGTCAGGGGAGATGGAATAACGATTCACCCCTAGTCACCAGTAGACATATTGGTTTGTTGCTAATCCAATCCATATGCTTATCTGTCCACGGTGAGACGACATGGCCTGTCAGCCAGAGATCGTTACACACCCAGACTCCATAATACTGTAGGGACCATGGCTGAATATCATTTACACACACACACACACACACACACACACACACACACACACACACACACACACACACACACACACACACACACACACTCACACACACACACACTTACACACACAAGGATTGCACCTACATAGCGCTTTTATCCAGAGTGCTTTACAATGGCCTCTCATCCAATCACACACACAGTCACAGGCCAATGGCGGCAGCTGCCATGCAAGGTACTAGCCTGCTCAATGAGAGCAAATTACTAAATGGGAAAAGGATATTCACATTAAGTTGTAGTTGAATATGTAACAAAAATGTAACAAAAAATCATGCATATTAGCCTGACATCATACTGAAAGCAGGACGTTGAGGCGGCCCGATCAATTATTCCACCCAATCAGTGAGCATCAGTAATTTGTTTTTCACACACACGCACACACACACACACACACACACGCACGCACGCACACACACACACACACACACACACACACACACACACACACACACAGTCTTTGTTTGCTAATAGTTGGTTAGCATACCGTCTTAATTATTATTCCCTCCAGCACTCGTGTGCATAACCCTATTGAGATTCTGTGATGTAGAAATCCTTGTCTGTCCTCCTCATTGTAACCCAATGGCCTCTCAGCTGAGATGAGTAGTCCCCTCCCCTCAGAGAGCAGAGCTATGAATACCCAAGAGACTACTTCAAAGATGATACAAAAGGTTTTCAACCCAGGAAAATCACCTTACAAAGGATTCGGCTTAATACAACTTTATATGTGAACAATGTTCTCCTCATAGGCGATTTTACCCTCAGAGAGTAGGGGGGGGCAACATTTTGACGTGAGAAATAAAAAAAACAGTTCTGCCGTCCCGTCCCATCTATTTACAAAGAATGCCAGTTGTGAACAGTATGCTAATAAGAAATTTGTATGAGAATTCAATATGCACAACACATCAAACTTCATCTAGACACCACAAGCATGTCAATATGACTTTATGACCGAGTTATGCCTTTATCCCTTTGTCGGGTTAGTGACCTGTAGTTCTATGTTGCTACCACAAGAGGCAGTGGTCCCATAACATCAAAATAAAAAGACTCCACAGATTTCCCAGGTCAGCAGTGGCCGAGTGGATAGTGTGCTGCCCATCACTGTTAAAATGAATGATGACCTAACACAAACAGGTACAAACCACAATTATGTATTTAATAATTGGGTTAATTAGTTGTAAAAAAAAAAAAGGAAAAAAAAGATTTTTTTTTTTTTTTTTACGAATTTGAGCAGAGTTGGGCTGGCTGGCCAATCAGGAAGGGGGGGGGATCGCCCATGGTGCTCCTATCATAACAAACTGCTTCAGATGCATCTTTGGTGTGGAGTGGAAACAGTGGGATGTGAATTGCTGACGTGGTGATGGGCTCTTTGTATTCCAGCGGGGGAAGCGTGCCGCTCTGCGTAGCCGTGCTCCACGGGGGTGGGGGAGCATCCGGTGAAGCACTAGCTCTGCCTGCCAACCAGGTGGCAGGACTGTGGGGGCGTCAATCACGGGAGAGGGTAGGACGCACACACACACACACACACACACACACACACACTCACACACACACACACACACACACACACAGACACACACACACACACAGTCAGGCAGGCAGGCAGTCAGGAAGGCAGGGCCAATGACACCTCCTGTGTGTCACAAAGTGATAAGAGAATGCAGTCAGAGTTGCGCCCATGGCGCGCAGGAACAGAATGTCTCGCTGTTATCCGGGCGGACTATTTACTCCTCTGGAGGAGCCCCCCTCACTCTCTCCCAGGCGCCAGATATGTCTGAGTGATGCTCTCCAGTTCTCCTAGATAGCAAGAGCAATGGGGGGGGCGGGGGGGGCGGTGATATGATATGAGGAAATTAGATAAAGTCCCGCTGTGACCCGCGGCTTTTCCCCTGTACTCATCATACACACATGGAGTACTGTATGTAGCAAGAGATAGACCTGTACTCATACACACATGGAGTACTGTATGTAGCAAGAGATAGACCTGTACTCATACACATGGAGTTGTGTACTGTATGTAGTAAGATATAGACCTAGTCATGCACACTTCTGTCTTCAGGCTTGTTTCCCTCCAGCCTTAAGCAAGCAATTGTCCAACCTAATCTTGATCCTCTGGTTTTAAAGAATTTTAGGCCAATTTCAAAACTACAATTTTTATCAAAATCTTTTAGAAAAAAGTGTTTCCTCACAGATAAATACTTTTATGAATGACAACATTTTTGAGGAATTCCAATCGGTCTTTCTTGCTCTACACAATATTGTAAATGATCTACTGCTCGCTGATGATTCTGGTAATTGTTCAATTTTAATCCTCCTTGTCCATACCATTTTACTAAACTGTCTTGGTAAATAACTTGGTTATTGGTAAATAACTCTTCTTCTCTGGCCCCCCTCTCTTGTGGTGTTCCTCAAGGGTTGATTTTGGGTCCCTTGTTGATCTCAATTTACATGCTTCCGTTGGGTGACATTATTCGTAAACATGATACAGTACAGTTCCAATGTTATGCAGACGATACCCATCTCTATGCCCCACTTAAGCCTGGCGAGGGGTATGTGTCTATGTGACTATATGTCTGGTCTGTGTCATGTCGTGTCTCGCTGACATAAAGTGCTGGATGTCTCAGAATTTCCTCCAACTTAATGAAGCTAAGTCTGAGATTCTCTATTTGGCTCCACAAATTCGATCAGCTCCATACAATCTAATCTTGGTTGTTTTTACACTAATGTTAAGTATGCGGCCTGTCATATGGGGGAGATTTTTGATCCTAATCTCTTTTAATGGCCAACTAACTTGTAAAATCTTGTTTTTTCCAGCTGAGGAACATTGGGCGGCTGTAGCTCAGTTGGTAGAGCGGGTCGTTCAGTGATCGAAGGGTCAGTGCTTCAAATCCCAGCTCCGACTGTCCACACGTGTCCTTGAGCAAGACACCTAACCCTGCTCTCAATGAGCAGGTTAGCACCTTGCATGGCAGCTACCGCCATTGGTGTGTGAATGTGTGTGTGAATGGATGAATGAGAGGCCATTGTAAAGCGCTTTGAGTGCCGCTAAGGTGGAAAAGCGCTATATAAGTGCAGTCCATTTACCATTTATTTCCTCTCTTGTTGCAACTCCCTATACTCAGCTCGCTGCTCCTCGCTGCTGCTAGGCTTTTAACTAATTCTACGAGACAAGACCACATTATTCACATCCGTGCCTCTCTTTACTGGTTGCCTGTAGTTTTGAGAGTTGATTTTAAGATTTTCCTGCTAACTTTGAAAGCTCAGCATGGTCTGACTCCGAGTTATATTTCAAACCTGTTAGTCCCCTATGAACCTAAGAATAGCCTGAGATCCTCTGGTAGGGGTCTCCTGGATACTCCAAAAACATGTCTTGTCACCAAAGGGGACCTGGCTTTTGCTGTACGGGCCCCTCAGTTGAGACAGTCTCAGACAAGTAAAATCTGTGTCACATTTTAAGTCTCTTCTCACAACTAATTTTTATGTAAAACCTTTTTCATAGTAGTTTTTATTTCTGTCATCGTATTTTTGTATTTTTATTTTATTCACTTTACTTTCTTCTCTTTTCATTATATTTGATGGTGTTGTTAGTGCTTTTTATTTTTTATTTTACAGTACAATGTTTTTATGTTTTTTTTTTGTGAAGCACTTTGTAATATTGTTTTAAAAAATGCTACATAAATAAAGTGTATTTTTATTATTATTATTATTATTATTTATTATACACACATGGAGTTCTGTAGCCTATGTAGCAAGAGATAGAGATAGGCTAGACTAACCCCCCCCAGACACTTTCTACAAAGTAATTTCCTCTCTCCTCAGAGCCACAAATGTCCTCTCCCTCTCCAAATCCATCCTCTCTCTCTCTCTCTCTCTCTCTCTCTCTCTCTCCCTTTCTCTCTCTCTCTCTCACACACACACACTTTTTACCCAGAGAGGTTCTCAGAGCGAGCGGCTGGGTGTCTGGAGGTGTCCGTGTTATCGGGCTCATCTGTCCTCTGATGGCCCCCAGGCGCATGCTGTCACCGGTGGAGCGACCCTCCCCACTCCCTGGTCCGGCCTCTGGCCCGGCTCTGATGCTCTAATGAAGATGTCATCAGATCTGTGTCTCAGCGCTGACAACGCCCGGCGGCAGGGCTGGTATGACCTTATCATCTCCCCCATCCACCTGTCTGCTCCTCACCCCGAAGACAAACGAACCGCCTGATGGCTTTACACAATCACAAGGAAATGGATAATGGAGATGAAATAATCATGTTATGATCTCGTTGTGCTTGTGAGGCTCTCGACTTGCTGAAACTGCTGATTTAAGCCACTTTGCTTCTTCGCTCCCGAGGCGGCTGAAAGCATGGAATTAGGTAACTAGGCAATTCTTACCGTCAACATTGCCTGCTTGCTTAGTGTGTAACAGTCTGTGCATACAGTAGAACAGGTGTTAAAAAGAAATCACTGAATCCATACACAAACATTTCTGATTGGGTTATTAGACTCATTCAAATCATTCATCTTGTAAAGAAAAGAGCCGGCTCTTGTTACCGAAATAATCTAATCATTAAACCAGGCCAGGTCCAGCCTGGCTTATGTGCGTGGCTGGCTTGTTTTTGATCAGGACTGGTACTGTAGGATGGATGCCATTGAAATAGCTGTGAATTGAAATTACATGAAATAATATCTGATAAATTAAGATAGGTCTTGTCACCTGGACACATCAGTTCCAATGCTTCCAATGCTAATCCAGCACAATAAGAGCAGGACATTGAAGCTGGTAGGCTAAAAACACCATTCAATGTCATGGAATGGGCATTAGAGGAGGAGCCTCAGGAAATCATGTGATTCAAACCAATGGAATGGTACAGGAGTCATCTCACAATCCCATGAACAAAAGCAACAACAGTTTGAATACACATTAAGACCAGACGACAGGGCTGAGGTGATTAATCCTCTCTACCCTATGGATTCCCCTGCCTAGACCATATCTCACCTAGCTGACCATATCTCTCCATCTGAAGCAAACTCAATAATTCCTATGACAAATGATGATCAGAGAATAAACAGATTTGAATTTCCTATAACACACTTGATCAGTGAAACTGAGTTTCAAATGGTCAAGTCTAATTACTAATTCAATATAAAACAAATGGACGAGGCGTTGGTCTGCTCTTTTCCTCTTATGAAAGATGCTCCATCAGGGCTTGAGCCATCCAGAGTGTGAACCAATCAGGACCCAGGCTTTCCCCCAGAATGATGTGCATTGGTGATGGGTAATTGCTGTGTTTCTTCTTCGAGAGGATGCAGCATGCATCACTGACTGAGGTTGTTAGAAAAGCCAACATCCATCTGGACACCCGAAAGAGACCCCTACACTGCCACAGTCTTCAGAGACTTGGAGACACAATATTTGTTTTCCCTCCAAGATTCCACTGAACTTGAATGGATTGCAAATGCAGTGTGATTATACTGCAGCCGCGTTGAGTTATTGTTCTGTATGCTATTTACTGAGACGTCAGACCGAGTAATACCAGTGTTCATCAGTGCATGCAATTTCCCTGTTGTTAAGCAATTTGAGCTATTTGTATGAAAGGTGCTATACAAATAAAGTTTTATTATTATTATTATTATTATTATTATTATTATTATTATTATAACCCCCATACCTACAGTATATGATGCAGTGTCTATGGATTTCCTCTGAAGAGAAAGTTACTGGAAGTGATATCATTATTTTACACTGCTGTTTTATCAAGCAAGACTTTTCCCTCCAGACCAGTATGATGTTTTATTGTCATCATGGAGATTTGATCTAGCAAGTACCCCCCCCCCCCCCCCCCGATCCATACACACACACACACACACACATACACACCTCTAATCCCCCACCAAACCCCAAAGCTCAGTGGCACAGTGCAATAAGGAGAGTTCTCAGTCTAGATACGCTTTAGAGCAACTGTAGAGTAGAAACAACGTCATATGCACTTCTGCTGATTAGAAAGGTCCAGTCCCTGGTTACAACAGGCAGCTTCCTCTCAGTATTTTGGTAGGTAAACTAGAGGGGCTGGGGAATTGCAACCACACAAATTCCTAGTTGGATACAAGAAACAACAATCCATGATCGTTCAAAAACAATTTTGAGGCTGTTTCGCTCCTCTGAATACAGTAGCTTCCGCTATGTATCTATGTGGTCCGTAGCATGCGTACGGGAAGGGGGGATTTAATGGCACCCAGAAAGAAAGACATTTCTGAGGGCATACTGTAGTGTTCTGTGATCCTAAACGTCCCTGCAGAGTCAACTTGCAACTGTCAGCACACACAGCGTCAAGCTGCTTCACGTTGAGTGATGACATCACACACGATGGTTACACGTTAACGACATGACAAAATGTCAGGGTCATCTGTGTGGGTTGACGGGAAAAACAACACGCATCTCATACAGGCAACATTTCTTTCGTTCTTTTTTCACTCAGAGACATGCGTAGGCCTATACGGCACGCTGTAAGCCTGCACTGTTATTAAAGTGTCATGTCTGTCCGCACTTTGCTTCCTCAGTGATAGACAGCTAGCCTGCTTGGAAGTGTAGCTAGGTGTCTACCGCACACAGTCAAATCAACACAGCTTGACCTTTGTTGGGAGGCTGTCTAATCAAGAGTTCATTCTCTTCCGTGGCGGAGGGTAACGGCTCGGAGACAGAGAACGAGCGTCGCTTCTCCATAGCCACAGGAGTTCGCTCTGGAAATGGAGATTTCCTGTCTGAGAATGATGGCTTCTCAGAACTCTAATGGAACATTGGGCTACCGACAGCGTCACCGAGTTCATCCAAATCTCTGGGTGAACAACAACAATTGGCCTGAATGACTGTATACCAGGCTACAGCTCTTAGACAAGAGATGAGCAGGAATACTATCCACCCACACACACACACACACACACACACACACACACATATAAAAATCTGTTTATATATATATAAACTGGATGAAGATTTTTTTTTTCCTATATTATATATATATATATATACATACATACATACATACATACATACATACATACATACATACATACATACACACACACACACACACACACACACACACACACACACACACACACACATATATATATATTCTATTATAATATAGGAAACATTTTTTTCTTCATCCAGTTTCAATCTCTAACAGCCTCACAGCCTCAGTACTCAGGGAGGCTGGTGACTGTCACTATTATCAACGTCTTGCACAAAGCCGGGTTATCCTGCCTGCCTCAGGTGGGAGTGAGTGATTGGCTTTCTGAAACAGCCTCTAAGATGGGGGGGATCAGAGCACAGACGCTTTGTACGCCAACACCGTGAGCCTCAAAGCCTTACTATACTGGATGCCTGCTATATATTCTCTTTCTTTGAAATTCTACACATCCAACATGACAAAGAAAAAGGTTTCCAGCGGTATACAGGATTTGACAGCTGGAGGTATGGAGACTGCACACTTATATTAGTAGACATAGAGTTGTGTAGTAAGTAAGTAAGTAAGTAAAATGTATATTTTTATACAGCACCTTTCACAGAGCAGGGTCACAAAGGGCTTCACATGTACAAAATAGAATGAAGTGACAGAGAGACTACAGAAGCCTCATCCCACTATAGCACACACATTCATCCCACTATAGCACACACAGTCATCCCACTGTAGCACAAACAGTCATCCCACTATAGCACAAACATTCATCCCACTATAGCACAAACATTCATTCCACTATAGCACACACAGTCATCCTACTATAGCACAAACATTCATCCCACTATAGCTCAAACTGTCATCCCACTATAGCACAAACAGTCATCCCACTATAGCACACATTCATCCCACTATAGCACACATTCATCCCACTATAGCACACATTCATCCCACTATAGCTCAAACTGTCATCCCACTATAGCACAAACAGTCATCCCACTATAGCACACACATTCATCCTACTATAGCACAAACAGTCATCCCACTGTAGCACACACATTCATCCCACTATAGCACACACAGTCATCCCACTGTAGCACAAACAGTCATCCCACTATAGCACAAACATTCATCCCACTATAGCACAAACAGTCATCCCACTATAGCACACACATTCATCCTACTATAGCACAAACAGTCATCCCACTGTAGCACACACATTCATCCCACTATAGCACACACAGTCATCCCACTGTAGCACAAAGTCATCCCACTATAGCACAAACATTCATCCCACTATAGCACAAACATTCATACCACTATAGCACACACATTCATCCTACTATAGCACACACAGTCATCCCACTATAGCACAAACATTCATCCCACTATAGCACAAACATTCATCCTACTATAGCACACACAGTCATCCCACTATAGCACACACAGTCATCCCACTATAGCACACACAGTCATCCTACTATAGCACACACAGTCATCCTACTATAGCACACAGACAGAGCCATCCCACCACTAAAGCACACACACACAGGCAGAGTAAACCTATTAAACTGTGTTACCTACAGCTTCTACACCTCTGGTCAGAAACAGAGGGTGGGCTAAGGACAGTGTGAAGGTGACGGGTAGTGTGATGTAAGTCTCGTCAGGTGTCTCCTGTCTGTCCTGACCAGATGGGGTGCTGGAACACTACCTTCAGACCGGCTGCTAATATCCCATCTGCTGGTCTTTTTCAGCACACTAACAAGTACCTTGTAGACATAAGCTGTATTTTTTAAAGGTGGCGTTCAGATCACAACGGCGAGCTGTGGCATATGGCGTCCTGGGATGAAAACGAGGAGAGAATTTATGGGTGGTGCATCTATTTGGGTGTAGGCGTGTTGCATCTATTTGGGTGTAGGCTAATTGTGTAATTGCCTCTGGACACAATTGGATAGACTTACAGCCAATCAGAGCAACAAAACGTGGGTTAGTTGTCGTATCATCCAATCAAAGGGGTAAAGTCGTTTTTATTAAACCCACCCCCATATTAGATAAATGGTTGTGATTGGCCCGGCAAATACAGTATCTGTCGGGTGGAACTCGATCTGAATAGGACCGTGACCAGACTGATCTGAATATGAGCTCACGTGATCAGGATGGCGAAGCCAGGCTAATTGTGGAATTGGATGAGAAAGTTTGAACACAAACACGAAACGTTCACTGGCGAATCTACGATGTCGTAAAGAGTCATGAAGCATCTGTCCAGGAAATTGGCCTAAGCAGTAGCTTACATGCGTGCATTTGAAAACAACAGATGCGACAATTAGCCTACATCGCAAGGTTGCCACCGCTTAATGAATTTGGAATTTGTGCCCTGAGACGGGTTTAATTAGCTGTACGCACACACACGGACGTACGCACACACACAGACACACCGATTAGTCCTGGCGATGTTCTTCATAGATCTCCCACCTATCAGGAGTCAGCGGCTTCTCTCAGCCCGCGTCGACAGGTTCAGAGGTCGTCCAGCCTCTCCCCGCGGGGGGCTGTCCTGTAACAGCAATTGTAACAATTAGCAATATTAAAAACATGCAGAAGATCAGATGCTCTTCAGTCCTGTCCCTGACCAGGACCTGGACTGAGCACTTGAACTTGGTCCCTGGCTGGTTGCCCACTGCTCCTGGCTGCCGCTGCAGGAGGACAGCTTGGGTGGGAGAAATAGAGAGGATAAATTCCACCAGCGACCACTGCATGTGAATCATCCAGTAATTATTATTATTATAAAAGTTGCTCGGTTGTTTAGTAGGGCTGGCGTCATGGCGAATCTCAAGGAGGAATCTATAATACACCCCAGTAAAGTGAATCAGCGGGTAATTGGGCAAATTTTAAAGATTGATTTTAAAGGTCTGAAAATTGAAATAAATAATGGGAGAGATGTATAGTAAATGTGTGGATAGTGCAGAGAGAGCCTCCCCCCGCAGGCATGAATGTATTGTGCGAAAACGTCAGAACGTTAACTAGCAACATGTGCCACTGAGCTAACTTAGCTGTGTAACGTTATGGGCTAGCTAAAGCTGCCTTGCAAAATGGACACATTTGGGGGGTTGGGGGGGGGGGGGGTGCAGGTGTGTCACTGTTTTCAGAGGGTGGGCCAACATTGATGGAGTTTGGGAACCCATGCTGTAGGGAAAGTGCTACCAAAAAACAATTAACTCTTTGGCCTTCATTGGGATAGGCTAATTACCTAATTCTAAGTGAAATTCATATGCATAAAGGCCTAACCCCCCCCTCCCCGCCTGCACCAGCCTCCCAGCCCCCTTGAAGACCAGCTGGGGAGCGTTTAAGAGTGAGTGAAGTTCCTCCACTGCTCTAATGAGGCCTGGCAGGCCTGTGTTTGATTACTGGAATAGAGGCGGGGGTCCTCAGAAAGGTGACTTAAACACACGCACGCACACACACACACACACACACACACACACCACCACCACCACCACACAGGCTTTGAAGGTCGTACTGTTAAACCTCCACACACTACATGACTTTAATTACATTTTTCCCCCATTAAAATATTCCCAGCAGGTACTTTTCTTGATTAGTGGATTTTTATGAAATAAGTTCCATGTTAACATGTTGATGTGGTGCACAAGGTAAATCAAAAGCTCTGTCTATTACAGACTGCTCTGCGTTTCTCATTGAAACAGTCTTTCACTACAGAGCTCCCACTGTTGCTAAAAAACGGTCAACTCCGTTGGTCCGGGCACGCTCTCTTGAAACCTGTCAACTCTGTTGGTCCAGGCACGTTCTCTTGAATCCTGTCAACTCTGTTGGTCCGGGCACGTTCTCTTAAATCCTGTCAACTCTGTTGGTCCAGGCACGCTCTCTTGAAACCCGTCAACTCTGTTGGTCCGGGCACGTTCTCTTAAATCCTGTCAACTCTGTTGGTCCAGGCACGTTCTCTTAAATCCTGTCAACTCTGTTGGTCCAGGCACGTTCTCTTAAATCCTGTCAACTCTGTTGGTCCAGGCAAGTTCTCTTGAAACCCGTCAACTCTGTTGGTCCGGGCACGTTCTCTTGAAACCTGTCAACTCTGTTGGTCCGGGCACGTTCTCTTAAATCCTGTCAACTCTGTTGGTCCAGGCACGTTCTCTTGAAACCTGTCAACTCTGTTGGTCCAGGCAAGTTCTCTTGAAACCTGTCAACTCTGTTGGTCCGGGCACGTTCTCTTGAAACCCGTCAACTCTGTTGGTCCAGGCACGTTCTCTTGAAACCTGTCAACTCTGTTGGTCCAGGCACGTTCTCTTGAAACCTGTCAACCCTGTTGGTCCAGGCACGTTCTCGTGAAACCCGTCAACCCTGTTGGTCCGGGCACGTTCTCTTGAATCCTGTCAACTCTGTTGGTCCGGGCACGTTCTCTTGAAACCCGTCAACTCTGTTGGTCCAGGCACGTTCTCTTGAAACCCATCAACTCTGTTGGTCCAGGCACGTTCTCTTAAATCCTGTCAACTCTGTTGGTCCAGGCACGTTCTCTTAAATCCTGTCAACTCTGTTGGTCCAGGCACGCTCTCTTGAATCCTGTCAACTCTGTTGGTCCAGGCAAGTTCTCTTGAAACCCATCAACTCTGTTGGTCCAGGCAAGTTCTCTTGAATCCTGTCAACTCCGTTGGTCCAGGCACGTTCTCTTGAAACCCATCAACTCTGTTGGTCCAGGCACGTTCTCTTGAAACCCATCAACTCTGTTGGTCCAGGCACGTTCTCTTAAATCCTGTCAACTCTGTTGGTCCAGGCACGTTCTCTTGAAACCTGTCAACTCTGTTGGTCCAGGCACTTTCTCTTGAAGCCAGCCCTTTCACCCATCAGTGACTTTGATCATTGCACTGTGCACACGGACAAGAGGCTTTGAAGGGCCTGACATTATTGAGCCCCCACAGGCTCTTTAAAAGGAGAACTCTTCTGCATTTACTAGTCCGATGGAGATGATTTGCATGCAGGATTTTAATTGCGGTGGGAGATGTTCGAGGGGATAAGCCGCCCCACAGAGGTTGCACATCTCATCTGCATATCTGACTGATGAAGAATGATTTCCCCTTCCGAAGGCCTCCCGAGTTCAGAGGAAAGTAGTTGGGGGGTGAGGGTTTGGGTGGGGGTGGGTGGGTGGCAGCTCACCAGGCTAGAGGTACTGTAGGGTGCACTCTTGAGGTTTCAAGCGCTTCAGTCGGACCACATTCAAAGCTGTAAGAGAGCCTGTTTAAAATCACGACTTGATTCGCTGGACAGTTCGCGTTCATTAGCGATGAACGCAGGACTTGACAAATTTATTGCCGATTTAATGCAATTGCAAGGGGATATTTATTTTATTTTATTTAACCTTTATTTATACAGGTAAAAAAAACACGTTGAGTTCAGAGGACTCATTTTCAAGTGTGACCTGTTCACAATCATTCAGCACTCGTTACACTTATCAATCAATCAATCAAAGCTTTATTTGTATAGCGTATTTCATACCCAGAGGCAACACAATGCGCTTTACAGAGAACAAGGGAGGTGGGCATACGACCCACCCCTACATATTCCAGAGGGAAGCAAAAAAAACAGTAATCACCCGGGGGCCAGATAAGTGAGCTGTAAAAATTATTCCCTGACCCCTCTCAACAAGGCGATCGAGCAAGCTCCTGGAGTATGTTTGTCTACCGGCTAAGAACATTTATGAAGCAATACATTGCATTGAATTACATTTCAGAGTGAGAGAGGCTAAAAGCATCATAGGAGAAAGAATATTCTATGGACATGCTACATCATCCACAGCAGACACAGGGGTATCTATCGGACTTCGTGAGGTCTGCTGGTGACAGTGGGGCATCCACTGGACCTGGTTAGAAGATAGGAGGGAGAGAGAGAGGCACTAGGGAGAGGGAAGGCAGAGGGAACGCAGAGCAGGGTTAGTAGCACATAGAGCCATTCAGACCACACAGATATTGAAACAGGCAACCTGGGGCAGGCTCCTGGAATATATTTGTCTAATGGCTAAGAACATTTAAAGAACAATAAATAATATTAAATTAGGTTTAAATTAAGTTTTCGGAGCAAGAAAGGCTAAGAGCATCAGGTCCAGGCCTAAGCCGGATGTGGACTGATGTGTGTCTTGTGTGTACGTGTGTGTGTACTAACTACTACGATATCCACAGCTCCGCAGCTGACACTGGACCTGGTTAGCGGATAGGAGGGAGAGAGAGAGACACTAGGGGAGACAGAAAAACGGTTAGTAGCACACTGAGTCATTGAAGCAACACACTACTTGATATACATACATTAGATAGCAGGACAAGTATCAATGTATACAGAGGATTCACAGGTAGGTTTGAGGCTGCCTTTCTGTATCTCAAGGTCCTAGCTAGTGATTGTAGGCTAGGTCGAAAAGGTACGTCTTGAGGTCTCGCTTGAAGACCTCCGTTGTTTCAGCCCTTCTTAAGCACTCCGGTAGGGTGTTCCAGAGGTTGGGGGCATAGAAACTAAAAGCTGCCTCATGTTTCTTGGTCCTGGCTTTTGGAACTGTTAAAAGTTCAGTGCCTGAGGATCTAAGTGGTCTGTTTGACATGTACTTAACAAGCATGTTTGAAATATATTCTGGTGAGTGACTGTGGAGAGATTTATAGACTAGTAATAGTATTTTAAAGTCTATTCTAGAGTTGACTGGTAACCAGTGTAGTGATTTTAAGTTACAAACAACAGGACAGAATAACATAAAACATACAGGACTATGTGTAACAATAACAACAATAAACGTCGGAAGTCTAAAAGTGCAAAGTGCATGGGGGATGAGAACAGGGGAGAGTTATCTTAGAGTGCAAGAACATGACATTGGCACACTCACTAAATCAGACAATAGTCGCTTAAACCTTGTGAGAGAGATCAAATTGGACAACTTAAAACTCAGCTGTAAGGAGTTCCAAGAGGAAGGGGCTGCATATGAGAATGCTCTTTTGCCTCTCTCAGTACGGACCAGGGGGATGGAGTACGTTATGATGTCCTGAGAACGAAGGCCGTAGGTGGAGTGTTTGCGCGAAAGGAGAGTGGATAACACAGGGCTTGAAATAAGCACTGGCCTGGTGATGTCTTGAACACCTCTGGGCCAGTAAATAAAACGTTTGTTTTACTATGCTTTCCAGGTTGAACGGCTCAATCAGCAGTGTTCCAACACACCACCGTTTAACGTTTGCTACATTTTGTCGGGGCTGAAGTTCAACTCGCCCCAGCTGTAAGCTTCGCGTGACCAAAAAACAAACCTCCGAGCCTTTACTCTGATTGGCCGTGGACCGCGAGAACTTGAGCCAGCCGAATACCTACCTTGTACATAGCCGCTAATCAATAGCTGCTAATAAAATCTTTCTCAAGGCACCTGCTGACGGCCAAAAACCTGGCAAAAAAACAGCTGAACCAGGCCAGGTCCAGCCTGGCTTATGTGCGTGGCTGGGTTGTTTCTGTTCAGGACTGGTAGGACGGAAGCTAGTCATCTCACTGAAATAGCTGTGAATTGAAATTACATGAAATAATGTCTATTAAATTAAGATAGGTCTTGTCGCCTGGACACATCAACGGGTTGATTTTGGTGTCCTTCTTCCAGTCCCTAGTATGGGTTGGGGTTAGAATAAGGGTTGGTGTTGGGCCGGGATCTGACCTATAAGGTAAGGGGTAAAGGTCAGAGTGAAAGGATGAACATGTGGAGGTTTGGGGTATAGTCCCATAAAATCCTCCCCACTGGGGCCTTGAATCCTGATCTCCCGCGTGGGAGTCCATTGCTTTCACTGCTACTCTACTTGTGCAGTGAAGGTCGGCGGGATGAATTTGGTGTCCTTCTTTATTTTGGTGTGCTGGGACTACTGCCTCTTGTGGTACCAACAGAGAAATGCAGGTCAACATTCAACAGAGGGAGGGGGTGATAACCTGACAAATGCTATACTAGGTGCGCTGGCTTACTGCCACGCACAAAAAAGAAACCACCTTTCACCAGAAGCACTGCGCGATAATGACAGGAAGTAGGCCTATGGAAAAAAAAAACGAAAGAGAGTTTTCCAGCCTCACTGCCAGATCGCTGGCCTTGGCTAGGGTATGATGAGGAGAAGGGAGAAGTATTTCGCAAGCTTTGCCGACAAGTGAGTGAAAACATTAGCCAGCTCTTAAGTGAAATAGCTAGCTAACTAGCTAATATGCTTGAAGGGCATCACATTTTACAGTGCAACTTTCCACAAAACTCAAAAAAGGGGTTTAAGATGCATCATCATATCTAATGTGAAGCTACCGTTGGCAGAACGTTCCTCGGGTGCCTGCGGTGACACTGTTCTGGAGAGTATCTTGAACTGCATCTAGTCTCTGAATAATGTATGCTGGGCAACCGCACGTAGCAGCACAGCCCTCTCTGCCCTCTCCCCTCACAGCAGGACTGCCGGCTCCCCATCAGCACCGCACTCCTCCATGCAGGGCTGAGAGGCCAGCATGGCGCAGCGAGAAAACTCTGCAACCACGATACAAGTACTGTAGTTATGCGAAGGAAACCATCTGCATGTTCTTTGGGAAAAACAGAACATCTGATCCACCTGATCCAGATGCGTACTGTATGTTGCTTGTGGGAGGCTCTGTCAGGCCAAAATCTGTCCGGGGGCCAAAATCTGTCCGGGTGACGTAATTGCTTATCGTTGCTGTGGAAACGCATGACGCGATCGCATTCCTGAGTTGCCTGCGGTCGCTGTTGACTATGGAGCTGCTGCTGTCCTTGTAAAAAATATTTTTCTCAGAGATATCTTAGTTAATACATGATTGAACAAACAAGCTAATTTTATTTATATTATATTCAAACTAGCTAGCTAAATTAGACGTTAGCTAGTGCTAGTCCGAGGATTTATTTTCATATTTTATTACAAATACATTAGAAACACAAGCTCGCGAAAGAAGTCAGGAATGTGATCGCGTCACGTTTCCACAGCAACGATAAGCAATTACGTCACCCGGACACATTTTGGCCCCCGGACAGATTTTGGCATGACAGCTCCATGTGGCGACAGATTTTAAATATCTTGGAATCATCTCAGACTCTAATCTCACTTTTTTTCTTTTTTGTTTAAACACATGAAGGTCACACAAACAGTCAAGTTCAACTTGGCCAATTTTAAATACATCTGAAGTTGTCTGAGCACTAAAACTGTAAAATTCTACTTCAATGCAATGATAATATCTCATTTCACATATTGCCTCACCAGCTGGACCCAGACCTGCAAAACAACTTTAAAACCAATTCACTTAGTTTACAAACAGGCTCTGAAGGTTCTGGATATGAAACCCATTCGCTACCACTAGTGCAGTATCCTAGACAAGCAAGTCTTTTTAAGCTGATACATTATAAAGCTCAGTGATGCCAGCCTGGTGTTTTTTAACTCCTCCAGGTTCCGGCTACACCACCACTCTCTTCTTTCTGAGCAGCAGATTCACCAGATCAGCAGGTGATTTTATCAGCAGCAGCAGATTCACCAGATCTGTTGTAGCAGGTGATTTTATCGTACCACTGAGGAAAAGCTCATTTAGCCAGTCAAGTCGTCGCAGTGAGAGTTGCCAAGTCCTAGAACTTCATACCGCCACACATCCGCAATATTGAAACACACAGATCATTTAAACACATTTTCAAAGCATGGCTGAAAGATCAGGCATGTGAACATAACAATTAGCCACTGTCACATAACCCTGTCTGCCTGCTTGCTTGCCCGTGAGCTGCCTGGATGTCTGCTTGCTTGCATGTCTGCATTTTGCTTGATCGCATTTTGTCTTACATTGTCCTTGCACGTTGTCTTGTATTGTCCTCTCCCCCTGCCAATATCTACTGTAACCTCATAGCCTTTATGTTTTTATCTGGCACTTTTTATCCGGAACCACAAACTCTGTCTGTCTGTCTGTCTGTCTGTCTGTCTGTCTGTCTGTCTGTCTGTCTATTGTAATGGAAATTCTGTATTCTGTATTACCATGACCCTGCCATACCAATTCTCTCTGTCAACAAAACAGGAATGCATCTGGGGTGGGGGTAGAAGGGGGGGGGGGGCTGGAAGCGACTCAGACACCAAGATTGCTCCTCTTGACAGTACAGTATGTTTACTGTAACTCATAATTGGGCCGCCGCTTCTCACAGTGTGAACTGCCGTGTGCACGTAGCAAACTGAGTTGGACAGTCCCCTACTGCAGTTGGGTTTTGTACTATACTGTTCTTTGGTATTGAACTTTGTCAAACTTAGAATGTTGGCATTGAATCTCTCCTGAACAATACTTTATCACTGAAAACTCCACAACACTGTCTGTCTGTCTGGGGCACGATTATCTCGAGAACCGGGCAATGTATGAAGTTGACATTCGGGCGGGTTTATTGCTCGGGACCGTAGGACATGCCATGGCACTTGTGAAGTTGTTTAGATCAGCGTTTTTTGAGAAATTGGTGGTTGCCGAGGAGGTTGGGTGGTGGACTAGATGGTTGTTGAGGAGGTTGGGTGGTGGAGTAGGTGGTTGTTGAGGAGGTTGGGTGGTGGACGAGATGGTTGTTGAGAAGGTTGGGTGGTGGACTAGATGGTTGTTGAGGAGGTTGGGTGGTGGACTAGGTGGTTGTTGAGGAGGTTGGGTGGTGGACTAGATGGTTGTTGAGGAGGTTGTGTGGTGGACTAGATGGTTGTTGAGGAGGTTGTGTGGTGGACTAGATGGTTGTTGAGGAGGTTGTGTGGTGGACTAGATGGTTGTTGAGGAGGTTGGGTGGTGGACGAGATGGTTGTTGAGGAGGTTGTGTGGTGGACTAGATGGTTGTTGAGGAGGTTGGGTGGTGGACTAGATGGTTGTTGAGGAGGTTGGGTGGTGGACTAGACGGTTGTTGAGGAGGTTGTGTGGTGGACTAGATGGTTGTTGAGGAGGTTGTGTAGTGGACTAGGTGGTTGTTGAGGAGGTTGGGTGGTGGACTAGACGGTTGTTGAGGAGGTTGGGATGTGGACTAGATGGTTGTTGAGGAGGTTGTGTGGTGGAGTAGGTGGTTGTTGAGGAGGTTGGGATGTGGACTAGGTGGTTGTTGAGGAGGTTGTGTGGTGGAGTAGGTGGTTGTTGAGGAGGTTGTGTGGTGGACTAGATGGTTGTTGAGGAGGTTGTGTGGTGGACTAGATGGTTGTTGAGGAGGTTGGGTGGTGGACTAGACGGTTGTTGAGGAGGTTGTGTGGTGGAGTAGGTGGTTGTTGAGGAGGTTGGGGTGTGGACTGGACGGTTGTTGAGGAGGCTGCGTGGTGGACTATAGTTGAGGTGGTTGTTGAGGAGGCTGCGTGGTGGACTATAGTTGAGGTGGTTGTTGAGGAGGACTGGATTCTGGGGTTGGATTCGGGTGCTGTAAACTGTGCTTCAGCCTTGCCGTCTAGGAATTTCTTTTTGAACCAAAGTTTCTATTTTAGTCTTAGTTAAGATTAGGTTGGTATTGAAAAACACACAGTGATGGTCAGAAATAGCCGTTTTGAGTGCTAATACATTATTCATGTTTACTGTAGCCCTGTTATTACTCAGTCCAGAGTGTTGCCATGCTGATGAGTGGCTTCATTTACATGTTGGGTAAACCTGTTCAGTAGATTAATAAGTTCCATAGCTTTGGAGTCATCTTTCTTATTAATATGCATGTCCAGGTCTCCATTAGAGATTAATCTATAATATCTAGTGATATCAATTGAGATCAGCTCTGATAATTACTTTAGAAATACTGATGGATATCTTGGTGGCAGATAATAATGTACTGTAATCATGAGCACTGATAATTATGTTTTCAGCTCAAGAGCAAGATTTTAAAACGATGTAGATTCATTCAGGTCAATGTCATTGCAAACTGAGTAGAGAAAATAGCTGCAATTCATCCTTTCTTGTTTTGTCTGACTGACTGATAAAAATGATAGTTTGGAGGACAAGTCTCTATCAGTGTTGCTACGCCGGTAGAGTTGTTTAGCCAGGTCTCGACTAAAAACATGCAATGCAAATTATTTTCAGTTATCGGATCATTAACCAAAAAGGATATGTTAGACAGAGATCTGACATTAAAAAGAGCTCATTTCAACTGGAGAGATTCTGTGACAGGACAGGGGACTGGCTGTGGTTTAACATTGGCACATTTAAGATTACTGAGACAGACACCAGGTGGTGTGATGATGTGTCTGACCATGCCACCGGCTGCTTAAGATCACATAACCACCACTCTCAGTCTAACGGACAGAGGTCTCACCTGGAGTCTTCTCACTGGTCTCATTTGGAGTATTTTGTAGTCTCACTCTGATTGTCCTGCAGTTGTCCTTCAGTCTCAATTTCTTCCAGTGAGTGAGCTTCTTTCAGCTCTTAGTGTTGTGGGCCCGGCTCGGTCTTCGGGTCCAGTCCGGGAGTCGAGTCGTAGGGGCAGTGAGGCGCACGCTTCGAGGACGCGGACTCCACCCCTTGCCGGAGAGGCCGGCTCCGCCCGGCAGCAGCAGCAGCAATCACCGACCAACTCGTTGCAGCTGTTGCCTGTTAGCGGAGCCACTACAAGAGGACGCTGGAACCATCGCTCGGGGCTCAGACGTTCCTAGCCCTCATAGGGTAATCAGACGAGCCGGCTATCGCCCTAATCTATTTTCGAAGTTTGCGATTCGTCTAACCATTTGTTTCCCCTGTGTTCTGTTCCCTCCTTTGTTCCCCCCGGAAGGTCCAGCGTCCTCGCGCCTCTCCGGCCCCCGCGTCCTCCCGGCCTCCGCGCCGCGTTTCCCTATCGCCTCCTGCCCTCGACTCTCCCCTCCCGGACTCCGCTCCCCGCACGCCTCCTGGACCTCCCTCGCTCCGCAGGCCTGCCGCCGCTCCGCCTCCTCTCGCCACCAGAGACCGCCAGTGTTCCCGGACCCTTCCCGCCACCTCTCGTAGGCCCTCGCAGCACATTCACATACACATTCCGGCTGATACCCATACCACACACACCGCACCCACACACCCCTCTTTGTTTCCCCATCTCATGTACATACCACACACACGCATCCATACATACCCCCCATTGGTTTGCACCTCCCCCATTTTGTTGTGGCACCAGTTCTTCCCCATTTTATTATTTATTAAACGGCCTAGTGCCAACCACTCCCCTCTGTCTGTCTGTTCTGTCCGGGGGTCTCACTACACGGGTCCAGGGTCCGCGTTCCGGCCCCTGACACTTAGAGTGTTGTCTTCTTTAGTTTGTCTTGACTAAGAACAGCTGCTAACTTTAGATTTGTGGGTGTTGGTTGGCGTTGGTTGGGGTAGTGTGTTTGGTTGGTTGGTTGCTTTGTTAACAGGATTACACAAAAACTACCAGACCGATTTTCATGAAACTTGGTGTAGAGGTGTAGCATGGGCCAACTTAAAACCCATTAAATTTCAGAGTCATCCGAATCAAGGGGCGGTCCACAAGCTGCCCAAACACGGCCGGCCATTCACCTCCATTCATTTTTTTGACTTTCCCCCATTCATTGTCAATGCAGGGGGATTGAAACGGCCAAACTGTATCTCAATATGGGAAGGTCACAGAGACACAGGGTTTGGACTGGCATAAAGCTCTAGACCTAATGAATGCAGCAATACCAAACATGTCCTGCTTGCACGCATGTGTGCACGCAAAGTCTTCATGAAGTACTACCACGATCCTCCCGCTTAAGCACCTATTTTATAGTGTTCTTGCACTTTGCCTTCAGCACAAGATTATGCTCTTAGTCACGTGTTTAAGAAAGGAGATGCACTTGTGAGTTCTGGCAAGTAGTAGTACATTGGCTTTTCCTACGTTAAATGCAATTATTGTAAGTCGCTTTGAATAAAAGCCTCAGCTAAATGACTATAATGTAATGAAAAGAGACACAAAATGCATTGATGGGCGGAGGTCTGTGTTCTCCAAGCACCAATTCTAGTTTTATGATTAGTGTACACTGATATCTTGACTATTATACCTTTAATCATTGGGTTTCTTCAACGCCCTCTTGTGCAAAAAGCATATAAAATCCTAGAAAGTGTGACCAGCCACCATGTTAGTCCTTAAATGCTGGGCGAGGGGCTGGAGGAGGCTGCTGGGACGGGTTCTCGGAGACCGATGCTACTTGTCAAACTCATGAGCATTGGTTATGGTAGGAAAGCTCCTCTGTGCTGAAGAGGAGAGCACTAAGGGATAGTATAGTGTAACATACACATTCAGGTAGAAACAAATTTCAATTTCAAGAATTTAAATGGATGATGACAAATGTGTAGAGTTGCATAGATGTCTGGCTCCTAAACAACTTGCTGAGAAAGGATAGTGGAATAGTTTGTTGTTTTTTTTACTAGCAGGGGATTTAGAGCTGATAACTAAACTACAACCGACAGCAGGGGAAAAACAACCATTATGTGTAATCATTTTGGAGGCAATCTCAGACGGGACCTTTAAAGAACAATCCTGCAATTCTCTGCCGACTGTCTCCGCGATAAGATTGGTTTTCAATTAGAGCCTATCTGACAGTGAAAAAACGATAATACTAAAACCAATTACACGGCGTCCTGTGTAGATAACTCTTAATCCACTTTATAACTTTTCTTCGACTCTGCTGTCTGCTACTGACAAATATTTTTTCTCTGTTTTTAAGGTATGTTGAATTATTAATATTGGGGGTACATTCCTAGGAGGTTCAGTAATGTCTTTGACTTTTCCAGTGTCAACATCATCCTTCCCCTCCGGCTCGCGGAGAAGCTCCAGGCTATGCAGGTAGACCACGACACGGTGGCCTGGGTCACAGACTACTTCAAAGGCAGGACACAGTAAGTCTGTCCTGTCATGGGCGCCCTCAAGGAACTGTCCTGTCACTTTTCCTGTTCACCCTCTACACCTCCGACTTCAGCCACAAAAGAGTGTGCCACCTCCAGAAGTTCTCTGACGACTCCTCTATTGTGGGCTGCATCAGGGCAGACGATGAGGAGTACAAGGACGTGGTCAGGAGATTTGTTGTATGGTCTGAGGAGAACCAACTCTGACTCAACATCAGCAAGATCAAGGACCTGGTGGTGGACTTCAGAACCAACAAGAGGCCTTCAACCCCCATCACCATCCAGGGGGAAGAAGTTGAGATGGTGGACTCACACAAGTTCCTGGGAGTGCAACTGGACAACAAACTGGCCTGGACTGACAACACTGAGGCCCTCTACAGGAAAGGACAGAGCAGACTGTTCTTCCTCAGGAGGCTCAGGTCCTTCGATGTGTGTAGCAGGCTGCTGCGGATGTTCTACCAGTCTGTGGGAGCAGCACACTGTTCTTTGCCATCGCCAGCTGGGGAGGCAGCATCAAGTCTGGGGAGTAAATCAAGCTGAACAAGCTGTTGAGGACGGCCGGCTCTGTTGTGGGGTAACAACTGGACAGCCTGGAGTCTGTGGTGGAGAGGAGGATGAGTGACAAACTGAAGTCTATTCTAGACAATCCCTCCCATCCCCTCTATGATGAGCTGTGGCAGATGGGGAGAGGTTCAGACATTCTTTTATGCCAGCAGCCATCAGTCTGTATAACAGTGCCTGAGCGGACATGCTGTACATATTTTATAGATACTACATACTACTTTGTATCTAGTGTTTTTTTTTCCAGCCTTGCTTGCCTGCCTATCTATCTATCTATCTATCTATCTATCTATCTATCTATCTATCTATCTATCTATCTATCTATCTACAGTATATATCTACAGTATCTATCTATCCATCAATCCATCCATCCATCTATCTATCTATCTATCTATCTATCTATCTATCTATCTATCTATCTATCTATCTATCTATCTATCTATCTATCTATCTATCTATCTATCTATCTATCTATCTACAGTATCCATCCATCCATCCATCCATCCATCCATCCATCCATCCATCCATCCATCCATCCATCCATCCATCCATCCATCCATCCATCCATCCATCCATCCATCCATCTATCTATCTATCTATCTATCTATCTATCTATCTATCTATCTATCTATCTATCTATCTATCTATCTATCTATCTATCTATCTATCTATCTATCTATCTATCTATCTATCTATCTATCTATCTATCTATCTATCTATCTATCTATCTATCTATCTATCTATCTAGTCAGGGTTTTGTATTTCTGTGTTGAAGGCCGGGTCAGAGGCTAAGCTGTCATCAATAGCCCCAGGAGTTCACACGTTGTTTACAGTTCAGCTTTCCACCTCCTATACTTCACATCACATACTCTTATCATCTTAATGAGCACGGTTCACTGGGTTCATGTTAGATTGCAGTATGGCCTTCCCTTTGTCGCTCAAGTGAAGTGGTTCATGCAAACTATTCACATAAATCCAGGGCGCTGGAGCTGAATAATGCAAGGACTGTCATGGCCGTGGCCTGGCTAACATGATTAATCAGCTGTCTCAGTCCCGGCAGCAGACCTAACCTCCAGTCTCACCACATGGTCACTTTTACATTGATTATGGAAGACGGAGAGAGTTTGAGGCTTTGATGAATCCCTGCCATGACAGCATTAGGGGTTTGGTGCAGTAACTTGTCATGGTCTTGTGCAATGTCCCCCCAGGGATTAATACAGTATCTACATACCTATTGCATCTACCTACCTACCTACCTACTGTGTCTACCTACCTACCTACCTACCTACCTATCTACCTACTGCCCACCCTCCCATTGCTCTCTGTAAAGCGCATTGTGTTGCCTCTGTGTATGAAATGTGCTATACCAATAAAGTTTGATTTAATTTGATACTGTACCATTCTACAGTATCTACCTACCGACTGTGTCTACCAACCTACCCACCTACCTACTGTAGGCCTACATATAGTAGCCTAAATATGGTACACCATTTTGCACCATTTGCCACTCATGCTGTAAGAGCCATTCAGATTAATCATGAAGTACTTGGAGGTAATCCAAGTATTCCATGATTAATCAAAATGACTACATCCTGACATGGTTTTTGACAAAAGCCATTATCTGAAATGAAATATATAACAATATATGCTTTAATATTTTCTATTTTCCAAATCCTCTGAACAGGATGTTTCGAAACAAAATCCTTTGTTTCGCAACATATCTTCCTGCAAAAAATACTTCTCTAAAAGAAAAACACCCATCTAGCTTGAGACTGGTTTGTTCGAATGAATGAAAATGAAAGAAGCAATGGGTGCATTTATCAAATTTGGCAATTTGCTTAATGGTGTCTGACAAAGCCGGCGGCTGTCTTTATTTAGATGCAGATGACTTCCTTCATAGCGGGCTTCTCTGCTGCTGCCCGCGGGCGCAAAGAGAGCTCCGTCTACGTCTGGGGAGAGACAGTCCATCACTGTGTCTCGCTGTTTCTCCTCTCTCTTTCATCTGTGGTCTTTCAACCACCCTCACCCTCTCTCTCTCACTCTCCCTGCCTATCTAAAGGGGCTCTTTTCTCCAATGATGCGAAAACAGATGGACAAATCATCTCATTTCTGAATTACTGACAGTGGGGTGGTTGAGCATGGCACTCAGAGCTGGGAGTGATTGAAAGTACAGAGCTGAATAGAGACGGCTTTCACCGTGGCAGTTGGCAAACAAAATGAAAATCTCTAGGCAGATAGACATCATGAGTCAACTGACAGGTATCTTTTAGTCAGGCGTCAGTCAAGCCTCGTGTCACTCGACGGTGCATCTGCCTGTAGATGCACCAGCCCGCTGAAACTTCTCAGGCCTCCATGAGATAATGTTGTGTTTTATTTGAACTAATGGTCAGTTATGGTCTGCAGGGGATGGCGGCATGGACAGCTCAGAGAACAGGGCTTTCTCTGTGTTACCATGTGAAATGCTGCAACACTGCCCTCTTGTAGAGAAGTACAGAAGAGGTTACTGCTACTCTCTGCAAGCTGAAGACAAGCTTTCTGTGTGTTTTGCACTACCCAGAGAAACGAAATTCAGACCTGTGATAATAGCAAGCTGTAGGGGGTGTTGTCTTCATGGACAGCATGTACTGCTTATGAATAGTCTATAAAGATGTCCCAATGTAAGTTATCATCGACAAATGGATCACACAGTGTGACACAGACTTGGGAGATTACCCAGCGTCCTCAACTCCAGTAGAGATGTTAAGTGTTCCCTCTCATCCCCTTGGGGACACAGGCCATGCTAAGAGGCTGTTCCTATAGCAACAGAGCAGTTTGCATAAACTAACTAGCTACAAGCCTAACAAATGAGCCACGACCAATAGCCATAAATATCACATTATTTCTCTTTGTCTATTTGGAATAAACTAATGTTTGGAGCCAGGATCTGTGCTGACTGCGATAATAAGCACTTACAGTAATGCAAGCACTCAACCAGCAAGTTTAAAAACGTTGAATGGTTTGAACTTTCAAGCATCAAGCAATAGAAATTATCTACTGGATAAGAGAAAATGTAGCTGCTGGTTGGAACAGGATGACACAACATGTGAGGTGTCCACCCATTCATCATCTCAACATGTGTGAAGGATCGACTTATTGATCTGGTCAACAACACAGGTCTGCATGGCATGGTATCTCATTATGACTTCGGGTTTTAGATGCTGAACTGGTCCGTCCTGTACTGTACATTCTCATAGGAGAGGATGACCATGCTCTTTCGTCTGCAGGAGCTCTCTGCTGCCCTGGAGTTTGCATAATACAGTAGATTAGTCCAGGCACAGGTGGGGTGAACAGATACTGATGATACAGAGAGGGAAAGGCATAGAATTAAGTTTCTCCTTCGAATCAATTGATTTTCTGTGCCCTCCAAATGGCAGCTGTTCTATGCAGGCCCTATTGGCAAAACCAGCCATATCTGGGCATTCATTCTGCAATCTGATTGTATGGATGAGTCACAGTGGCAGTGCCCTCACGACAACGCTGCTGGAGGCTGCCGACCCCAGCTGGCTGGCTAATGAGCACAGTCACACAGGAGCACACCCAAAGGGACAGGTCAACTAGGGGCTGAAAAACAAATGACATGCTTGTTTCAACGGCACAAGGGCCCATCCATCACCGAGCCTCTCTAAATCCCTACTCGCCCCGGTCTCAGCATGCTGAGTTTGATTAAAATGGCCCATTTGAAAATGACTTTAATTGTGCAATTTGTTGGACTTGGAGCCATATTCTTTTGTGAAGTTCGACAGCTGAAGTAGCTACTGCAGATTTCAGCTTATTGAAATTCATGTGTGGTTTCAATGAGCGGATGGGATGAATTGGCTGCCGTGACAGCTTTACTCTCAAGTTACTCTCTATTTCACAGTAAATCTACTATAGGCTATTTGTGAATTTTGAATATGGGTGCAGCTGTTAATCTACAGCAACGTTACACCGAGACACAGAATGTAGGTTTTTAAAGGATAAATTCACTATTTTGGAATTTAGGGCCTATTCACAAGTGTTCGAGTGTACAGTGGTGCATAGTCAGTTGTCTATTGTATAGACAAGGTGCAAGGTGTCACGTGTTCACTTGTTGGTCCAGGGGGTGAGGGCCTATGTATAGTACAACCAGAGTACTATAAACAACTGACTCTGCACCACTGTACACTCGAACCAACACCTGACAACACTTGAGCAATTGAACACCTTGTCTATACAATAGAGAACTTACTCTGCACTACTGTATACTACTGTACAGTATACTTGACATGTTATGTAATTGCACTGCCTGTATCATGGACACAGTCACAGCGATCCATGATCAGATACTGCTGTCTGGCCATGTCCTGTCCAGGTGGGGCTTGCACCTGAAGACCATCTTTGGGGGTGCTGGACATAAGCATTTGTTAAAATAGACACTTTTGCTTAGTTAAGTGAAGTTTCATGTTTATCTGACACTTGTAAATATGAGCGCCTCTCCTAACTAGGCCGACACCGATTTATTTTGACGGCAAAGTGAATGGACCAGCAGAGGACTGTTGTCTGGCATGAGCGAGCGGAATGTGACAACGGGACTGAGAAGGGCTACATTTCAACCAGACATTCCAGTGAAACTAGGTAGTCAAAATAACTTACCTGATATAAAATGGGCACCGCAAATGCGGGCATTTTTGATGATGTCCTCAGTGAGTCCGTACGCTTAATAATGGCGATTTCGTCTGTCTTCCTCTGCTACTGTTTCAAGAATGCGCACGTATACCTGTGCTGACTAGGCTGTAAAAGGGTCTATAATTAACAAATATGACCCACGCTCGTTACATAACTTCTATAACATCCAGTGACAAAATATGTCATGGTACCTTGGTATATCCACACCAAGGATTGAACTCACAACCTTCGCAGTGATAGGCAGCAATAGGCAGCGCACTATCCACTCAGCCACCGCTGACCTGGGAAATCTGTGGAGTCTTTTTCTTTTGATGTTCTGGGACCACTGCCTCTTGTGGTAGCAACATAGAACTGCAGGTCAACAACGCCAACAGGGACGGAGGAAGGGAGGAAGGGAGCGACAAAAAGGATTCCCTCTTCTTGGTATGTCGGCTTACAGCCAACACACAAAAACTGTAGCCATGAACATGTTAAACAAACAATTGCCTGTCAGAATCTTTGGGGAACCGGTGAAAGGCAAGCTCTGGACATGTACTCTGATAGTTCAGACACTTTATTGCGGAACACTGTTTTCGTTTTTCCAGAGTTTTTTTTCGGCAGCTGATTATGGTCTTCATGTTGACCTCACTGGATGAACTTGGCAGCAGATGACAGTCCATATTGGCGGAAACGCTACATGAGCACCCTCTGCAGGCGGGTGCCAAAAATTCACATAAGTGCCCCCTCTTGGCATTCCATAGCCTACTCTTTGGTATAACTACTCTGTAATTTCGAGGATAAATAGCACTAAAGCTTGAATGAATAAGCCTACCGACTTAACACCACTAATGTAAAAACTGTTCTGCTACAGTAGCCTATACCCACTTCGTTAGTCACCACTACAACCCGTTGGTAATGAACGTAGAAAGGAAATAACGCAATTCAGACCTGGAAAGATTTAGATTGTGATTCTTGCACTTTGCCTTCAGCACTAGATTATGCTCTTAGTCACTTGTTTTAGAAAGAAGATGCACTTGTGAGTTCTGGCAAGTAGTAGTACATTGGCTCTTCCTACGTTAAATGCAATTATTGTTAGTCGCTTTGGATAAAAGCGTCTGCTAAATGACTGTAATGTAATGTAATGTAATGGAAAGTGCACAGGGCCAGTGATGACGGAGGAGGCGGGAACAGCGACATCCACAGGTGAGCGGATGGAACTAGCGTTGCTTAGCAACGAGGAGACAAAACAAGCTCGCGCTAGAGTAGAGTTGTGCAAAGAGGTGAGCGAGAGTTTTCCACATTTCCTCCAAGTTAGAGATTAATTGTCAGTACTGCATTCTGAAGATTTACTTTCCTACCCACCCAATAAGTTCTCTGAACTCATATCCTCCTCAAATGGCCGGTAAAAAGAAAGAAGTGACCCTACAGGTTGGTCATGCATAGGTCTACTCTACAGCATTCATTTGTGTAAGAGGTAGGTGCAAACATAAACCATGATTTTAAAAAAAAGTTTGCTTTGCCCAGGTGTCTGTTACAAACCAGGAGCAATGGGAGGAGATGCTTGCAACTAAAGGGTTAACAGGTAAGAATAATTTACTGATTTATACGGATCTAATAAATTCACTGATGAATAACCTCAAATACCTCACATTCAACATATCACTAGTTAGTTGTCGGTCGAATCCACTGTATTCTACTGCCTCACTGTGGCCGTATTAATTACTGCTGGGTATCTGAAGCACTTGCAGTGCCGGATTCAGTAGTATAAATATAAAACCTGTTGTTTTCATTCAACTCCGCCAGTTGTGGACGTGTATCAGCAGTGGTGTGGTCCCTGTCGGGCGGTCGTCAGTCTCCTCAGAAAAATAAAGAACGAATTGGGAGATGACCTGTTACATTTCGCCGTGGTATGGACCCAGGGGAAACAATACAGTACAGTAGCATGTCAGAGAATATGTGTGTGTGTGAGTGTGTGTGTGTGTGTGTGTGTGTGTGTGTGTGTGTGTGTGTGTGTGTGTATTAATAAAAGTGTGTGTTGTTAGTGAGCAACATTCCACCGGTTTTCCCATGCAGGCAGAAGCAGACAGCATCGACGCCCTGGAGAGATATCGAGGAAGATGTGAGCCTACCTTCCTGCTCTATGGGGTATGTGTGCTAACCTAATGAGTGTGTGTGTGTGCGTGTGTGTGTGTGTGTGTGTGCGTGTGTGTGTGTGTGCATGTTTGTGTGTGTGTGTGAGAGTGTGTGTGAGTGTGTGAGTGTGTGTGAGAGAGAGTGTGTGTGTGAGTGTGTGTGTGTGTGTGTGTGTGTGTGTGTGTGTGTGTGTGTGTGTGTGTGTGTGTGTGTGTGTGAGAGAGAGAGAGAGAGAGAGAGTGTGTGTTTGTCCGTGCATTGACATGTTAATGCTGCAGAACATCCAGTCCATACAGTCTGCTGTGTGTGGGCAGGGGGGAGCACTGGTGGCCGTGCTGAGGGGGTCAGTCTGCTGTGTGTGGGCAGGGGGGAGCGATGGTGGCCGTGCTGAGGGGGTCAGTCTGCTGTGTGTGGGCAGGGGGGAGCGATGATGGCCGTGCTGAGGGGGTCAGTCTGCTGTGTGTGGGCAGGGGGGAGCGATGGTGGCCGTGCTGAGGGGGTCAGTCTGCTGTGTGTGGGCAGGGGGGAGCGATGATGGCCGTGCTGAGGGGGTCAGTCTGCTGTGTGTGGGCAGGGGGGAGAGCTGGTGTCCGTGCTGAGGGGGTCCATACAGTCTGCTGTGTGTGGGCAGGGGGGAGAGCTGGTGGCCGTGCTGAGGGGGTCCATACAGTCTGCTGTGTGTGGGCAGGGGGGAGCGATGGTGGCCGTGCTGAGGGGGGCGAACGCGCCGCTCCTACAGAGAACCATTCTGGAGGAACTGGCCAAGGAGAAGATGGTGCTAGAGCAAGGAGGAGAACGCAGGGTGGTGAGTCACACACACACACACACACACACACACACACACATAACTCACCCCCCCCTCTCTCTCTCTCTCTCACACACACACACACACACACAGAACTCACCCCCCTCTCTCTCTCTCTCTCTCTCTCACACACACACATACACACGCAGACCCCCCCCCTCCCCCCCAGACACACTGATTAGATCTCTGCTTATTGAATAATTCAGAATTACTTTGACCGACAGGTAGAAGATGAGGGCCTAATAGACGAGGAAGAGGAGGATGAGCTCTCCGACCAGAACCAGAGTGATGAAGATATACTTGGTAGCCCCTGTAGGCTGAAAGCAGACCACTTTAACTCCTGTTGTCTGAAAGCAGACCATTATAACTCTGTTTTTTAACTATCCTTCTAATTATCAGTTTAGTTCCAGATGGTTGACACACATGACTCTTGTCTCCTGCCAGTTCCTGCCAGGAAGTCCTACACGGTGGCTATCATCAAACCAGATGCCGTTGCACACGGCAAAGCCAGTGAGATCATAATGAAGGTACAGTCGTGAATGTCGCCATCGCCGTTCGCTCTCAGTCAAGATAATAGCATACGACATCATCTGCCTTGCGCACAATTCAATTCATCAACAGTTCTCGAGCGATCAGAGATGCTATCCTCATAGTATTGTTAACAGCAGGCTTTCGGTTTATGTCTTTTTGCTTGCGTTTATTATTGTCACAAGTTTCTCTTCCCTGGGTCAGATTCAGGAGGCTGGCTTTGAGATCCTGGCCCATGAGGAGCGTACCTTGAGCAAGTCTGAAGCCAGAGATTTCTACCAGCACAAAGCAGAGGAGGTAAACAGAGCCAGGTGGCGTAGAGCTCAGTGCACGGGTGCAGACAGATGGAAGTCAATTATCAGCCCACAGTGTCGTAGTCAAGATCGCAGGCAGGCATCACCTGCAGTAGAACAGGCCTGACGACGGGCCAATCCACTCAGCGTACTCAATGTCACTCTTTCAGATGTCATTCAGTGCACGTCTAAAAATAGAAATGCAAACAAGTGTTGTTTATTTTGTTGCTTACCTTGCAGTCAGTGATGATAACAGTTAATACACAGTAAGGTTCAGAAATACCAATTAGAAAAGGAGTTTATATACAGAAGGAGCAAATGAAATAATTGCAGTATACAGTATCTACAGTCTACAATGGACTTTCAAGATAGATAGATAGATAGAATACTTTAATTATGCCCAATGGGGAAATCCCCCCCCCCTGTTGTAGTACATGAACAACATGAACAACACAAGACACACAATGCACAATAAAACAGTAAAAAGATATCACACAAGAACATTAAAAGGCAATCAACTATCACTATCAAAATAAAAAAGTGAGGTAGAATATAATAAAACTAAAAGGATTGATGGTCATATATCTCGATTTTGTGTGTGCGCGTGTGTGTGCACACGCATGTCTGTGTGTGTGTGTGTGTGTGTGTGTGTGTGTGTGTGTGTGTGTGTGTGTGTGTGGGTATTGATGGCAGGACTGCTATGAGGAGCTAGTCCAGTTCATGTCCAGTGGCCCCTCCCACATCCTGGTGTTGTCTCAGGGGGAGGGCTCAGCCAACGTCGTCACCGCCTGGCGGGAGTTCATTGGTCCGGCAGACATAGAGGAAGCCAAGCGGGAAAAGCCAGAGAGGTGCTGTAGCACACTGACAACATGACACACACACACAGACGCAGCACAAAAGCAACACAGTACACAACTTTCATCAGTAAACAAACAGTATAGCATTTTTGGAAGACTCTTTTCAGATGTCTAAAAAGCCTTTTCCTTGATTTACTTTACATACACCTCAGATGAATCTGTGTCTCTCATTAATGCTTTGTGTTCTGTCGATGTATTCCGTCGCGGTAACAAAGCACGAGCGGCTAACATATTGTAGCGCCATCAGACGGCGTTCGGCTCCGCTCCCACCAGACCCCAGCTGAGTCACCATCTGGCCCCGCTCCCACCAGACCCCAGCTGAGTCACCATCTGGCCCTCTCCTCCCCCCCCCCGTGGCTCCCTGCAGCTTGCGGGCTCAGTACGGCACGCAGACGCTGCTGAACGCGGTGCACGGCAGCGAGGACGGTGACCGCGCCGGCAGGGAGCTCGCCTTCCTCTTCCCCGGCTTCAGAAGCGCCTCGGCGGCGGAGCAGGATGGGGAGGAAGGTCGTGTGGAGAGGACGCTGGCTCTCATCCGGCCCGCCGCCGCCAGGGAGAGCCGAGGTAGCGCTGCCAGTTACACGCACGCACGCACATGCATAACACAGATTCACATACTGTATGGTACGGGTACACAGGTACACAAACACACATTCACACAGACTCACGTACCATTCACACACACACACACACACACACACGTGTGCGCGCACACACGTCTATGTCATAATTCATCAAAACAAGCCTACATAAATCTCTTGACCAAACACTGAGAGCAAAAAAACAAACAACTAATAACTGAAACTTGTCTTATTTCTCAGACGAGATCCTGTCTAGAATACAGGAAGCTGGCTTTAGGGTCGCCCTCCAGAGAGGGATGGTGTTGTCAGAGGACCAGGTGAGACTGTTCTACAGCCAGCACGCTGAAGAGGACTGCTTCCCCGCTCTGCTACGAAACATGACCAGGTGACTGAAACATGACGGGTGACTGAAACATGACCAGGTGACTGACTGAAACATGACGGGTGACTGAAACATGACGGGTGACTGAAACATGACGGGTGACTGAAACATGACGGGTGACTGAAACATGACCAGGTGACTGAAACATGACCAGGTGACTGAAACATGACCAGGTGACTGACTGAAACATGACCAGGTGACTGAAACATGACCAGGTGACTGACTGAAACATGACCAGGTGACCGAAACATGACCAGGTGACTGAAACATGACCAGGTGACTGAAACATGACCAGGTGATTGAAACATGACCAGGTGACTGAAACATGACCAGGTGACTGACTGAAACATGACCAGGTGACCGAAACATGACCAGGTGACTGAAACATGACCAGGTGACCGAAATATGACCAGGTGACCGAAACATGACCAGGTGACTGAAACATGACCAGACTGAAACATGACCAGGTGACTGAAACATGACCAGGTGACTGAAACATGACCAGACTGAAACATGACCAGGTGACTGAAACATGACCAGGTGACTGAAACATGACCAGACTGAAACATGACCAGGTGACTGAAACATGACCAGGTGACCGAAACATGACCAGGTGACTGAAACGTGACCAGGTGACTGAAACGTGACCAGGTGACTGAAACGTGACCAGGTGATTGAAACGTGACCAGGTGACTGAAACGTGACCAGGTGACTGTCCTTCCAGAGAACTGCTGCATGTGTCCATACGAGATCACAAGTACACATGAGGATACACACATGGCTGTACCTACAGAGTAGATATACTGTATACTACATATGATCACAAGTACACATGAGGATACACACATGCTTGTACCTACAGAGTAGATATACTACTACATATGATCACAAGTACACATAAAAATACACACATGCCTGTACCTACAGAGTAGATATACTATATACTACATATGATCACAAGTACTCATGTGGATATAGATTCATAATGGGTGCAGATTCAAACCATAAAGAATCAAAAATGGGGGAAATGTAAATGCTGACGAAGGTCAGAGGGCTGAAATGTTCTCTGCTATGCATTAGAAAAAAAAACAGAATTCAAACTTATTTTGTGAGTGCGGACGTTCCCCTTCATTCATTTTGAGTTATACTGTATATTATACACTCATACCTATCATACGCACACACACACACACACACACACACACATACAGGTACAACCCTCTGGGGTCTTTGAACTCCGGTCTGTCTTCCCTGAGGCAACCACACCGACCACAGTCCCAAGAGACACCCCTGTCTAGGAAGCGCTAGCGTCACTAGTTGAATACAAAGGCTGCACAGTAGTGCTCAGTATACTGGTGTGTGTACTGTACTCAGTATACTGGTGTGTGTACTATACTCAGTATACTGGTATGTGTATTATACTCAGTGTACTGGTGTGTGTACTATACTCAGTATACTGGTGTGTGTACCTGTACTCAGTATACTGGTGTGTGTATTATACTCAGTGTACTGGTGTGTGTACTGTACTCAGTTTACTGGTGTGTGTGTAACTGTACTCAGTGTACTGGTACAGTATGTGTACCTGTACTCAGTGTACTGGTGTGTGTTCTGTACCCAGCGGGCCGGTTCTGGCTCTGGTTCTGTCCAGGATAGGAGCTGTGGATCAGTGGAGGAGCATGCTGGGACCCGCAGACGTCAGCCGGGCCAAAGAGGAGAACCCTGACTGGTGCGTCGGTCTCCACCAGACAAACTCATAGTAGGACTCTTCAGTCACAGCCAACGAGTCGTGCACTTGGTGCTGTACCGGTACCGCTAACACGGAGTACGTCTCCCCCCCCCCCCCCCCGTCCCGTCCTCTCAGCCTCAGAGCCCGTTTCGCGGTGGAGAACGAGCCCCTCAACCAGCTCCATGGCAGCGGGAGCGCCGAGGAGGCGGAGAGAGAGATCAGCTTCTTCTTCCCCCGCCAGCGGACCCTGGCTGTCATAAAACCCGACGCCATGGAGGAACACAGAGGTGCACTCCTACAGCCCTGGTCCATTCTGAGGACATGTCCTAGCCGTTGGAGCTGGCGCTGTTTAAAGTCGCACAGAAACGGACGTTTGAGATCATCTAACTTCCGTAGTTTGACGTATTTCCAACGCAAACAGGAAATACGGAAATAGAGGAATTTGATTGGAACATTGACAAGTGGACGGGTTTTAAGAACTTAGAAGAGACAGATTCGATAGAAGGATAGCGTTGATTGACGGGTGGATGTCGTGAGATTATCGGCCTAAAATCGAAGGTACCTGTTGTCATCATTGCACGTGACCTACCGTTTTCCAGGAAGTAAAAAATTATATACTTTGATATAAGATTACAACTAAAGTAGAATTTTGTAATTTTTTTGGCATACATCGTTGAATAGGTGAACACTATGACCAATTATGTGAACCAAAATGGGACAGAATGCTTTTTACATTTCAGTGCGACTTTAATTTCCAGCACCACATTGCGACAGTTTGTGTTTTTTACACAGGTCCTCATTGGAAACCTGTGATCTACTGTATAAAGCATAACGGTTTCTGTTCAGCATCCTTGACACTAGTCACGCCCCCCTCCCCTCCCCCCCCCCTCCCGTCAGATGACATCCTGGAGGAGATCCGGCAGGGAGGGTTCTCCATCACCCAGCAGAGGGAGACCATTCTGTCCAGGGAGACGGCCGAGGAGTTCTACAAGGAGCACCAGGACAAGCACTTCTTCGGTCAGCTGGTGGAGTCGATGTGCCGGTCAGTCTTGTCTTCGGAGCTTTCCCGGCTGACCTCGCTGACCTCTCGGCAGGCCGGCCGCCCCACACTTCTTCCCTAACGCCACCTCGCTCTGCCGCAGCTGACCTTTCAGCTCACGCTAATCTAATTGCGGGCGGCCTCGCATTAAAGGCAGTCTCAGGCAAAGGGCGGAGAAGTCCATCTCAATTTCCAGTCTTATCCTCGTTTGTCATCTGTGGTTTTGGACATGTCTTCCACTCAGATTAGATCCTCCATTGAGTTTTTGCATTAGTGAGCGGATACAGAGAGCAGGGAGATGGGCGCCGGGGTCTGGGGAACTTCGTCCGCTGTCCTTCTCATTTACCATCACGGGAGCCATCGTAGAAAAAAAAACAACAGCCATGCTAAGTGCCATGCCACGCTCCAGATGACTGCAGATTGGAACAGATTTAGATCATCTTATGGTATTTTGGATGGATGATTTCAATTTCATAGTCAATCCCAGCCAAATGGATTTCCCCAGTGCGGGATAATACGATTTACTACACTAACTGTAGGTTGACCTGAGATGACTGTCTGACGATGCTCATGGAGGAACGTACTGTAAAAGCCGTTTATCACATGCAGAGCCATGTCTCCTTGAGCCCAGGGGCCCCTGCGTGATGCTCGTTCTGACCAAGGAGAACGCTGTGGAGGACTGGAGGGCCACGATGGGCCCTGTGGATCCCGGCCGGGCCAAGGAGACGGCCCCCGGGTCTCTGAGAGCCCGATTCGCGTCCGACGTCCTCCACAACGCCGTCCACGGCTCCTCCACCCAGCAGCACGCAGAGGACAACATACACCTCCTCTTCGGTGACGTCCCGTCAGACGGGGGGCTTAGCAGTGACAGGGAGCCCACCCACCCAGGTAGGCGCATCCAGGAAGTGAAAACCGTACACGGTTTTCCCTGTAAAATGTATAATTGACTGTGTTGACAGTGATCAGAGTATGAGGGTTTTATAACGTTCCAGGGACAGAGCAAGACAGTTTTTCAGATATGAGGCACTCAGGGATGTCCAGATCCCCGATGGCAGAACTTCAGAATCTGATGGAGCCCAGAAGTCCATCAGGTACGCTAAGCTGGAGCGATGCATCATAGACCCTTGCTTAGACTTGGTGTTAGGGATGAGATGTTTGGGATGATCAGATCACAGGTGGACAACAAGACACATCGCCGTTTACACCTGTGTCTAACATGCATATCCGAATCTGTCCAGATGACCACTTGTGTTCATATAACTAAGCATAGTAACTCACTCACTCCTGCCTGCGTGCGTATCGCACAGCTGATCCATGTAAACAAATCAATAATCAGTCGGTTTGACTTCGAGCAGATTTTAAAGTGCGCATGAAAGCAACCGAAGATGTTTGAAGAACTAATGTACATAATAGGACTATTCAAACTGTTTCCATTGATAGGACAAAGTCATTTGCGACTTGCAAAAGAGCGCAGTATAAGACAAAAAATAAGAAATATTCTCCTGCATTGATGGCGTGTTTTCCTGCTACGTCTTTGTCGGGGACGCATCAGAAGGCATTAGCGTTTAGACCACTAAAGATACGTGGTCAGATGCGTCCCAGACCACCTCGGCAAGTGGCTTGAGTAAACGTTTCACAATGCGTTTTGGTGGCTGTTTACACTTGTATTTAGCGCTGTCCACTTGTGATCTGATCGTCCAAAACACATTTTAAAAGCGAGTCTAAACAAGGTCATAGTAACCCGTCTTCCACTAGGCCTGCACTAACATGTGCTGCTCCTGTGCAGAAACGGCATCAGCTGTCTATCTGAACACAGGCGTTTCAGACAGTTACAACGGGCATCCAGGAGTGACCACTTCTGCTTCGGAGGACACTGATAGGGCGGACACTCGCAGTGGCACCAGCAGCCCGGAGGGGGAAGGTAAGAAAGCTGGCACTCCAAAACGAATCTATATGCTAAATACTGGACGGACATTTGGGGTAAATTCTTTTTCTTTTCAACAGACACCTGTCTCAAACCCTCGTAGTCCTCAGAACATGGAGATGTAGGACCCTGACAGCCAAAGTCAAGGACTGAGCTTTCTGGAGAGCAATGTTCAAATCCATTCTGCTTATTTGTATACAAGAACTGAACAGTTGCAATTCAAATATAGGACTTTTTTTTATTGATTTGAATATTACGTGAAAATAAAATCTAAATCTCTTTGATGTACAGTGATATTTAAGTATAAATACAGCATTGATGTTTCAGTATTGACAACAATATCAACAAATTGAGCAATTTTAGGATATCCCTACAGTCCAAAATTGCTCGGGTTTTTTGTTGATTGGTACATAATTATGATCTGCTCTTCCTCTTGATATTAGTGAGAGTAATCTTTGACTTTATACATTTATGCCTGTCCTTCCCCTCCTCCTCTGGTTCTTCTACCGGTTATTCTCTGGAATGTTCTCTGGTTCCTCTCCAGTAATCGTGAGACTGAGGGTTGAGGGTCCTGGATTAGTTTGTCTGTGGACTCGTTGCTCAGAGCACCAGCTTCCAACAGCAGCTGAATATCACAGCCAACAACATTGTTTTCTTATGAAAAAGAAAAGGAGGACAACTGAAGTAAAAGCTTGTAAAAGAACAGCCTCTCGTGGAGCGCTCCCAGAGGCACGGTGGATTCTGGGATGTTGGAGTGCCCAGTCACCTGCAGAGTGAACAGATGGGACAGAGCAGCTTCCAATCCAATTCTACAAGATACAGTATGAATGGCAGTCCACATATTAGGCCTACTGTACTTCAAGTTCAAAAAAGACAAGAGGCCTCTCACAGTTGCCTCTCAGTCTCGAAAATGTTTTCTTTGAATGTGCATCCTCTATCCCCATGGTAACCATTTAAGTCCTGAGCATTCCATGGAAGAGTTGCCATGTGAATTCTATAAAGGTGAATATAGGCTACTGTACCTTCAAAAATACACTAGGCACTTAAATGTGTGCCATCAAAAGGCATTCTGTCGCTACTGCAAGTGTAGTCTAATAATACTACTAATAATAATAAGTAATGTTTCAACCAAAACTGCACAACTGAGACAACTTCAACTTGCGAGTGAACGCCATTTATTTATTTTGCATTTCGGTTATAAATTAGATAATAAAAGTAAATTATCTACAGAAAATATCTACAGAAATAACAAGGCAAACATTCTTAAACATTATGTTTGTAGACCATGATTGTTTCAAGTATACACTGTATGGGGGTGTACCGATAATTCTGCAGTCGTCTACATTAGCCTGGTTTTCTGAGAAGTAATGTTTAAACAATGTACACACGTGGGACATGACTATAAACAACTAAACTATCCGCCTCCATTTGCTCGGGCCTCCTGAGACGCAGCCTCCTGGAGGGCCGGAGGTGCTTCCTGGGTCAGTGTCCTCCCAGGCAGTGACGGCCTCCAGTAAGGCCGCCTCGTCCTCGTCCTCCTCGGTGAACGACCTCTGGAACATCTCAGTGATCCTCCTCTGCTGCGGGTCCTGAGGAAGTCACACAACTCACACCGTCAGTTACATTAGTGAGTTTAGGATGAACACTGACTTGCTTGTCAATGCAAGTCAGTTGTGTGGTGGTGTTATTTTTTATTTTTTAAACAAATTTGTCTGTACACTAAACCCCAGAATGGCTCACCTTTGAGTGGAAGCTGGCATTCAGTGCGTTCTCTGAGAGGTTGGATTCTGATAGGCCCACCTGCTCCAGGACGTTCATTTTCTCCTGGATCAAGGGCCTACAAAACAACACAACTCCTTTCACCTAGAGAAGTGCTCATTCTAAAACAGATCTGTGATCGTGAAATGAGTGTGTGAATGCGTGTGTGCGCGCACATTGAGGAGGCCGCCAAAACATCTTCTCCAACCTGCGCGGTGACAACCTGCTTGGCCAATAAAGTCTCTGATGGAGCGGTGGCTTCTCAAAAAGAAGTTTGCCAGCTCAAGAACACGCAGACCAAGAAGAGATGTTTGAGGGTGAGCCACCTGGAAGTAACGTTACACCGTCGTCAACTGGAAAACGCAAAGCACCGGAGGATCGGAAAGATTCTTGTTTTTGCCTATTCAGCTTGGAAAGCTGTTGTGTCGCCTCGTTCAGAACGAGTTGCGCCGTCGGTTCTTGCATAGACTTAATTTGGAAACTTGAAGAAAAATTGAGGCCAAATGGATTAGAAAAAGTATTTGGACTGTGCTTAAAGGGCAATGCTCGTTTTTGACAACCTGGACCTTATTTACGACATATTATAAGAAGTTTGACTCACCGAGATCACTTTGGTGTAGTTCGGAGGCCTGTAGAAGAAATTTAAAATCCAGCGCGAGCCAGTATATCCATGTAATGACGGTGATCGGGGCACCAAGAATGCAGTTTCTCAAAATCTATTTTCGGCCGCTAAACGGTTGTTTTCATCAATCAGATTGGATGAATCGACAGTTGAGATTCCTCAACGCGAGGCATTGTTGTCGTTTTCAAATACGGGGTCTTTAGCCTCTGTAATATGATCTTTACACGCCTTTCCCCACTTGCTCCAGCACGCATGCGCACAGGCCAGCGCGCAGACTGACTATTCTCCGGCTCACATTCTCTGCGCTACGATCGTTGTTGGTGCCGAGAATATTGTCGTCGTCATTCGTCAGCAACAATCCGATCGTAGCGCAGAGAATGTGAGCCGGAGAATAGCCAGTCTGCGCGCTGGCCTGTGCGCATGCGTGCTGGAGCAAGTGGGGAAAGGCGTGTACGACAACAATGCCTCGCGTTGAGGAATCTCAACTGTCGATTCATCCAATCTGATTGATGAAAACAACCGTTTAGCGGCCGAAAATAGATTTTGAGAAACTGCATTCTCGGTGCCCCGATCACCGTCATTACATGGATATACTGGCTCGCGCTGGATTTTAAATTTCTTCTACAGGCCTCCGAACTACACCAAAGTGATCTCGGTGAGTCAAACTTCTTATAATATGTCGTAAATAAGGTCCAGGTTGTCAAAAACGAGCATTGCCCTTTAAAGCCCTTATACAGGCCCAACCACCCAGCGTATTGGCCCGTTTTGTCCAATTTCTGTTATTCAGCTTGAGTGGAGAATTGAACACTGTACAGTAATTAAAGCCAAATTGACCAGTTGTTTTGTGTGTGCGTTTGGTAGCTGTCATGTGCGATGATTACCCCTGGCACAAATGAGTTGAGAAGCTTGTGTTTGCAGGAAACAGGAAACAGACTAAATACGCACAGAGCTCTGTGCTGTGAGCGCCTGTGTGACAGAGCCAACAGGGCGCTATATACATTTAAATTATTATTATATTCTCATTACTCCATTACTGTCTCTCTTCCATCCTTCCTTCTGTCCTTTATTATATTGTATAGCGAGTCACTGCAGTGAATTTCAAGGGTGTCGAGAGGCAGGGGTTGTGAAGCTCAGCCTACATTTTTTGGTGGGTTGCGTCTGAAAAAGGTTGAGAGCCCGACAGCAGAGAACACTGTGTGTATGGAGTCGGTCTCCGAGCATACTGGGTTAGAGGATCATATTTACCACAGGTAGTCATCGGCAGTTCCCTTGGCCACCAGGTAATGAATGTCCACGTTGCTGGTCTGTCCAATACGGTGGACTCTGTCCTCTGCTTGGATGAGCACCTAACCAATCAGAGAGGAGATCAATTACACCGCACAAGAAGCAATGTGACAAATGTTGCAACCTATCAACCTGACGCAGGTTTCAATGAGACAACATAATGGAGGGACTATGACAAGTTCAACAGCCAAGACAGCCACGTTTTAGAATGTCTGTAGTCTTAGACTGTCTCTCAGTTATAAAATTGAAGATAGAAAATTAGAAGAAAATTGTCTTGAAGATTCAAAATAAAATCTTCAAGATAAGATGAACTTTCCCAGTGGTTGGGAAATTTTAGAACTAGTTTTAGAAATGAGAAGGCAAATTCTAAATTCTTAAAATTCATTCTAAAACTGCTTCAAACTTCAAAGTCCTGGCCGTTGTGTGTGAAGCCAGCTGGAGTACGACTGGCGTATTGAACCAGGATGTGATGAGACCACTGGTTAACAGACGGGTCAGCTAGGACCTCACCCCTGGGTTCCAGAAGAGCTCGGCGAACACCACCAGGTCAGCAGAGTGGAGGGTGAGGCCCATGTTGGCGGCCGTGATGGACAGCACCGCCACACAGCTCTGGTCCGTCAGCTGGAACTTGTCACACAGCTGCTGGCGCTCTGCCGACGGTGTGGAGCCATCTATACGGATGTAGTTGATTTTCTGCAGGGTGGTGGAGGACAGAGGGGAGAGTTGAACTGATGTAGTTGATATTCTGCAGGGTGGAGGACAGAGGGGAGAGTTGAACTGATGTAGTTGATATTCTGCAGGGTGGAGGACAGAGGGGAGAGTTGAACTGATGTAGTTGATATTCTGCAGGGTGGAGGACAGAGGGGAGAGTTGAACTGATGTAGTTGATATTCTGCAGGGTGGTGGAGGACAGAGGGGAGAGTTGAACTGATGTAGTTGATATTCTGCAGGGTGGTGGACAGAGAGAGTTGAACTGATGTAGTTGATATTCTGCAGGGTGGAGGACAGAGGGGAGAGTTGAACTGATGTAGTTGATATTCTGCAGGGTGGTGGAGGACAGAGGGGAGAGTTGAACTGATGTAGTTGATATTTTGCAGGGTGGAGGAGGACAGAGGGGAGAGTTGAACTGATGTAGTTTATATTCTGCAGGGTGGAGGACAGAGGGGAGAGTTGAACTGATGTAGTTGATATTCTGCAGGGTGGAGGACAGAGGGGAGAGTTGAACTGATGTAGTTGATATTCTGCAGGGTGGAGGGCAGAGGGGAGAGTTGAACTGATGTAGTTGATATTCTGCAGGGTGGAGGACAGAGGGGAGAGTTGAACTGATGTAGTTGATATTCTGCAGGGTGGTGGACAGAGGGGAAAGTTAAACTGATGTAGTTGATATTCTGCAGGGTGGTGGAGGGCAGAGGGGAGAGTTGAACTGATGTAGTTGATATTCTGCAGGGTGGAGGACAGAGGGGAGAGTATATAGAGGTATAGAGGTACAGCCAGCCGGTTCCTACAAGGGAACATTTCTGCCCATGAAATAAAGAAGCGTGGGAATGAGGCCGTGAGTCAGTTCAGGTTCACCTTCTGCGTCAGCTCACTGGTGATGCTGTCCAGGACCAGCTTGTGATGGGCGAACACCAGGAACTTCTCCCTGCTCTCCAGCATGTCCATGATGTACTCCCTTACAGACAGACAGACAGACAGACAGACAGACAGACAGACAGACAGACAGACAGACAGACAGAGAGACAGAGAGAGACAGACAGAGACAGAGAGAGAGAGATAGAAGCCTTTATTTAGACCGGGAAGAACATACTGAGACCAGGTCTCTATTACAGATTACTGCTTACAAAACATATACTGTACCTGTACAGTAATTCAGTGGCAGAGTACAGAAAAGTACAATAACAGTGACAGCATGCAGACAACAATGACAATCACGATTACAGTAATACAGTAGCATAGTGACAAAGTACAGGGGTACAGTGTGGAATAATTCAGTACAGTACAGTAAAGCAATGACTAGCATCAATGGCATTTACAAACTACAGTCCCAAAGCATCAGTTAATAATTAAGTGTAAATAATAAGTGTTTGCAGCGGAATTAAGGATGGAAGCTTGTTTTGTTTCTGAAAGGAGTTATAGAGTTTGTGGCCCGCTATGGGAAAAGCAGCGTTTCTCCCAATTCATTCTAGCGGCAGGGACGTGTAATGCTAGTGGCGTGTGTGAGCTAGCGTGGGATAGTTCGAAACATCGATGAAATGAGAGGCTAGAAAGTTAGAGGTGATTTGGCAATGAGGGCTCTATAGACAAACACAGGAACACAGACGGCAGAGCCAGAACACCGAGCCGGTTGGTAAAAGCAGGAGGTGTTATCAGAGCGCGGTGAAAATTATTATGTTTCTGGGAACAGGCCACTCACATGATGGCTCGAATCTTGGCCTCCGCCGTGTGGTTGAAGAAGATGAGCAGAGCCTCTTTCTCCTTCTTTTTCTGTAGGTTTCGGGCGGCGTCAAAAAGGAAATATGATTTGATTTGGCGCATTAAGTGCAGATAAACACACACAGTTCAGAGGAGCACACGCTTGATCTCGATGCTGTCCAGATGCCCGAGTCGTAAGAGCTGTAGGAGAAGTGGCCGTCGGGTTTTCCCCGACGCAGGAAAAGTAAACGAACGTTACGCGCAGGCCGTTCCTTACGTTGTTCTGTCCCTTGGCCAGCTCCTTAGCCGCGGCCGAGAGGGCCGCCTTGGTGCGGCTGTTGACCCCGTCCGTAGTCACGGTGACGACCTTGCGCTGCTTGGCGGGGAGCTGGGCGAGGACCTCGGACTTCAAGCGGCGCAGCATCAGACACTCCTCCAGCAGCAGCCGCAGCTCCGCCAGGTGGGAGGAGCCGGAGTAGTCCCAGCCCCACGGCAGCTGGACACCAGGGGGGAGAGGAGGGAGGGAGGGAGGGAGGGAGGGAGGGAGGGAGGGAGGGAGGGAGGGAGGGAGGGAGGGAGGGAGGGAGGGAGGGAGGGAAGGATAGAAGAGAGACAGTAATGGAGGAATGAGAACAAGGGAGGGTGAGGGAGGGAGAGAGTAAATCACTGTAAATCTACTGTAGATCCACTTGGGAGCATACAGTATTGATGGACCACGAATACAGTGAATTCGGAAAGTACTCACACCCACTCTCACCACTTTTTATGTTATTCAAAAATTGATTAAATTCATTTTTTTTCTCATCAATCTACGCACAATACCCCATAATGACCACATTAACTGTTTTAGAAATTTCTGCAAATGTATTAAAAATAAAACACTGAAATATCACATATACATAATATTCACACCCTTTACTCAGTACTTTGTTGAAAGACCTTTGGCAGCAATTACAGCCTCAAGTCTTCTTGAATATGATGCTACAAGCTTAGCACACCTATTTTGGGGCAGTTTCTCCCATTCTTCTCTGCAGATCCTCTCCAGCTCCATCAGGTTGGACGGGGAGCGTTGGTGCACGGCCATTTCCAGGTCTCTCCAGAGATGTTCAAGTCTGGGCTCTGGCTGGGCCACTCAAGGCCATTCACAGACTTGTCCCGAAACAACTCCTTTTGTTACCTTGGCTGTTTGCTTCGGGTCATTGTCCTTTTGGAAGGTGAACCTTCGCCCCGCTCTGAGGTCCAGAACGCTCTGTAGCAAGTTTTCATCAAGGATCTCTCTGTACATTGCTGCATTAATCTATTCCTTGATCCTGACTAGTCTCCCAGTTCCTGCCACTGAAAACATCTCCACAGCATGATGCTGCCACCACCATGCATCACCATAGGATTGGTATTTGCCAGGTGATGAGAGGTGCCTAGTTTCCTCCAGACATAGCACTTAGGATTCAGTTCAGAGTGGAAACAGGATGCACCTGATCTCAATTGAGTGTCATACTAAAGGGACTGAATACTTGTACATGTGATTTTTTTTTTTTTTTTTTTTTTTAATACTTTTTTTTTTTTAATATATTTTCAAAAAATGCTAAAATACTTTTTTCCCTTTGTCATTATGGGGTATTGTGTGTAAATTGACGAGGAAAAAAATAATTGAATCCATTTTGAAATAAGGCTGTAACATTAACTAAATGTGGAAAAAGTGAAGGGGTGCAAGTACTTTCTGTATGCACTATACACACTGTACAGTGCCAGAAAGAGGAAGAGACTCCACAATCCACTCTACTGACAATCCCCTGTATGTTTGTACAGTATAACTATGTCTCTGAGAGCTGGACATATAAGAATGTAAACAATCGAGTTGGGAGGAGAGGGTTTAATCCCATCCCAGCATCCGCTGTGTAAACAGTCTCTCAAACCGGTGGATCCCAGCCAATCACAAAACTAATACTACAGCTAGAAATGGTGCTCAGAGAGCACAGACCTCTGCCCCGAATGTATGTTGTGGCTCTGTCCACACCAAAATTGAATGGGTTCTAAATTAGCCCATGCTACATCCCTCCACCAAGTTTCATGAAAAGCAGTCTGGTAGTTTTTGCAATGTCCTAGTCCAAGAAATGAATGGCGGTGAACGGCCAGCCCGGCCGTGTTTGGGCAACTCGTGGACCCGCCCCGTGATTCGGATCCACTCCAGGATTGAATGGGTTGTTAGTTGACCCATGCTACACCCCTCCACAGAGTTTCATGAAAATCAGTCAGGTATTTTTTGCATAAACCTGGTCTAAAGAATGAATGGAGGTGAATATGGTCGGCCATGTTTGGGTGGCTCATGGGCCTGCCCTGCGATTTGGATCTGTTCCAAAATGGAATGAGCTCTAAATTGGCCCATGCTACACCCCTCCACCTTGTTTCATGAAAATCGGTCGAGTAGTTTTTGCGTAATCTTGCTAACAAACAAACCAAGAAATGGGCGGGTGTAATTATCCAGTACAGGGTGTCGCAGCGGAGGCAGATGTGATGTACTGGGGTCAGGGTTTGAGCCACCTACTGTACCTGTTTGGCAGCGCAGTACCGCACCCCGAAGTCATGGAAGCGCGGGAAGAGGGTGGGTCTGACGGCCAGGATCTGCGTGTAGAGCTCTGAGGGTCTGGACATGGCCGGGGTCCCGGACAACAAGATCACCCTCTTCGCTGCCTGACAGAGAGAGAGGAGGAGGACGCTGCTGAGAACACAGAACAGCCTAGCCACTAACTGTAGAGGACATCGTAGATTACTGAGAACAGCCTAGTCTAACTGTAGAGGACATCATAGATTACTCAGAACAGCCTAGACTAACTGCAGATGATATTGTAGATTACTGAGAACACAGCCTACTGTAGATTAACTGTAGGGGATATCTTAGATTACTGAGAACACAACCTAGACTAACTGTATTGGATATCGTAGATTACTGAGAACACAGCCTAGTCTAACTGTAGGGGATATCGTAGATTACTGAGAACACAGCCTAGACTAACTGTAGGGGATATCGTAGATTACTGAGAACACAGCCTAGACTAACTGTAGTGGATATCGTAGATTACTGAGAACAGCCTAGACTAACTGTGACCCATTCGTAGATACTGTGGTCGGTAGTCAGAAGTACCTTCAGCAAAGGCAAGGCAGCCTTGCAGCGAGCAGTCTTCATGTTCTTCAGGAAGTGGGACTCATCCTAGAGCAGCAGGACAGCACAACCAACATCATTTATAGAGTCTTTATTTCCTGTATTCTGGTGACTTTTAAAGAATGAAAATAACAAAATCGTGAAACATATACCGAAAAGTATACTGAAACAGCATGTTTACATTAAATATCCTTTTTTAAATGTTGTCTTATGGTAGAAGACAAGGTCTTAATGGAAGCGTTGCAAATTACATCCTCCAATGCAGCTACAAGCTGCCATCAAGAGGCACAAGAGTTTCTCACATCCAGGACGTATCTGCACAACCTGAATATGTTGCTCAGATAGATAAATGAATAAATAAATATATAAAACAATATATTGACATCTAAAGAGGCCTTTTGTAATGTCTAGTCAATACTCTACTCATCTGCTACAATAATGTAATGCATTTTAATTGAAATATCTTCATTTGGGGGTTTTTCCCAGTCAAAAATGATATATATGATTAATTAGATTAATGAATTACAGATCATGTAATTAATTTGATTATTCTTTTTTAAGCGATTGACAGCCCTATTATACTGTGTGTGTGTGTGTGTGTGTGTGTGTGTGTGTGTGTGTGTCTGGACCACTCACCATGATGAGCACGTTGAATGGGCTGGCCGGTTGCTGCTTGTCCGTGTGTGTGTGTGTGTGTGTGTGTGTGTGAGTGTGTGTGTGTCTGGACCACTCACCATGATGAGCACGTTGAATGGGCTGGCCGGTTGCTGCTTGTCCGTGTGTGTGTGTGTGTGTGTGTGTGTGTGTGTGTGTGTGAGTGTGTGTGCGTGTGTGTCTGGACCACTCACCATGATGAGCACGTTGAATGGGCTGGCCGGTTGCTGCTTGTCCATCTTGCTGAGGAGGTCGTAGCTGACGATGTTGACCAGGCCAGAGCGCAGGCTATCCTTCCCCTTCACCACCACATTGATACTGTCCGGCCCCACCGAGGGCAGCCAGCGCTGGAACGCCTGCACCCACCAACGCATTTACACTGAGTCTCTTCCTCAAATGAGCCCCGTATTACTAAAACAATAGGGCACACATAAATATAATATACACAATAAATAATCAATAAAATGGTGAGTTATGAGCTGCCTGGCTGTGCCGTGTAAGGTTTGGACTTTGGATTTAGCTGCATGGAAGAGCTTTCTTCACAACGCCCTCAAAACAGAACGTTAAAATGCAAATAACCCGTACAGTCCCTATTAACAATGATTTCGGTGAGCAGTTCAGCAGAAAATGTGTGTGTAATATCACCAATAACTAACACACGGCCCGAGACCGCGGCGTCTCACGAGCGACCGCGCGGGGAGAGAGATGGCACACTGCAAACTGTTCTGCACTTGACAAGATTTAAAATATTAGATTTGGAAATATGAGATTAATTATCTTGGTTTAAAAGTTATTTTACTAGTTTCTATCTTATTTCTGGATTCACACCAGCTTATTTTAAGATTTATTATCAAGTAAAATTATCTTGCTGCATGGACAGATAATTTCACTAGAATTAAGTCATTTCTCCTCAAATTCAGTATTTATTTCTTGTATTTTAACTAGTGTTTTTTGGAGTGCATTCGGCAGCCTAAACACTTTTGACAGTCCACTTCCTTCCACTCCATTTCCTGTCAAATCAACGCAGCTTTAGCTCCCAGCAGCCACCTCTCCGAGCGCATCTGGCCCAGTGCGGAAATAGGAGCGGAGAAGATAACAAGGACAAATAAAACATATTTAATGGCCTGGCCTTGCTGGGGCTCGGCTCTCCTCGTATGATTGGAGAACAGACTGGGCGACTGAAAGCAGATGCACCCATTTAGAGGAAATAGTCCTTCAGTATGACAGCAGAGCCCTTGCCGGCTTGTCTGGAAACATCACGATTCCCGCTGTGAAACCTCATCAAAGTGAGCCCAGGGGAAGAATGATGATGGATAATCGCAAAGTGGGGGAAACCTGACGTGAACTGTCCGACATGAAGGAAGACCGGGAGGACGAGAGGCTTTTCGATGCCGAGAACAAAAACGTCCACACACTCGGATCCTCATATAATAGCCGGTTATCGCTTAGTTCCAGATAATGCCACATTTCTCAAAGTTTCGGGCTGATAAATGCCCACGGAATCTCTTTAAAAGAAAAAACCTCGTCAGTGTTTTGATAAATGATTCATCGTTCAAATTACCTGCTAAACCCTAGAGACAGAGGACTGGATCTGTGAGATTCAATATTGCCATCCTCCCTCCTGAAGATGAATTACCTACCAGAGAGCCAACGGTCTACAGGGATCCTTCAATACTTTAAACACCACTTTAAGCAAATAACTTTCCACTTAGTTCCCCTACCCTTGAAGCTCACCCAAACACGGTGGCAGTAGAAAGTGTGGAGGGTTTCGCACCCCCTGGGTCTGAGCCTGCATCGCAAGTATCACGCTCCACTTCCTTTAGGCTACTGAATTAATGCACAGACCAAAGATGGCATCTGGCCAGAGATAACAAACAGATTAGATTTCCCAAGAAACCGCTGAAGAAAGCTAAACCAGCACATCAGAAATTATTCCAATAAGTGACATTTAATCTACGGCAAAGAGGGAAGAAAATCAGTCAGCATCACAGAGGGCGTGTCCTACTGGCGGGGTTGGAGCTCGCTACCTCTGCCCAGGTGAAGCGTACGGAAGAGGGAGCGACCACCAGCAGCGGCCACTCTTTCCTGTAGTAGGCGGCTATGCAGATTGCCTGCACCGTTTTCCCCAGGCCCATGTCGTCAGCCAGGAGAAGACGGCCCTCTTTGGCCACCGCATAGCTGTGGAGACAGCAGAGAGGAAGGGTCAGAGGCACTGAGGAGGACCAGCGTGGAGACAGCAGAGAGGAAGGGTCAGAGGCACTGAGGAGGACCAGCGTGGAGACAGCAGAGAGGAAGGGTCAGAGGCACTGAGGAGGACCAGCGTGGAGACAGCAGAGAGGAAGGGTCAGAGGCACTGAGGAGGACCAGCGTGGAGGCAGCAGAGAGGAAGGGTCAGAGGCACTGAGGAGGACCAGCGTGGAGGCAGCAGAGAGGAAGGGTCAGAGGCACTGAGGAGGACCAGCGTGGAGACAGCAGAGGAAGGGTCAGAGGCACTGAGGAGGACCAGCGTGGAGACAGCAGAGAGGCAGGGTCAGAGGCACTGAGGAGGACCAGCGTGGAGGCAGCAGAGAGGCAGGGTCAGAGGCACTGAGGAGGACCAGCGTGGAGACAGCAGAGAGGAAGGGTCAGAGGCACTGAGGAGGACCAGCGTGGAGACAGCAGAGAGGCAGGGTCAGAGGCACTGAGGAGGACCAGCGTGGAGGCAGCAGAGAGGAAGGGTCAGAGGCACTGAGGACCACCAGCGTCGGATCCAAAACTCAGATCTGTAATATCAGTAGGTGATAGCAGGACTTTCTCCTTTGTTGACCTGAGTGTGAGTAGGCTAAACCCAGATCAGTGAGTGCTAAAGCAGAGAATATGTGGACCATCAGCGCAGGGGGCAGGGGGGGGGGGGGGGGGTCGCCACGTACTTGACCCCGTCCCTCTGGAAGGGCATGAGACTGCGGGTCAGTGAGGCGTCGACGCTGGACAGGTCGGCTTCAGAGACCTCTGGACAGAAGGCCTGGCTGCCTTCGAAGCTGGCTGAGAAGGCCTGGATCACAGCCCTGGGGAGGGGCTCCACCTCCACGGCCGCCATCCCTCCGAGAGCATCCACTAGGCATGGAGAGAGAGAAACAACAGGCCAGTAAGAGGGGCCAGCAGGCAACAATTAGGTACAGTTTGATTAAAATTAATTATAGAATTGTTGAAATGTATTCCAGTTAAAATTCAAATAAAGGGTTTTCACAGCCGGCCATGTTAGAGGTTTAAGCTTACAGTAGGTTTAGGTTAACTACTGTAGCTAGATAGATAAATCAATCAATATACTGATAGATAGGCCTATCTATCTAACTGGCTATTTACATTCAGTAGCCTAAAACCTCCAACATGGCCGACTGATGACAGACTGTGAAAAACCCCTATTGACAACTGAAACTGAATTGACCCCAACATATACAAATACACATACAAACAAAAACAAACTGTCAGTAATACTATCAAAAGGATGTCAAAGACAATACTAACTGAGCCTTTTGTAATCCTCCAGTGCGAAGCTCCACTTTCTGGTCTTCATATCTGAAACCCCAAAAAGCATGTCAAGCTTTAGAGCAACAAAGGAGCCCAAACTGTCGCTGAACACAGGACAGGTACGCCTCGACGACGACTAGTTTACAACGACGACTAGTTTACGACGATGACAGCTCACACTGACCGTAATTCTTGGTGGGCATCTGCTTGAAGGCGGCTATGACGTCCACATGGTAGACGACGTCCACCTCGAAGCGCGAGCGCGACGCCAGGCTGCAGTGGCCCTGGACGGCGGCCCCGGGCCTCTGCCAGCCGCTGCACAGCCTGATCAGAGCGGCCAGCGCCGCGCCGTCCCGGGCGCCACGGGAGGCCGCGGCCACGTCCAGCCCCTCCACGCCCTCCAGAGGCCTCAGGGACACGCAGGGGATGACCCCGGCCTTCTCCACTGGGAGCACGGCAGGGAGGGAGGGAGGGGGAGAGAGAGGGAGAGAGAGAGAGAGAGAGAGAGAGGAGAGAGAGAGAGAGAGAGAGAGAGAGAGAGAGAGAGAGAGAGAGAGAGAGAGAGAGAGACAGGTCAGCAGAACCACGCTTCAGAGCAGCCAGGCATTATGAGAAGGTAACAACAGAATTGAAGTCTGCCTATTGAGTGTCTTTTTAATTTATTTTTTGTTTAACCTTTATTTAACCAGGAAGGGAGGGGGGGCTCATTGAGATTAAAAATCAATTTTACAAAGAGGGTCCTGGCTAAGTCAGACAACAGCACAGTTACAAGATAATAAACATAAAACAAATATATAACAATTTAAGTCAGTGTTATCTAAACATACTTAGCTGACTATAGTCTTCAAGGCTGAAGTTCCACATCTTTGTACCAGGGTCTATCAGAAAATATACATGGACATAATAGCACAAAGGGCTCTCTGTTGAACCAATGGGAAAAGTAGTTCATGTATAATCAATACAGCAAATGCCTGCAAAGTCCAGATATCGTGGGGATCTTACCGTATTTCCGAGAAGGGATGTTTTTGAAAACGGCGATCAGCTCTGCGTTGTAGCCCACCTCGACTCTGAACCGCTCTGCCGACTGGGAGACACATTTCCCTCTCACCGTGACGACGGGGCTCTTCGCGGCCACGGCGCCGACACCAGAGGTCGAGTTTGAGGACGGTTTCTGTCCCGTGCTCTGGACAGGGGTTGCACTACTTCCTGGTTTGTAGAAGGTGCCGGCATTACTCCTAGAGGTGCTGGAGAGCACGCCAGGTTTCTGCTCAAACTGCCTCTTCAACCCAGAGGAGTCTCCTCGGGAGAAATCTAACACTTTCCCAGGTAGCTCTCCTTTTGGACGAGGAAGAGGATCTATTACTTTAATCTGCAGAGGGGAAGGCAGAATGATTTAGCAGATGAAGAAGAGGATCTATCACTTTAATCTGCAGAACGGAAGGCAGAATGACTTAGTCTGTTCATTCAAAACATAATCACTGCCAGGCACCAATAGGGACTGAAGATACATTTTAGCACTTCACAACAGACTGTAAAACACAACTTAAACTGCCAGTTCTCACCTGTTTTGTATAGGTTGTGTTGAGAGAACTCTTACCAGCCTGGCCAGAGAACAGTTGATTGGGCCTGACGACCTGGCCCTGTGGTATGTGATTCTGGGGGACATGACTTAGTGTGGCAGGTGGTCCTAGTCGAGGAACTGAAGCTGGGGGTGTCCATGTCTTGTTCGAGGCACTAAAGTGAGCAACAGCAGGGGCGTGTTGATGAAGGCCTGGTGATTCCTGATTGCTGGTCTGGGCAAGTCTCTGAGCTCTCTTTGCTAAAGCTTTCTGCCTGTTCTCCTCAATCCTTCTCTTCTGCTCTGCCGTCAGAGAGTTAGACATTGCTGTAGCTATTGTCGGGCTTGCAACAGTATAGCAAGTGAGCTCAAAAGCTTGCTAAGCTCACTCTCCCCGACCATCTGAAGAACCTTTGAGAACCCTGATCAGGTTCTCGAGCTCGAGCTACAACTTGCAGGACTATCTCACGGCTAACGTTCACTTAACTGAAGCTAACTATAGCTGCTCGCTTCAAACGGCGAAAGTTAATAATGTTATTAAACGTTGGGGTAAAGGCACAATCTTTAACACGCTGAAAAAGAATATAAAGTGATCTGTATCTTTCTGTTTTAATGCAGGCGAGGTTAGCTAGCTACTGTGCTGCTATCAGGGCAGCGCGTGCCTGGTTTGCTTCTGCCAGGAAATGACGTAGAGCAACAAACAACAACAAACAGGCACGTGACAGGCTAGACATCCGTTCTGATGATCCGAAGGATCCAAAAACGCTTGTTCTGTCAACATGAGTGAACTAGCTGTCAAAGTGCACTTATTATTTTATATCGACCGGTTGCTAGAAAATAGTTGCTGCTGTGTTGTCCCACTAGGGGTTTATATATAATCCCCCTATAATAATAATAATAATAATAATAATAATGATAATAATAACCCTTTCACCAACACCTCTCTGACTTGGGAAACCAAGTGGTATGTAGAAGGAAAGCACATTCTCAGTCAGACGTCTAAACGAGATACAGTACAACTACCGGGAGGCTGGCTCGCGCGCACCCGGTGCTCGGTACCGAGTTGAGCTCGTGAGATATCCTGGCTCGCGCGGTGACGTGCCGCGCCTGGGAGCTGTCCCAGCAGCCGTGGTGCTGAAGCTGCAGCAGCTAGTCTGCAACCAATGATCACAGATAGGCTAATACACCGAGCCTCAGTGCAAAGAATTGCCTACAATCACCTGTCAGGAGGAACGCATTCATCCACTATGAGAACACTCTGAAAACCGGGGTTGGATTGAATTTATGGAAACACACGTGCTGATCGGTTCTTTGAAATTTGGAAACTCGATGGACGACTGTTGAAACAATAACACATCATGCCAAAGACAGTAGTCTGCTATACAATTGTGTGACATGGGATTTATAAAAAACGTGCAAATGAAAAGGATATTTTAATATCACTGTAGTTCATCACCAGGTAAGACCTTGCGCAGTGACAGAGATGGCAAAACATCCAGTTATTTGAGCGATGTCATTGAAAATATGTCGACACTAATTGATTGAAAATGTTCAGATTTCGTTGATAATTGGAATATCTCGTTAGATCGACACTTATGATATACATTTATTAGCAATTGATTACACGGGCTGATGGCATGCACCTGAACATCTAGGACTCAATCACGGGGTTTACCATGGAGAAATTGGAGGGAAAAGACTGTATTGCAAAATATATAAACCTACTCCATGCTACTGTAGATACAGATACCATGGCCGATTGCAATGACAAGTCAAGGTACAGATTTAGAAAACTGGAAGATATTTTGGAACCATAAAGGTAGAGCAATTTGACTTATTCCCTTTTAAATGTTGTTTGTGACCCAATGGCTTCAGACACTTGTTTGCATCAGTGTAATACGTTGTTTCTGAGGGAAAGGCTCCAAATCAGCTTTGGCTCTGGAGTGGCACAGTAATTGTAAATAACCCCCTTGGAAACCGATCAATTCTACAAATATTCAAGATTTATTTAGTTTCTCTAGACAAGGCATTTTCTTCTACTTGTAGGCTTATATGAGGTGCGCCTGTTTGCCCGGTGTATCAGTGTCTGGCGCTGTGAACGACTCGGAGACAGACTGATGCAATGTCGCGCGACCAGGGCATGCTGAAGAGCCACTGTTGCGTCTTGCTCAGTGACCTGAAGGTGCTCCTACTGGGGCCGCCGCTACCGCCGACTCCACTGCCGACACTCACCTCCATGAGTGGACAAACCCTGGACACCCATGAGAGTGAGAACGTCCTTTCAGATGTCAGCGTTCCTGACAACAACAACACGGCACTGAGACCCCATCAGCAAGCAGAGGACTGTGGTTCCCCGCCAGTAGAGGGCGCCAGCGGGCCTGGGGCAAGCAGAGACAGGGTGGCAGGATGGGTGGATGCTGCAGAACTGGCGGCGGCGTTGCGTCACAGCCGGTCCTCAGATGACTACTCCAAGGCCAGGCTGGAGGAGAGGTTCTCCCTCACCAGCTACTCAGAGAGTGGCTTCAGGACGCCTTTATGCAGGATCTGCTTCCAGGGGCCAGAGCAGGTAACCCCCTTCCCCTCCCCCCTCACACACACACACACACACACACATACACACGCACACACACACGCACACACACACACATAAGGCTTTCAGTCACATTGAGGCTTGGTATCTCAACCACACTGTGATCACCTGCTGACATGAGATTGCAGTCATCGTTCTCAGCTGCATCAGAGTGATCTCGCGCTCATTCCTCTTCTGCGTCTCAACTGATGGATCACAGGCTTCCTAGTGTGCTCATCCCTCTGCTCCGGTGTCCCCAGTGAGGTTTCCTTCTGTGGCCAGCCTTCAGCGAGCTGTGACAGGGGCCCTGCACTGCTGGGAGCATGATAGACAACCTGGTCCCCTTAACTGATTCATGTGGAAGGCAAACGCTGAAACAAATTATATTAGCAAAAACACCGACTGTGAAATACGGTACCATCCACACAGTAGCAATTACATGCATGAGAAATCAAATGTCTCTCGAAGCGCTACCCACACACTGCCCCAAACAGTGCAAATTAATAGGAACAGTAGACGTTAAGAGAACGGCGTTTTGTGCCGCTCTCTGTTATTGCTTCACTTATCAGCGAGGCAATCTAATACACACATGAAAGAAGAATAAGTTCTGGCAGTGAAAACACATCCACAAACATTACCCTTCATCAAACTCCAAATCCAGAACAATTCTGTTTCATGATATTGTATTCTGAGCCCAGTGGCCCTCTTTATGTTTGCGTGGTCGTACCTGCCTATCTCATTATTATTCCTTTTACTCTAACAGTAAATTCGAATATTATTCAGGATAAAAGCATCTGCTAAATTACTAATGTAAAATGTAATATATTCTGCCATGGGGTTTCACACTTTTCAAAGCACCGCTGACAAGGGACCGAGTTATGAGAGTGTAAAATGAGGCTTCAGGTACTTGTTATTTCAATAGCCTGCTATTTCAGTAGCTTGCTATTTCAACACAGTGGCTGGCTAGAGCCAGATACAGTCCTACAATGCATATAAAATACAAAGGTTTCTGGTGATTTACTCCATCTTCTCATATCCTCGTACACCGTCTACAGCCCCCCCCCCCCGCCCCCCCCAAGAGACCTTCTACAGCCACTCAATAGCGCTTGATTTCATACCACTTTTTCTTTGCACCTAACTTCTTATCTGTCAGTATCCTTCCTTATCGCTAAGCTTCCCTCTGTCGGCTGGACGAGGTCCAGATATGGATCTCTGAGGTGTGAATGCGTGTGCGGCACCTCCGTCCTGTTCAACAGTTGGGAGGAGATGAGTGGTCTCTGTGTGACTGTGTGATAGGGGGAAACGGGGTAATCACTTATCCTCTGTTCCCTCCTAGCTGGGATGTCACTTATATCAAGGCAGACGCTATCTGATGCGACAATGCCACTCCAAGCCTGCAGCATAGATAGTCAAGAAAATGTGTTTAGGGACGGGAACTAGGAGGCCGAAAATAGCATCGCTATAGTGCTGGAAAAAAGCATACTGTAGGCCTATACACCGTAACAATGATGTGCTGTACAGTATGCAATATATTTCTGGCTGTGTAGTGATCAAACGGTGTGAAAATAAATGGACAAGTGTGTCTTCTTTGCTTTGCACAAAGATTCTCTTGCATCATAAAACTAACTATTTATTTTTTCCTGGACACGGGTCACCAGGATCCTGGCGTCGACAGCCTGACCTCGCGAACTCACATTTGATTTCATTCCGCAGGTCAGTCTGGACAGAAATGTGTTCGTGACAATCACAACCGTTTCTAATACGGGGCGGGTTTAATAAGATGATGGAACAGAGGAGCGCCGTAGAGGCGTTTTTGCTGATTGGTTGTAGCCCCACAGCTGTTCACAGCACACAGTCACCATAGCACCTAGCCCACAGAAAATAAAGAGTCTCCAACAACAGGAGATAGAGTGGCACTTTGAAGCCCCAAGGGTACATCCCATAATGAATGCATGTCTGCCGTACTCCCCCGACACCCCAAACATCTCACTGAGTGTCTAAAAAGGTACCTTAATGCTTTTTTTGAACCCCTTACAGAGTCAGTATTCAACATGGGAAAAGAGACAACGCAGAGGACTAATTTTACTCCGTTCATACCCACCCTTGATGTGATTCACATTGGCTGATCGCAATGAGCCTAGTTTTACAACATTCAGAGGTGAAATAGTAGTGGTAGTACAGTAGTAAGTGTAGGCTACTTTGTTTATCCCTGGGGGGGACACTGCACAAACTTATCCTCATTCATAACTCCACAGAGAAACATCCCTCTGTGTCTTGCTCTGATCATGAATGCAGTATCAGTGGAGGTTATGTGTCCTGTCCTTCATGTTGGCTATGCTAGTGTCAAGGGGGTGGAGCCATACTAGATTATTTCCATGTTAGGAGCGTGAAGGCTTACGTGAAGGTTCTTTCTCCAGCTGTCCCCAGTATTGCTGCTCGTGACCTTCGGGGGTAAAATGCTTTCAGCGTCCCCATTGTTCTTGGAGCAGAATGATAAGAACCTGTGTCTCTGCTGCTTGGAGTGGAAGTCGGCCTTTATTCCCAAATCATAACACGGATAAAGCCCTTGGACACTTCATTTTTCAGAGGGACAATGGAAGCCCTAGAGGGACAAGCTTAGCCTATCTCTATCTCTCTCTATAGGGTCCCACAGCACAGAAGCACTTATGTTTTTTTTTTTGCATCTCACGCAGTTTCTACAGGCAGCATTATCCAGAAGCAGACACAAATTATGTACAAAAGGGCTGTGAGATGTTTTTGGCCCTTACTAAGTCTATTGCCAGGAATTATGAACTCATAAACATTGAATCTCAAACTTCACTATGTCTCCTCCATTCAATTAGTCCTTATTTGGGTCATTAAGCATCCTTAAGGCAATACTCTTAGAATAAGCAATGAGCTGACACAGAGGACAGTACCAATTTAACTTAAAGGGTTCATTATGGTTAAATAAATGTGTAACACCCCAAAACAAAATTAAAATGATTTTACTTCTGATGTCACTTGCCGGGGGTTTTGATTGATGACTTTATTGAGCAGAGCGTTAAAACAACAGTTACATCTCAAACCACATGGGGCCACAGTACATGATTATTAAAACACTTCTGCCGAGGATATAAACACAAAAAAACCTAATGGGTTTATTTCCATTGTGGTCCTCTGGCAAGTAAGAATCTAAACAACCCTGTCAGCATTGAGCATAGTAGTAACTATCTACAATGTAATAAAAAGTAGTTGTAGAGTAATCTACAATGGATGAATGTCAATGACTGCTTAAATTTATTCTCAGGATGGAAAAGGCACTGTCATCCAAAACCCAAGTACAGAGCACTGTAAAATAAGTTGCTGTGATGTTCCTCGGCGAGCTGCTCAATTATCGAAGTTGTGTGTCCTCATCGACCGGACTTCATGGAGTTTACAAATTTCACACCCTGGAAATGCAACCCTCATTAATGATTCATCTTTATGTCATTACAGTAGCCCGGGTTCTCATCCTGCCGAGGCGTACTGTGAGAGGTTGTGCACCCTCGGAGCTGTAGGAGTTACAATAGTACACAGATAATAATTACTATAATGATGATCTGAATAAATGACACAAAACACAGTGCCGTCTGAGACAATGAAGTACAGGGGGCGTCTTAGTCTGTGTCTGTATGCGTGGGAGGCTCCATCGCTCGCTCCCCATACGGAGGTGGCCGGAGGGTTCAGTTCTTGGCCGTGACGAGTCTGTCACAGCGGGCGGTCCCCCCGTCCCTCTGGACAGGCCAGAACTCCGCCGGCGCCCCTGCCAACTCGCCCCCATCAACACCATCTGTAGACCGGCCCTTTTCTGTTCCATCCCTCCCCTCGTTTCCTCCCCGCGCTGCGAGCAGGGCGCTGCTCCTTCTGTCGGGAGATGTCGGGGCATCGGTGGGAGGGATGGAGGGAGGGAGACCTTATTTGGAGTCTCTCTTGTGCTTATCTCCTCCCCCAATCACTGCCTGGAGTCTACGAGTGTGAGCCGGGGATGGAGGAGACTAGGGGAGTTTACCCAGTTCAGACTAGATCAGTGGGGGGATGAATCAGCATTAATTCTGCTTGTAAACCCAGTTCAGACTAGATCAGTGGGGGGATGAATCAGCATGAATTCTGCTTGTAAACCCAGTTCAGTCTAGATCAGTGCAGGGATGAATCAGCATTAATTCTGCTTGTTGTTCACAGGAACACGCCCGCAGCACTCTGACAGACAGGCCTCAGGGACTCAGTTAAAAAGGCTTTATTCTGTATCACTTTGACAATTCAGTCTGATTCAGCCCAAAATGCATTCACATTTCTTCTGCGTGTTATGTTTAATAGAGTATCTGTGGTTTATTCCATAAAAAATGTATATTCTTGCATAACATGGCTCTGGATTCAAGTACTTCATTCGACTGAAACATTATATATAAAATGACTAATTAAAGTGACTGTAAAGTGAATTCCGAAATTTGCTTCTAAACACATTATACGTGTCAGAAAGCAATTGCTCAAAATACGTGGAAAGTCTGTGAACGTAGTACTGAATTGCGGAGATAGACTGGTAAACTGTTTTTCTGCATTTTTATTTTTCTGTTTTATTTAAACCGGGCTCGATGATGTCATCAGGCCCTATTTATCATGGTGAGCATGCATTGTGATGCGTGCAGTGATGCGTTGAGACTCCATTAGAACAGTCTTGAGAAATGCAAATGGTCTAAACAACAAAATGAGCTGTTTTTGAACTAGGTTCTCTAATCATTCTGAATGTTTATTTTCACTCAGATTGTTGTGGATGCTTAACGAGACACTACACTTTGATATCATATATGCAGTTTTACTGTTTCAAACCAAGTTTACAGTCACTTTAAAGGCAATCAAGGAGTATTTAAATAAAGAAGGAAAGCAATGACCTGACAATGATATGAAAAACTACTGTACATAAGACCAAACCATTGTTGTGTGAATCTGCATCTCATCTCTCTAGGCTTTGTGCCACGATAAATATACCTCAAATGGCAAATCCCACCTGTTCACAGACACATGACTGCTGACTAGGTGTGAGCAGAGTTGAGGGCTATTGAGAGAGCAGGCACTGGGCACAAGGGGAGCTGTGTGTGTGTGTGTGTGTGTGTGTGTGTGTGTTTTCTGACTGGCCTTGGTTTGGGAAGCCTCAGAATGGGACAGACCATACAGCAGTACTGTAAAATGTGCAGTGATGCTCAAATCTATAGTCTGTTATTCGCAACAACAGCCTTTCCACCTGTCTGGGAACAGAGCAAGCTAATGTAACTAACCATGCTCCAAACCACGGACATTAGCATTTATGAAATAACTATAAAAAATAAAAAAATAAAAAAACTATTTAACGCAGATTGTGGCTTTTAAAGTGATCAGTGGAGTTGACCTACTAAGATGAAGACACTATTGACTGTGGACACCGTCCTGCAGGGGGAGCTCCTGAGCCCATGCCGCTGCTGTGGGTCGGTGCGCTGCACCCACCAGCCCTGCCTTATCAAGTGGATCAGCGAGAGGGGCTCATGGGCCTGTGAGCTCTGCTACTACAAGTACCAGGTCATCGCCATCAGCACCAAGAACCCACTACAGGTGGGTCGCCTCCACCACAGCCAGACCCCTCAGAATGTGTTCAGTAGGTAGATAAGAGCTCCATTGAGTCACTTGCAAAGTGACCTGCTCCCTCATATTTTGATTCCTTGCTTGTAAAGCATACAGTGTAATGGTGGATTGCAGCCAACAACACCTCTCTAAGTTATTATTAGTTTATTTCTCACTTTATGCACGTTACTCACTTTTTTATCATGGGCTCACATTTTACGACATTTCGATTGACTGAATTTGCCGTCTGTCTGTGTTGTGTATTGCTGTATCGTTCTATGTTGTGCTGTGCCGTGAACTATTAGATGCATAGAATTTCCAATCTATCTATCTATCTATCTATCTATCTATCTATCTATCTATCTATCTATCTATCTATCTATCTGTCTGTCTGTCTGTCTATCTATCTATCTAATTGTATTAATCACACACTGTGGAAAATAAAGACTAAAGGGATCTGCGTTTGTTCCTGCGTTTGTTCCCCCATACAGTGGCAGACCATCTCCCTGACGGTGATAGAGAAGGTGCAGATCGCGGCGGCCATCTTGGGCTCCTTGTTCCTGATGGCCAGCATCTCGTGGCTGGTGTGGTCGTCGTTCAGCCCCTCGGCCCGCTGGCAGCGCCAGGACCTGCTCTTCCAGATCTGCTACGGCATGTACGGCTTCATGGACGTGGTCTGCATCGGTGAGACTCCGCCTCCATATCAGTCCTACCAGTCTACATGGGCACAGGTTTAGGATGCTCTATCAGTCTGACAAGAGGGTGCGATGTAGAACAATCGGTTACAAAAGCAGAACCCTCTGGTTCCCGAATATAGAACCCCTTTCAGGTTAGGAAGAATGAGGGTTCCAAACAGTGCCTTACCGAGCTGAGAAGGGTTCTAACTTGGGGGGGGGGGGGGGGGGGGGGTTCTACATACACCTCTGGACTACATACTGTAAATGTATGGTTCTACATAGGCCTTGGTTCTACATAGGCCTACACGTCTGGTCCCAGATCTCTGTGTTGTTAAAGCCGACTCCTACGACCGTTGTTGACTAACTAGAATGCAGACAGTTGCGGGTCCCCAGACTGGCGGTGCTGTTTCCCTTGCTGTGTGACATTGTGACAGCCTCTCACGTCGAGAAACCTCCCACCAGACACTGCTGTCTGCGAGGGAGAAGCAAGGGACGAGGAGGAGGACGAGATTGATTGTCTCCGGCGTGGAACGGCCGCCGCGCCCGCCCGCGGAGTCGTTAACTCCACACTTTACAGAGATTAACTTGTCACCTGGCGGACATTAGCGAGGAAAGAGCTGACCGTTCTGTTTTCAGCCGACAGAGACAGAGGAGGAGACAAACACAGAGTTCAGACCCAACTTCTTTTCATTAAAACTCTGTTAGCGGAGGAAGGAGGCGTTATGGACTACCCAGAACCTCCTCATCCTGTCTGCTCGCTCCATGTTATCGCTTTCTAATCAACTGGCACGGAGAAATAAATAAAACAGGTCATTCTGCTTAGATTGGATGTCAGTGCCAATGTACACTCCGCAGGGGGACACGTTGCACAAAAAGGATTTTTGTTAGATATTTTGTTAGAATTAGTTTATACATAACAGACAATTCACAGAGTATAATGTTTCCATTGGCAATGATGCACTATGACACAAACATCCAACACAATCAAAGGTTGATTGATTTCAATTTTCCAGCGCGCTGAGCTCAATGAGGATGAATCAATAAGCAATTTTGAACTCTGATAAGATATTATCGAAAAACACACTGAACGAATATTTCATTGAAGAACCGAAAATGCCATATCTCGCCATTTCATCCAAGTTGTACTGTGCTCATATTTTGATTAAAAAAAGATCTGGCCTTGGTACCTGGCAATTATATCAGATACAATAAATGTGTAACAGATATGGTTCGGTTGGTTGCGATGGTGGTATGTAGATGACCCAGGTTTAAAACCTGTTCACACATCAACATGGTTCTGAATTCACATGTGCTGTGAGCTAATGCCATTTTGCAGCAGGCCTAGTGCCAGTGAATTTGTCTGACAGATGTTGTCATCTCCACAGCACTGATCGTCCATGAAGGTCCTTCAGTATTCCGCATCTTCAACCGGTGGCAGGCGGTCAACCAGCAGTGGAAGGTCCTGAACTATGACAAGTCTATGGACAGTGAGGACCTGAAGACTGCTATGGCAGACAGGACTCTCTCCCAGCCCGGCCAGGGCACCCAGGCTGGGGTAACGGTGTCCACATCCACCCCCTCTCTGGTTGTAGCCGCTGCCACAGCCCCAGCACTACCTGCCCAGGCTGACCAGGACAGCGGGACTGCCATACCAGACCAACACTGTCCATACAGCATCCTCCACCTCCTCAGCCACCTGAGGCAGTCGGAGGCACGCAGCCAGCCCAGCAACAGCACTCGGGAGCTGGTCATGAGAGTAACTACAGTCTGAGGATTCATTTGAGGCCTTATGGTGTGTGGATGTGGGGGATTTCTAAACTGACATGGAAGGACAATAAAAGGCTTTGCCTTAACAGGACAAATATAATTATCTTGTTTGTTTTAAATGCATCTTTGATGTCCTAATATGGATCAAATAAAAATGAAGTTGTTTGATTTGCAAAATGGAATGAAAAATGGATCTTTCCTTGGATGGTTTAGTCATTTTGATAATGACAATTCACATGACAGAAACATGAGTCTGTGTGTTACTGTATATCCCAGTGGTAATAATATTTTTGTTAGAATATGCAATAATAAAATATGACCCCAAATACATTAATCAAACCATAGATAATTAGTTCAGCAAATCATGCAGTTAGTTCTGCCTGTGCTCCTATTTACAGCACCATGCATTTGGAAATACCAGCCCTGGCCAAGAGGAGATTCCCAGGAACTGAAATAGCCTGCAACCTCCTTTCCTAAGAATCAAGTTTTTATGTCCCTGATAGATGTGTTTTTAAGGACAGACAACCTCAGGAAAAGCAATGTTTGCATTAAGAATAGAATTGTACAGTACTGTATGAGGTCCATCCAAGTCTCCATCTCCAAAGTGAAGCACACCAGACTGACAGCACAGTCTGGATATCTATCTCTGAGCTCATGAATACAGTGGAACATGTCCTTGGCTAAGTCATTCATATCCAACATTAAAGTGTTACATTATCACTTTTCTTGCCAATAGATATTACTCACTCAATAACTTTTAGCTACTGTATGGCATCATTCTGCTTATTGTGAACCTGGATGCTTTCATTTGGCTAAATTCCTAGATGTTGATAGTTGGCAAAACACTAAACATGAAAATCACATGGAGATTGAGAAAGTAGCCTAATACGCGCTTTGTGCCTTCTGTTATAGTTGGCAGCAGCATCCGCAGATATTCAGGTAGCTCTGTGGATTTCCGTTGAATTATTCAGACCATGAAGTGCTGAGGCCAATGGAGAGGAGGTACCGTACGATAGCTGATGGGGAGGACTGCGGAGGTTGGAGGGAGTTCACTATGAATTCATTTACCTCAGCTCTCCTCACTTCCTGTCTCTCTGAATCAACCACTTTCCTCAGAAGCTGATTTTTTGATACGCCCAAAATCTAAGGTAGCAGAAAACGCTGTCACAATGACCGCACTATATGAATATATTATTCAAATATTTCTTATCTGTTCTATTTAACGTCGAATATAGTTTGAAATGGCCAGTTTCACTTACGAAAGTAGCCAATGAGAAGTGAAACCAATTATTTCAAGATACTGTAGCTTTTGGGGCTTGATAGCTTTTTTTTTTAACCTACTTTCTATACAGTAAACTACTTATGTGGCTCAATGTATATTGCTGTAGTTTTTTTTTGCTGAGGAGAGGTCTTCATTGGAGTACGGAGCCGAAATAGATTGTCAAACCTCTGCTGTATCAGCACTCTTCAGAGCCGTCCCCTTCAGATCAGTTGAAGCTTCAGACTCCACCTGCTACTCATGCTTTCCCAAAGTCTTTCATGCATTTTCTCAGGTGGATTTGGAAGGTGTCTCGGTATTTTGCTGGAAATAATGATTCATTATCACTCACACCCATATCCAGCTCTCACATCGATACTTCAGAAGCCTGTAGACCAGCCTGGATAGTTCAGTTACGTTTAGAATTTGCTATGATCTTCCCTGTGAAAATTAGATTGGATTACATTACTATGAGCTGCAGTGCTTCCTGTGAGAATGTGTGGGTGTGTGCATTCCTCATCTCCCTCGAAACAAAGGGATCTTAAATCACTTTCCTGTTGGTTTGTTACTTCCCATTGACCAGTAAAATACTGAATATTTTCTGAAGTTTCCTGTGTTCACAGTTGCCTCCCTTTCATGTGGAAAAGACCACCACAGCGAATTAGTTTCCAAGGCTATTCTGAAAGAACATGAAATTTGGAGCTTGTAGCTGCCTTTCATTCACACAGGGAAGTCTCTGATCTCAAGTCGCATCATCCTGTATGACTCAAATGAATTCAGCACCACTCCCTGAAGCTATTATCCTTTCTTCTGGTAATGGAACAACAAGCCTGCAACCACCCAGTCTCTCTGCTAAGGCAGAATGGCAGCCATTACCTACTCTTACAGCATCTTAAATCACGCTCTGGTGAGGTAGCCCAGATGAGATGTACTCTCTGTGAGATAGTTTTATCATATTTCTCTCTGAAGTTCCTGTGCTTTGATGAGCTTCTAGACAGAAGTGCATGTGGCTTGGCAGATTGAATCTCAAACCATAATGTTGTGTTGGAGCGATATGAAGTATGAAATTAAAGTCCTTTGAAATGAAAGACACATACTGTACAAGAAAATAGGGGAGAATTGAGAAAAAATTATTTGATTTATTGTTTTCCTGAGGTGCTGGGCATACATCTCCAGAGTAATGCAGCCTGTATTGCCCCCTACTGGCGCCAGTGCAAGCTGCTAGTTACAGGCCACTACAAAGCCCATCCTGTGGCTATATGTGTTTCTCTGAACCAGACAATACCCCCTAGGGCTGCATATGTCTGTTAAAGCCCAACATTAGCACGCTTAATTCGACCTGGGCCTGTAGCCTACTATCATTATTCCTCTGAAAAGTTCAATCAGGGCTATTCATGATGGACTGCCTGGAGCAAAACAAATTTACAATGAACCGTTGGCTCGTACTGCATCATCTCCAGACTGAGGTGATGGGGAATGACCTCGCCGGTGTCACTGTGGCGGGGGAGGACACATAAATATCTCTGTCCTTAACTGATTAAAGCCGTGAATAAAACCAAAGAGGCGTGAAGAGTCAAGACAGGTCATTTGCAATGTTCTACTTGCAAGGTAGTGTCCTTCACGAGTTGAGAAATGACCAAGACACGATGTATTTATAGCCTAGGCAGTTCTTTTTTTTCCCCAGTTCATAAGTCAGTAGCCTACACATGCAGAAATACAGGCATGTTCTTGTATAAACCCTTCTATAAACCCTTCTATTTATTTATTGTTAAGTGCATTAATAGGCTATACCAGGAACATACTACTTCAGTAGGCCAACCTAGACACGCCTGACTCCCTGTGGAAGTTTAAACTTCCATGTAAGGATATAAACAGGGTTTTTGGCTGGGTTTGTATGGGGCTTCACAGGCTCAGTTCATCCATCTTCCTAAATCGAGGTGACTGGCAAACACTGTGCTTACAGGACACAGCTGCGAGTTGAGGAATTCTCCTTTCATCGTCAGATTCAAGCCCTCCGAAGAAGAGGAAAGAAAAACGATTGGAAAAAGAGGTGGGTAAATTGAACTATTAACTTTGATATGGATTCCATCGACTTTGTAGAGACGTTTCGCTCACATGTGTAAAAGTAGTCCACAATTTCAACTTCAGTCTCGGCTACCTGTTCTCTCCTCTCCGCAAGTAGCCTACCCACTGAGAAAAGACGTCGTTTAGACGTCGTTTTTTGTCTTTTTCGGACGTCCAAAGACATCCAATTAGGAGCCAGAATGAATGTTTTTTTTAACGTTCAGATATTGAACCCGTTCTGCACGTCCACAGACGTCTTAGAGGGGTCCAAGCCAGACGTTTGAATATTGAGGGGGTCCAGCAGACGTACAAACGGGGTTCAGGACCGACGGACGTTATTAAGACGTGAACTGAACGTCCCCCTGACGTTGCGTGTTTGCTGGGTCTGATTGAGAGCTGCCCTAATACATCCATGGGGCTGACCCATGAATTCCATCCTCCGTTAAGATATACTTTAAAGATTCACGGGGACTGCTGAATGTCCGCTAAATGTATCTCTTCTTTCAAGTTCGAAATTGAGTTGAAGATCTCAGACGATCCAGTTTGGATTTCACATCCTTTGGGTGAGTTCCCCAAACCCCCAACGATACTAAAGTTATTCTCCGTGACACTTAATAGCATAACAATAGCATCTGCAGTCAAAGTAGCAGAGCATGGAAGTAGACAGTTAATTAATGTAATTATATTATGGTAATGTATATATTGGTATGTATCGCTGTAAGGTAAATGTGTGACACTAACTGAATACTGATTTTATGATTAATGAGAAGTTATGTATACTATGCACTGACAGTCTATCAGAGATCTCATTTTTGGGAACTGCAAACATTCCAAAGCCTTCTTCTGTGAACACTTCTGGATGTGACAGCTGTTTCCTGCTATACTGTAACTGCAAAAAAAACATGCTCTGACATTTTCACTCACATCATCACATCCTCTGTCCTTATAGGGCTGAAAAAACGGACAACATGAAATCAGGTGTTATTTTCCTATGCGTCCTGCAAGTTGCACTGCTTCAGAACTTCTCTCCCAGAGGCCCGAGGCCCATCCCAGGGCCTCCCGACCCGGGTGATGACCACCTTGCCCAGGGGCCGCGTCCGTTCCCTATCCCACCTGACCTCCCTAACCCAGGTTGTGAGAGTGAGTGATGAGCTTTCAGCCCCTGAGCCAGAGCAATGATCACCTTTTAAAGCCAGTATATAGCCTTGATCATGACGAAGTGCATGATTGTTAGCTATAAATAACTGTGACTGTGTCTCATTGTCTGTGAAGATAAATAATCAGTCAGTGTCAGGGCTCATCTTTTGTCCTGAAACAGCTGTGGTGGTGGTTCAGACAACCAGAGTTACAATATAACGTATGGTTGCAGGAAGAATCGACTGTCCTATCCAGCTGTATTTCACCATCGATACGTCTGAGACCATCGCACTCCAGGAGTCTCCCCCGGGCGCCCTGGTGGACAGCGTCTTCGAGTTCACCAAGAACTTCACCGAGAGGCTGAAGGACGAGGACTATAAAGACAACGTCTTCATCCACTGGTCTGTGGGAGGCCTCCACTTCTCCCAGACGCAGGTGGTCTTCAGCCCCATCACCACCAGAGAGAGCTTCATCCGCAGCCTGGGGGGGCTCAGCGACAAGTACCTGGGGAAGGGCACGTACACCGACTGCGCCCTCACCAACATGACCCACCAGATGACCCGCTACCACTCGGGGAGGAGCAAGGCCGTGCGCTTCTCCGTGGTGATCACCGACGGTCACGTGACAGGAAGTCCCTGCGGGGGCATCAGGAAGTCGTCGGACGCGGCCAGAGAGAGCGGGATCCAGGTGTTCTCGGTGGCGGCGTCCAAGCGGACGTATGAGGCCGGGATGGTGGACATAGCCAGCAACCCTGCCGAGGTCTACCGAAGTGACTACTTGGCAGTGGACATCGATGGCGATCGACCGACAATAATGAGCTCGTCCATCGTTCGAATCATTGAAGCTATGGTGATTATCTTTCAGCTGCTGCCTTTGAATATCCTGGATGGAATATTTGCTGTAATGCCATGTCTGTCTTTTAAAAGTATCTTCAGATCAGCACCCTGTAACTTATTGTTCTTGTTGTTTTTTTTTAAAATCAGAAATATCAAGCCTATTTACAGGTAAGACTGTTTTTTTCTCTCTCAGACATAGGATGATGTAAGGCCTACGTTTGTCAACTCCATATCTAAATGTATGACTTATATAACTTTTCTGGCCATGCAGTGTTACAAAGAACAATGTGTGGAGATTGTTGGCAGCCCTGGTCCTAAAGGCTACAGAGGCCTGAAGGTGAGTGTCTAAAGAAAACACATTTGAAAAGATGTCATTTCTTATGTTGGTTTAACTATAAGACCAATGTGTTTGAATGTTTTGTTTTGTCTTTCATAGGGCACAAAAGGAGGAAGTGGCTTTCTAGGTCAAAAAGGTGATAAGGGTCGTCAGGTAAGATGCGGTCTTGACCAATACCAAGAACCAAGCGTATTTATCACGCTGAAATGTATCTGATTTAGATAGATATAGATAAGATAGATAGATAGATAGATAGATAGATAGATAGATAGATAGATGGATAGATAGATAGATAGATAGATAGATAGATAGATAGATAGATAGATAGATAGATAGATAGATAGATAGATAGATAGATAGATAGATAGATAGATAGATAGATAGAAAGATAGATAGATAGATAGATAGAATATGTTAATAATTGACAATGGGGAAATTCCCTTGTTGTAGCACATGAACAACATGAACAACATGAAACACGTAAAGCACAATAAAAACAGTAAAAAGACATCACACAGGGACATTAAAAAGGCACAATCAGCTAAGACTATCAAAATCAAGAAAGTGTGGTAGAATACAATAAACCCACAATCTAAAATCTAAAATGTCAGCTCATTCTAAAATGTCAATCTAAAATGTCACTTCATTCTAAAATGTCAATCTAAAATGTCATTTAAAGACCATGGAATGGCATCCCGCCATCCAGAGGATGTGTTAAAAAGTCTAATGGCGGCGAGTAGGAAGCACCATGGCAGGGTTAGTCTACCACTGGAGCTGCTCCTCTGCCTGGCCAGAGTGTCATGGAGAGAGTGAGAGACAGTTTTCCCAGCATCCTTCACTCGGCAACTACTGTTCCTGAGTCCAGGCCGACCCCTAGTCGGCCCTACAGAGCCTCCCCTCCTGATCGGTTTGTTCTATTAATACATCCATGGTTTGTTCAGCAAAGTTGACAGCAAAGAAGATGGCGCAGTGTGTTTCAAAAGCATAATCTTCGTGTGGAACAGAACTTCAAGGAGGCCAAAAAACGGTCGAATCAACAATTTATTGAACATGCCTAACACATGCTCTAGGCAATACTGAATTCTCACAGAAGGGCCGCAGCTTTTGAACTGGCTTCAGGCCAGGAATCACATGACACACACATTTGCATACAAGGAATGCTCATTAACACAGTTATGGTCACAAACGGTCAACTAAACTCTTCTTGAATGGTCTTTGCATCAGCTGAGCTCTTACACCCCTTCCTCAGACACGGGGGCTGCTTGGGTCCTCCTAGGATCATGTTACATGTTGGGGCGGCTGTAGCTCAGTTGGTAGAGTGGGTCGTTCAATGATCAAAGGGTCAGTGGTTCGAATCCCAGCTCCACATGTCGAAGTGTCCTTGAGCAAGACACCTAACCCCAAATTGCTCCCAATGAGCAGGTTAGCACCTTGCATGGCAGCTGCCGCAATTGGTGTGTGTGTGAATGGGTGAATGAGAGGCCATTGTAAAGCGCTTTGAGTGCCGCTAAGGTGGAAAAGCGCTATGTAAGTGCAGTCCATTTACAAACTGTAGGCTACTGACTCATTTGCTATCTTATTGACTCAGGGACAAAGGAATGCTGACTCAGAGACAAAGACCATCTGTGTACTCACATGTTAAACTCCTTATATTAGCACAGTTCTACCTAAAGTGAAGTTTATTCATTATTCTTAATAAAATGATTACTACATGAGAGTAATACAGATGTAATTAATGTAATACAGTATGATACAGTATAGAAATATACTACAATGGCGCCCGCTGCTACAGACTGGAAGAACATGTTGAGCATGGTTCTACATACTGTACTGTACACCAAAGGATCTGAGCCTCCTCCTCCTTTGTAATCATTATAAGGGTTTATAAAGCAGTCATGAATAGTTCAGTTCAACATTTGTAATTGCTTGTGTCTTTTACTCCAAACAGATTGTGGTTCATGCTCTCTTTACTCCCCCTACAGGGTGACTCAGGTATTGAAGGTTCAATTGGGCGTCCAGGTCAAAAGGTTTGTCGATTGTAATATTTCGATTATCTCCTGTTACACAGAGATTAGTCATCTCTTCCTTCCTTCCTTTTTCAATAGATACTAACCTTGAAATGCTTTGCTTTGTTTCAGGGGGGGATTGGGCCCAAAGGTGACAAGGTAAGAAGTTAAAGTTATTCAATGAATTAACAGTAAATTAAAAACAAAGTGAAATTGATTTACGTTATTCTGATGCTTTATTCTGATATTTTTTCACAGGGTGAATTAGGGCATGGTGGACGGAAGGTACTTTACATTGTGTGTTTTGTTTGTTTGTGTGTGTGTGTGCGTGCGTGTGTGTACGTGTATACTGCATGTGTGTGTCCTTGTGCATGTTTACTGAACACAGTTTGATGTTAGATTGCGCTATAAATATTTACTCTCATCACTTAGCAACATTCTGCGTTGTTAACATTCACTGTCTCTTCCGTGATAAGGGCACTGCAGGACTCCATGGCAAGAATGGAACCGATGGTCAGAAGGTACGTCCTGTCCCACACATAGATACGAAATAAACATCTAGTCTGAGCTAGTTTTGCACTCAGAAAAAGGACTTTTTCTTCATGGGACATTTTGTTTGTGGGACATTTCAGGGTAAGATCGGTCGGATCGGAGGTGTTGGTTGTAAAGGGGACCCAGGCGACAGTGTAAGTGACACACCGAACTGCCTCAGATCAGAGAACATCTGTGCTGTGATGCCGAGTCATGTTAAATGTTGCTATGGTGACCATGGCTTTCCTGTGGTGGCTGTGGTGTTGGTGACAGGGACTCGGTGGCTTCCCTGGTGATGCCGGGGACAGTGGACTACCGGGGACTTCGGGAGAGACGGTCTGTACCTGACATGCCCGCACACACACACACACACACACACACACACACGCACACACACACACACACACACACAGTAGAACAATCTCACAGATGTACTCTCTTGAGCGAAAACAAGACTAAGCTGACATGCCCGCACCCTCACTCTCTCTCACACACACACACACACACACACACACACACACACACACACACACACACACACACACACACACATCACTCTCCTTGTAGCTCTCCACTCTACCGTTCATGTTGTGAATTATTGTCTGTGTTATTATTGATGACTATTCCAGGGGGGACCAGGTCGCCCCGGGAGACCAGGGCCAAATGGCCTCGTCGGCGAGACTGGATCCAAGGTACCAGAATGATTACACCCCCCGCCCTCACCCCTAGAATGTTTCCAACGGGGGAGGATTGACTTGACTTTTCCAGGATGCTACCAGCACTGTGAGGTAAAGAGGCTGATGAGATCGTTTGTTTTGTCTTTTAGGGTGAAACGGGGATTCCTGGGTATCCAGGCCCACCAGGAACAAAAGGAATACCAGTACGATGTTATGACAACTTTATTTTATCAGATAATCCGTTCTTGTAATTCAAGCTGATTGATTTCAAGCTAACTGATTTAATTGCACTCTTGCAGGGGACAAACGGGACAGAGGGTCCAAATGGGGAGCTTGTACGTCAACCTCTATCACACTTTCTGAAATCCCCAGCTCAAAAAGGTACAGCCAACACTAGTACTGAATAAAACGCTCCTTGTCTTCATGTCATCAGGGCAGAACGGGAGACGTTGGGCCGAAAGGAACACCAGGACCCGATGGAGAAAAAGGAACCAAGGTAAACCTCCTGAAGCTCTCTCAACACATTCTCTAAACATGGTGTGCAGCACGGGACTGTGAATGCTGTCGGCTGCCTCAGCTAACCTTTCCAGTCGCCTTCACAGACAGTGTTGACATAATGTGCCTGATGTACTGTACAGTAGATAGAGCTCTACTTGTGTAAATATTTATCTGCGATGGCTGACGTCAGCGTGTACATCTGCAGGGGGAGGCGGGACCAGAGGGACTGAGGGGAGTTGGAGGGGAGGACGGATTCAAAGGGTCAAAGGTGAGGTCACTGTACACCGAGCTGAACCTACGGTACTGCGGCGTTCTGGGAAGACCCGTGGAGAGCGATCTGGAGTGTCTCAATGGTTGAAGATCCTCCTGCACTCCCCCAGAAGGCCTGATCTTCAGCCAAGAGAATCCTTGCATGTGAGGAAGAGTAATGGTGGATTAGCGAAGCCGACAGCAGAAATTAGAGTTTTCTTTCCTCTTCTTCAAGGGAGACGCAGGGCTGCCGGGACCACGGGGACATCCAGGCTCGATCGGGGGAACCGGGGAGAAAGTACGCTACAGTTGATCTACCGTTTATCAAATCAAATCAAATCAAACTTTATTTGTATAGCGCATTTCATACACAGAGGCAACACAATGCGTTTATGCAGCGCGAAGGCCACGATTCCCACATTTTCATTCCGAATATACATTTCAACAATACACAACGCATATTCCCTCCACACGACAAAAACATTTGTTGCATGAGGTAAGTGGGTTTTAAGATAACAGGCAGTTGTTGTGTGGTCAGTGGAGACTTATGTGGCTCTGTTCCAGGGCACTGTTGGAGAACCCGGAGATCCTGGACAGAGAGGAGAGTTTGGCCAGGCTGGACCCAAGGTGACTGACCGGTCCGACAGTGCAGAATACAGTACCGCTGTACATGAAATAACATGCATAAAAATAACATGCATAAAAATAACATGCATAAAAATAACATGCATCTGATCATCTTCTTTCTATTCTCCAGGGTGATGGTGGCAGATGGGGCTTCAGCTATCCTGGACCCAGAGGAACCACAGTACAGTTTGATATTTGATGCTGAAACCTCTTTCTCGTGTCAGCTGTCCCCAGTGTTACTGCTTGCTTTTGGACGGTGTCCCTGGTTGACACTGTCCCCAGTGTTACTGCCTGCTTTTGGACGGTGTCCCTGGTTGACACTGTCCCCAGTGTTACTGCCTGCTTTAGGACGGTGTCTCTGGTTCTTTCCTCCCAGGGAGACAGGGGAAGTAAAGGAGATCAGGGTCTTCCAGGCAGCAGAGGGGAATGTGGTCTCAACGGGACACCTGGGCCTAAAGGAACGCCTGGAGAACCTGTGAGTTCAGAGTTAGTTCATGTACACAGCTTAATGTCTACTGAAATGTCACGATAAGATAAAAGAAAAAGAAATAAGAAGTTTCAGCACATGGAAAGCTTTAACCCTCCTGTTACCCTCATAATCGACTAACTTCCCTTATCCTTGGGGTCAATGCTGACCCCAGGAATATAAATCTCTAGAACTTATTATGTGTGGGAGTGAGACACATTAACCAATTGACTTATTTGTGCTCCTAAGTCTCCTGAACACAGATAAACAAAGTTTTTTTAGTTTTTAGTTTATTGATTTATTTGATTCAGGGACATTGTACATTAATCAACAATTTTACAGTTGTAAATGTGCTAGGATTTGCAAACTAATTTTCACCTGTTGTCCCTGGCCTGATGTTAAAGCAACCTAAGAAGGATCAAGGCATTAAAACAATAGTGACAATTAAAAACATACAGCAAAGTATAAACACAACAAGGCAAAACAAGCAAAGCAGGACAGAAACATATAGCACATTTAAACACATAAAACAGAGTTATCCAAACTTGAGACAACATTTACAGACATTAGACTTAAACACATAAAACAGAGGTATCCAAACTTACAGACATTAGACTTAAACACATAAAACAGAGGTATCCAAACTTACAGACATTAGACTTAAACACATAAAACAGAGGTATCCACACTTGAGACAACATTTACAGACATAAGACTTAGGACAGAGCTCATAGACAACAGTAGCACAAGTAATATGTAAACACAGGACAACATTGACACAATAAAACACGCATAAAATTAAATTAAAAATACGGTACAAGCATGCAGAGAGACAGATCAACAAAGACTAAGACAGACAGATGCAGACAGACAGGGTAGGCATGACAAAGCTAGGCACAAGCACACACCTGGTTACTCAAGAGCCAGGTTTTGAGGTTGTGAGTGAATGAGCAGTGTATGGTGCTGTTTCTGAGGTGTTCAGGGAGAGTGTTTCTGAGGTGTTCAGGGAGTGTTTCTGAGGTGTTCAGGGAGAGTGTTTCTGAGGTGTTCAGGGAGAGTGTTTCTGAGGTGTTCAGGGAGAGTGTTTCTGAGGTGTTCAGGGAGAGTGTTTCTGAGGTGTTCAGGGAGTGTTTCTGAGGTGTTCAGGGAGAGTGTTTCGGAGGTGTTCAGGGAGAGTGTTTCGGAGGTGTTCAGGGAGAGTGTTTCGGAGGTGTTCAGGGAGAGTGTTTCTGATCTGAGGTGTTCAGGGAGAGTGTTTCTGAGGTGTTCAGGGAGAGTGTTTCGAAGGTGTTCAGGGAGAGTGTTTCTGATCTGAGGTGTTCAGGGAGAGTGTTTCTGATCTGAGGTGTTCAGGGAGAGTGTTTCTGAGGTGTTCAGGGAGAGTGTTTCCGAGGTGTTCAGGGAGAGTGTTTCTGAGGTGTTCAGGGAGAGTGTTTCTGAGGTGTTCAGGGAGAGTGTTTCTGAGGTGTTCAGGGAGTGTTTCTGAGGTGTTCAGGGAGAGTGTTATTGAGGTGTTCAGGGAGAGTGTTTATGAGGTGTTCAGGGAGAGTGTTATTGAGGTGTTCAGGGAGAGTGTTTCTGAGGTGTTCAGGGAGAGTGTTTCTGAGGTGTTCAGGGAGAGTGTTTCTGAGGTGTTCAGGGAGAGTGTTATTGAGGTGTTCAGGGAGAGTGTTTCTGAGGTGTTCAGGGAGAGTGTTTCTGAGGTGTTCAGGGAGAGTGTTTCTGAGGTGTTCAGGGAGTGTTTCTGAGGTGTTCAGGGAGAGTGTTATTGAGGTGTTCAGGGAGAGTGTTATTGAGGTGTTCAGGGAGAGTGTTATTGAGGTGTTCAGGGAGTGTTTCTGAGGTGTTCAGGGAGAGTGTTTCTGAGGTGTTCAGGGAGAGTGTTTCTGAGGTGTTCAGGGAGAGTGTTTCTGAGGTGTTCAGGGAGAGTGTTTCTGAGGTGTTCAGGGAGAGTGTTTCTGAGGTGTTCAGGGAGAGTGTTTCTGATCTGAGGTGTTCAGGGAGAGTGTTTCTGAGGTGTTCAGGGAGAGTGTTTCTGAGGTGTTCAGGGAGAGTGTTTCTGAGGTGTTCAGGGTGTTCAGGGAGAGTGTTTCTGAGGTGTTCAGGGAGAGTGTTTCTGAGGTGTTCAGGGAGTGTTTCTGAGGTGTTCAGGGAGAGTGTTATTGAGGTGTTCAGGGAGAATGTTTCTGAGGTGTTCAGGGAGTGTTTCTGAGGTGTTCAGGGAGAGTGTTTCTGAGGTGTTCAGGGAGTGTTTCTGAGGTGTTCAGGGAGAATGTTTCTGAGGTGTTCAGGGAGTGTTTCTGAGGTGTTCAGGGAGAGTGTTTCTGAGGTGTTCAGGGAGAGTGTTTCTGAGGTGTTCAGGGAGTGTTATTGAGGTGTTCAGGGAGTGTTTCTGAGGTGTTCAGGGAGAGTGTTTCTGAGGTGTTCAGGGAGAGTGTTTCTGAGGTGTTCAGGGAGAGTGTTTCTGAGGTGTTCAGGGAGAGTGTTTTTGAGGTGTTCAGGGAGAGTGTTTCTGAGGTGTTCAGGGAGAGTGTTTCTGAGGTGTTCAGGGAGAGTGTTTCTGAGGTGTTCAGGGAGAGTGTTTCTGAGGTGTTCAGGGAGAGTGTTTCTGAGGTGTTCAGGGAGTGTTTCTGAGGTGTTCAGGGAGTGTTTCTGAGGTGTTCGGGGAGAGTGTTTCTGAGGTGTTCAGGGAGAGTGTTTCTGAGGTGTTCAGGGAGAGTGTTATTGAGGTGTTCATGGAGTGTTATTGAGGTGTTCAGGGAGAGTGTTTCTGAGGTGTTCAGGGAGAGTGTTTCTGAGGTGTTCAGGGAGAGTGTTTCTGAGGTGTTCAGGGAGAGTGTTTCTGAGGTGTTCAGGGAGAGTGTTTCTGAGGTGTTCAGGGAGAGTGTTTCTGAGGTGTTCAGGGAGAGTGTTCCAGGTCTCAGAGGCTGTGACTGCAAATGACCAATTGACCATTAATATTAATATGAGGCTTAATATTCCTGGGATTGAGATGTCACCACGAGCTGTGGATCTGGTTAACCTGCCGTTCCTGGTTTTCTGGGTTATGAAGGTGGTAAGTGGGGGAGGTGCAAGGTCATGAAGGATTTTATAGATAAGGTAGGTATCGTGGAATTTACACAGGTTTTCCCAGCTGAGGAGATTGTATCTTGGCAGTATATTACAGTGATGATGTTTTCTGGGTTTGATATCTACTGACAGGCAGGACACAGTGGATCACGATGCAGATATTCTCTCTCTGTTCAGGGGATTTAGGTTCAGGAGTTACGTAAATCGCTGTTTTTCGCCATTCGCGGTGACATTCAAGATGGCCGCCTAACTGTATTCAAACAACGATAACTTGGTATATGATGGTCGGATCGACTCACAGTTTATTTCTCTGTGTTCAGGGGACTTAGGAGCACAAATAATTGCTTTCCTAGTGGGGGGTTGTGTGGCGGGCCGTAGTGTTCCAAAAAATCAATTGAACTACATTCAAGATGGCCACCAAACGGTATTCAAACAACGATAACTCGCTGTATGAAGGTAGAATCAACTCACTGTTTGTTTCTCTGTGTTCAGGAGACTTAGGAGCACAAATAAGTCAATGGGTTCATGTGTCTCAGTCCCACACATAATACGTTCTAGAGCTTTACAATTATGGGGTCCCCTAGGAACACTGATGAGGTCAAAGTGTGTATAGGAAGTTGAGAACATATCATCCTGTTAATATTATCTTTACCTATTTCTTAGGAAAACTCTAGAAATATGAGAACTCAAGGTGTTCTTGACCCCTAAGGTAACAGGAGGGTTGTGTAATGTGTAAACGTCTTGAGTAAATGCCAACGTTTTTTACCTTATTTAAGTTGTTTTATGTTCAGTGTTACATAAATGTTCAATGTTCAATGTAACAAAAATACAAGACATACTTGTACACAACACACACGGGTGGGGGGGGGGGGGGGGGGGGGGTCGGTGCAAGGCCAAAGTCCTGATGCTGTGTGTCATGGGTCGGTGAGACAATATTCCAGAGAAATTCGAGAGAAGGACGTTTCCAGTGAAGGGGTGTGTTTGTTCCTGCAGGGTGAGCCGGGCCCACAAGGCGAGTCGGGGAACAGGGGGTACAGAGGAGAACGTGGGATTGATGTAAGAACCGCAAGAGCAACGCCAAAATCAACTCCCTGTCCGCCTTCAAGAAAGCTGTGAAGGACCTGCAGTGGATCGCACCTGGACGCCCTCGGCTCTCCAGTTCACAGGCCTGGCCTGATCGTTTAGTTTGGCTTCATCGTTTAGTTTGGCCTGACAGCTGTGTGACTCACAGCGAGCTGTAATGTAAACATCCTGGAAGGCAGCGAGACAGTAGATATAGATCGCTTGTTCTCCATATCTCGTTATCTTCCCTTTCTCCTCCTTCATCTTCTCGTTTCTCCCTGGCAGGGTGACCTCGGGCCCGAAGGAGACCCTGGACTCACTGTGAGTAAGGCTCTCGCATGAAGACGTCAAACCCGTTCTCACTCGCTCATACCGTCGCAAAAATACCTACTGCAAAGCAGCGCTGCACGTGATGCTTCTGATTCATCGCTATAACTACGGCATTCCCTTCGATGCAGGAATGTGACGTGATGGGCTACGTCAGGGAGACGTGTGGATGTTGTGGTGAGTGTTGAGTGCTGGGGGAGGGGGCAGGGGGGGGGGGGGTGCAGAGGGGGGCCGGGGGGGTTGAGCGTTCAAAGCCGGAAGGTTGGAGTGTCTGAATGTCAATGTTATTTTATTTCTATAGCACCGTTCATACAAACCAGTGTGGCGCATAGTGCTTTACATTAGAAGAGATGGATAAAAACATAAATCATGTAAACACAATGAGAGCATATTTAAAAGAAACAATAACATTAAAATAATTAAATAAATAAGATTTTAAAAATGTAAATAGAGAATACAAATTAACACAAGTAAAGCTATGGTAAAAGTATTATTAAAAAGGTATGTTTTAAGATCTCGCTTAAAGGTTACCACGGTCTCAGACATTCTCAGGTCCTCTGGCAGGGTGTTACAAAGGCCGGGGGCATAAGAACTGAAGGCTGCCTCCCCATGCCTCTTAGTTCTGACTCTAGGAACCATTAAAAGATCAGTGTCAGAGGACCTGAGGGACCTACTAGGTGTATATTCTAAAAGCATGTCTGACATGGATTTAAGTGCATGATTATGTATGGATGTATACACTAGTAAAATAATCTTAAAATCTATTCTAAAACTTGACAGGTAACCAGTGTAGTGATTTTAAAACTGGTGTGATGTGAACCCTCCTTCTGGTCTTTGTAAGAAGACGACAAACCCATGAAGCTGAAGCTGACTGACTCTGCTGTCCTCTGTGAGATAGGATATACGCTGGAGTGTTTGAAGCTGACTGACTCTGCTGTCCTCTGTGAGATAGGATATACGCTGGAGTGTTTGAAGCTGACTGACTCTGCTGTCGTCTGTGAGATAGGATATACGCTGGAGTGTTTGAAGCTGACTGACTCTGCTGTCCTCTGTGAGATAGGATATACGCTGGAGTGTTTGAAGCTGACTGACTCTGCTGTCGTCTGTGAGATAGGATATACGCTGGAGTGTTTGAAGCTGACTGACTCTGCTGTCGTCTGTGAGATAGGATATACGCTGGAGTGTTTGAAGCTGACTGACTGCTGTCGTCTGTGAGATAGGATATACGCTGGAGTGTTTGAAGCTGACTGACTCTGCTGTCGTCTGTGAGATAGGATATACGCTGGAGTGTTTGAAGCTGACTGACTCTGCTGTCCTCTGTGAGATAGGATATACGCTGGAGTGTTTGAAGCTGACTGACTCTGCTGTCGTCTGTGAGATAGGATATATACTGGAGTGTTTGAAGCTGACTGACTCTGCTGTCGTCTGTGAGATAGGATATATGCTGGAGTGTTTGAAGCTGACTGACTCTGCTGTCGTCTCCCAGACTGTGAGAAGCGTTGCGGGGCCCTGGACATCGTGTTTGTGATCGACAGCTCAGAGAGCATCGGACTGTCCAACTTCACCCTGGAGAAACACTTTGTCATCAATACCGTCAGCAGGCTGGGTTCCATGGCCAGCCTCCCCTCCTCCGATACAGGTGCTGTTTACTACTCAGCAGCACGACAGTTACAACCAGGAAGTGTTCATTTTGTCGACGAAAACTATGAGGAAAATTATTAGTCAACGACCTTTATTTAGTTAGCGTCACGAGACGATAACTAAATAAAAACAAATATGTGGTGACAAAAACGAATTATATTTCTGTCAACAAATAAAAACTACACGAAACTGTTAGGGAGGGACGATTTGAGAAGGGATCCAATCAAAATGTTGAGATTACCAGTAAAGTCGTGGCTCACACTGAAAAAACTCGGGCACAGGTAAGGAGAGCACATAGTAATGTCATTCAGTAGCTTCGTCCATCAGTCTAATAGATGTTTCCTGCAAGGAGGATATACTGTATGAGTTTGGAACTTCTAGAGAAATGGTTAAATACAGTAATGCATTACACTTTAAACTAAACCGATTCGATTTTAGTCAACTAAATCTACTGTAGATTTAGTCGACTAAAATCTTAATGTTATTTAATCAACTAATACTAGACTAAAACAAAAACAATTCAGATGACTCAAATATGACTGAAAGTAAATAGCATTTTAGTAAAATAACTATACCTACAACTAGATCAAAAGTTGCTGTCAAAATTAACTCTGCATCCAGGGTAGGCTATTAATCATGTGTTTCCCGGCATGCTGCCTCCTCAGGGACCAGGGTGGGAGTGGTCCAGTACAGCCACACCGGAACCTTCGAAGCCATCCGTCCCGACGACGCCAAAATCAACTCCCTGTCCGCCTTCAAGAAAGCTGTGAAGGACCTGCAGTGGATCGCAGGAGGCACCTGGACGCCCTCGGCTCTCCAGTACACCTACGACCACCTGATCAAAGACAGCCGGCGGGCGGGCGCCAGGGTCTCCGTCGTGGTCATCACCGACGGGCGCTTCGACCCGGCGGACGACGACACCCTGCTCCCGTACCTCTGCGGATATGACGTGGACGTCAGAGCCATCGGCGTGGGCGATATGTTCGGCCACAAGGGGGAGAGCGAGAGCCTGGAGTCCATCACCTGCCACCGGCAGGGCCGCGTGTCCAACATGAGCCGCTTCGCCGACCTGGTGGCCGACGAGTTCATCGACCAGATGGAGACTTTCCTCTGCCCTGGTGAGCCTTTCAAACAGACTCGGGTTTGAGACTCGGGACACGATCTTCCTGAACTACAATTCACACCGATTCACTCCAATTTCTCTTTCAGAGCCTGTTATAGTGTGTCCTGACCTGCCCTGCAAACCAGGTATGATTTTGTCTGCCGCTACAATCAGTGGCGGGGATCTACGGAAGAGCATTAGGGCCAACAGCAGAGTTTTTATTTTTTTTAAGCTTCTGAGTTTAAAGTCAGAAATTCTGACTTTTTTCTCAGAAGTTAAATTCTGACTTTTTTCTCAGAAATTCTGACTTTAAAGTCAGAGATTCTGAGTTTCTTTCTCAGAAATTCTAACTTTAATCTCAGAAATTCTGACTTTAATCTCAGAAGTTATTTCTGACTTTTTTCTCAGAAATTCTGACTTGAAACTCAGAAGCTTAAAAAAATAATAAACTCAGTTGTTGGCCCTAATGCTCTTCCGTACTGTATCCAACTTTGGGGGGGGGGACATTTACATTGAAATTTTGCAAGAGTATTTTTTTGGGGGGACATCTTCCTACGCGGCTGTATGGTAATATGAATGCCACTCCCCCAATCTAAATATTGGGGGGGGACAATTTTAATGATCTCAAATATTGGCGGGGACATGTTCCCCCCGACATCCCCAGCATCCCCGCCCCTGGCTACAATTATCTCCCCTCTTCCGAGACTAGCGAAGAGCAGAGTGCTGAGAGTGTTATGATGCTGTCTGTGTCTCCAGAACCAGATGTGGCCGTGTGCAACCACCGACCCGTGGACCTGGTCTTCCTACTGGACGGCTCCGAGCGGCTGGGGGCGGAGAACTTCCTTGGCGCCCGTGAGCTCGTGGCGAGCGTGGCGCTGAGGTTGACGCTGGCGCGGGGCGAGAACGACACCACGAGTGCCCGCCTGGCGTTGATGCAGTACGGAAGGGAGAACGAGAACCAGGTGGCCTTCGGCCTCTCCCACGACCCGGCGGTCATCTCCCAAGGCCTGGCCACTATGTCCTACCTGGACTCCTCCCCCAGCGTGGCGCCCGCCATCCTGCATGCCATCAGCAACGTCATGGGTGGTGGCGAGACACTCCGGGCGAGGCAGAGGGAGGTCTCCTTCGTCTTCATCACCGACGGCGTTACGGAGAGCGCGGGTCTGGACGAGGCGCAGGTCACCATGCGCAAGGCGCAGGTAGTTTCCACGGTGATCACCACAGGAAGTGACGTCGACGAGGACGTCCTCCTGAAGCTGGCCATGGGTGACCAGGACGCCATCTTCAGAGGACTAGACTTATCTGATCCCTCTAGCTCCGCCCTCTTTGACCGTTTCATCCGATGGGTGTGTTAGGGGAAGGCCATTGTGATGTGTATTGTATTCACTTCAATCAATCGGAACAAAATCTTTATGCACTGCGGAGTAACGCTCACTAAATTCCCTCTAATTTTAAAATTTTTATTTAACCTTTCGTCAGGCAAGTCATTAAGTCACAAATTCTTAATTACAATGGTGGCCTGGGAAGTGACAAGAGCCATTTAAGGGGTTAGGTGGGGTGGGCTAGAAGATAAAAGGAAAAAAATACATCAATAATAACTAAGCAAAAACACGGAAAACATCGACAATAGCAGCCAAACAAACATGAATGCAACAGATAACATAAGCACATGAAGACACAAACAAGCAAACAACAGAGTAATGGGGATATGGAGAGAAGACATATGAATGTTATGGGGACGTTACATGGAAGGAAAAACAGCCGGAGTCAATGAGAATGGCTGAGATGGCATCTTTGAAGGCAGAAAGAAATCACTGCGAAGTTGAGCTATGTATGTTGTCTATGTATGTATGTGGGGCAGGATAGTGTTCACATGTATTATGCTATGTAAAAGTAATTGTACTGTAGAAATATGACCTCTGTTTCACTGAAAATCCCAAACTTTATTCGGACACTTGAAGATAATAAAGCAGACGTTTGTGACATTAGTGCCGTTTTCTGTCAGGTGAAGAACCAAGAGCTTTCGTTCTGGATATTATCCATTGATAAAAAAAACACCTTAATAACTGAGAAATTGTTTGACATAAACATGACAAATGAAAACATACGATGACATCAATCTACAGATATGCCTCAGACGAACCAAAATGGCTGAAAAGAACACTGTTGTTGTTGTTGCATGAAAGATCAGTGAGCCATGGTTGCTTGTCTGTCCAACTGCAGTGCTATCAGAACAAAGGCCCATCTGTAAACCGCAGGTGTCGGAGCCGTGGACGGCTGGTTCTGTTTGGTCCGGTTCCCTGGCGTCTGATTTCACACGTTCCCCCGCGACCTTTAACCCCCGACCGCCGTTCTCGTCCGCAGACACGCCCCCCTCCTCACATCATATCCAGCTGCAGCAGAACAAACGTGTTGAGAGAGAATCAGCCGTTGTTATGGGATACGTCTCTACGTTAGAGCACACTCACACTCACACACACACACACACACACACACACACACGATCTCTCTTCCCCTTGTAACCATAACTTGTAACACACACACACACACACACACACACACACACACACACACAGGATTTCTCTTCTACTTGTAACCGTAACTTGTAACACACACACACACACACAGTACTCTTATTCCCTCACACACACACACACACACACACACACACACACACACACACACGATCTCTCTTCCCCTTGTAACTGTTTCCAGATGAACTGTACTTTGCCCCCCCCCCCATAGAGGAATACAACAGTAGATCTCATCAGGTACTCATACCAGGTCGTCCACATCTCCGCCGTCCTCCGCCACAGGTCCGGCCTCCTCCTCTGCCTTCTCCTCCTCCGTCACCAGGAACTAAGGACATCATAAAGCGCTTTGGATCAGGGCAGGGAAGAACACCCCTCACACCAAGCATCAGCAGGACAACGTCCCACTCACCCAAACACACATTACACCAGGGGGCATTAACCACCAGGGGGCATTAACCACCAGGGGGCATTAACCACCAGGGGGTATTAACCACCAGGGGGTATTAACCACCAGGGGGTATTAACCACCAGGGGGAATTGACCACCAGGGGGCATTAACCATCAGGGGGCATTAACCACCAGGGGGCATTAACCACCAGGGGGAATTGACCACCAGGGGGCATTAACCACCAGGGGGTATTAACCACCAGGGGAGTTTGCTTTGTCCCCATAATACCTGATTAGCGTCTTGTTTGGAGAAGCTGCTTCCATCCACCTCGTCCTTGCTGATCAGGGTCAGGGCATCTGTCAATCAAACCCCCCCGGTCAAAAGTTCAACTCAGCGGCTACTGGCTACAAGAGACAGTTTCAGGTTGGGAGGGTCTATAGTGTGTCCTGTATGGGTTTCAGGTTGGGAGGGTCTATAGTGTGCCCTGTATGGGTTTCAGGTTGGGAGGGTCTATAGTGTGTCCTGTATGGGTTTCAGGTTGGGAGGGTCTATAGTGTGTCCTGTATGGGTTTCAGGTTGGGAGGGTCTATAGTGTGTCCTGTATGGGTTTCAGGTTGGGAGGGTCTATAGTGTGTCCTGTATGGGTTTCAGGTTGGGAGGGTCTATAGTGTGTCCTGTATGGGTTTCAGGTTGGGAGGGTCTATAGTGTGTCCTGTATGGGTTTCAGGTTGGGAGGGCCTATAGTGTGTCCTGTATGGGTTTCAGGTTGGGAGGGTCTATAGTGTGTCCTGTATGGGTTTCAGGTTGGGAGGGTCTATAGTGTGTCCTGTATGGGTTTCAGGTGGGGAGGGTCTATAGTGTGTCCTGTATGGGTTTCAGGTTGGGAGGGTCTACAGTGTGTCCTGTATGGGTTTCAGGTTGGGAGGGTCTATAGTGTGTCCTATATTGATTTCATACTGTGAGGGCCTATAGTGTGTCCTATATTGATTACATACTGTGAGGGCCTATAGTGTGTCCTATATTGATTACATACTGTGAGGGCCTATAGTGTGTCCTATATTGATTACATACTGTGAGGGCCTATAGTGTGTCCTATATTGATTACATACTGTGAGGGCCTATAGTGTGTCCTATATTGATTTCATACTGTGAGGGCCTATAGTGTGTCCTATATTGATTACATACTGTGAGGGCCTATAGCATGTCCTACATTGATTACATACTGTGAGGGCCTATAGTGTGTCCTGTATTGATTACATACTGTGAGGGCCTATAGTGTGTCCTGTATGGACTTCATACTGTGAGGGCCTATAGTGTGTCCTATATTGATTACATACTGTGAGGGCCTATAGTGTGTCCTATATTGATTACATACTGTGAGGGCCTATAGCGTGTCCTATATTGATTACATACTGTGAGGGCCTATAGTGTGTCCTATATTGATTACATACTGTGAGGGCCTATAGTGTGTCCTGTATGGACTTCATACTGTGAGGGCCTATAGTGTGTCCTATATTGATTACATACTGTGAGGGCCTATAGTGTGTCCTATATTGATTACATACTGTGAGGGCCTATAGTGTGTCCTATATTGATTACATACTGTGAGGGCCTATAGTGTGTCCTGTATGGACTTCATACTGTGAGGGCCTATAGTGTGTCCTATATTGATTACATACTGTGAGGTACTATAGCGTGTCCTATATTGATTACATACTGTGAGGGCCTATAGTGTGTCCTATATGGATTTCATACTGTGAGGGCCTATAGTGTGTCCTATATTGATTACATACTGTGAGGGCCTATAGTGTGTCCTATATTGATTACATACTGTGAGAGCCTATAGTGTGTCCTATATTTATTACATACTGTGAGGGCCTATAGTGTGTCCTGTATGGACTTCATACTGTGAGGGCCTATAGTGTGTCCTATATTGATTTCATACTGTGAGGGCCTATAGCGTGTCCTATATTGATTTCATACTGTGAGGGCCTATAGTGTGTCCTGTATAGTTGGTCGGGGGGGAATCCCCTCCCAGATCGCAAGGCCTGTGGCACCTTGAACTAGCAGATCCCAGAAGACCTGCAGGCCTCGTTCTGGAAGGTTCCTCTTCAGAGACTGCAGGTAGCCGTTGTACAGGTCAGCATTTCCTGCCTGCATGAAACACACAGTAAATTACCACAACACACACACACACACACACACACACACAGTAGAACAATCTCCAATCTCACAGATGTACTCTTTTGGGCGAAAACAAGACTAAGCAGTCGCTGGCGCACACTCAGGCAAAGATGTCCGGATGAATTAAGCAGACGTTGAGGTGACGTTGGACGGTCACCTTCACAGACTGCTCCCTGAAGGCCTGGAGGCAGGCCATGCACTTCATGTAGTAGTGGGTGCTCTTGTTGCCCAGCAACTGATCGATCCTGCGAGTCAGCTGTTGACACGCTGTGGGGGACACAAACACGGAGGTCGCGGAAGGTCAACGCGGGCGGATTGGACGCTCGGAGGGAACGTGGATGATTCCAGAGAAGGTGACCTCGGAGACTCAGGGAGTCATTCTGTGCAAAGGTTGAAATGCTAGAGAAAGTAAGCGATATAAGCACTATAAAACGGTGAACATCCCACCCTCTCCAAACGGAAGACTCTTCTGACGGATCAGACTGCGGAAATCTCGCGCTGGGTCCACGCTGCCCACCTGCCGTAGAGAAATAAGAGTAGATGTCGTGTTATTATACCGTGACCATGTTACACCGTGTTAATGAGATACATCGTTGGCATGTTAAGGCACAAGGAGTAGTCTTGGATTGTGTGTTGCACGGCCATGTTCTCAGTTACACAGACACAGTGTGTCTCTACATCCAGACCACCTCTCCTCTCCTCTGTCTCTACATCCAGACCACCTCTCCTCTCCTGTCTCTACATCCAGACCACCTCTCCTCTCCTGTCTCTACATCCAGACCACCTCTCCTCTCCTCTCCTGTCTCTACATCCAGACCACCTCTCCTCTCCTCTCCTCTCTCTACATCCAGACCACCTCTCCTCTCCTGTCTCTACATCCAGACCACCTCTCCTCTCCTGTCTCTACATCCAGACCACCTCTCCTCTCCTCTCTCTACATCCAGACCACCTCTCCTCTCCTGTCTCTACATCCAGACCACCTCTCCTCTCCTCTCTCTACATCCAGACCACCTCTCCTCTCCTCTCCTCTCTCTACATCCAGACCACCTCTCCTCTCCTGTCTCTACATCCAGACCACCTCTCCTCTCCTCTCCTCTCTCTACATCCAGACCACCTCTCCTCTCCTGTCTCTACATCCAGACCACCTCTCCTCTCCTGTCTCTACATCCAGACCACCTCTCCTCTCCTGTCTCTACATCCAGACCACCTCTCCTCTCCTCTCCTGTCTCTACATCCAGACCACCTCTCCTCTCCTGTCTCTACATCCAGACCACCTCTCCTGTCCTCTCCTCTCCTGTCTCTACATCCAGACCACCTCTCCTCTCCTCTCCTCTCCTGTCTCTACATCCAGACCACCTCTCCTCTCCTGTCTCTACATCCAGACCACCTCTCCTCTCCTGTCTCTACATCCAGACCACCTCTCCTCTCCTGTCTCTACATCCAGACCACCTCTCCTCTCCTGTCTCTACATCCAGACCACCTCTCCTGTCCTCTCCTCTCCTGTCTCTACATCCAGACCACCTCTCCTCTCCTCTCCTCTCCTGTCTCTACATCCAGACCACCTCTCCTCTCCTCTGTCTCTACATCCAGACCACCTCTCCTCTCCTGTCTCTACATCCAGACCACCTCTCCTGTCCTCTCCTGTCTCTACATCCAGACCACCTCTCCTCTCCTCTCCTCTCCTCTCTCTACATCCAGACCACCTCTCCTCTCCTCTCCTGTCTCTACATCCAGACCACCTCTCCTCTCCTCTCTCTACATCCAGACCACCTCTCCTCTTCTGTCTCTACATCCAGACCACCTCTCCTCTCCTCTCCTGTCTCTACATCCAGACCACCTCTCCTCTCCTGTCTCTACATCCAGACCACCTCTCCTCTCCTCTCCTCTCTCTACATCCAGACCACCTCTCCTCTCCTGTCTCTACGTCCAGACCACCTCTCCTCTCCTCTCCTCTCTCTACATCCAGACCACCTCTCCTCTCCTCTCCTGTCTCTAAATCCAGACCACCTCTCCTCTCCTCTCTCTACATCCAGACCACCTCTCCTCTCCTGTCTCTACATCCAGACCACCTCTCCTCTGTCTCTACATCCAGACCACCTCTCCTCTCCTGTCTCTAAATCCAGACCACCTCTCCTCTCCTGTCTCTACATCCAGACCACCTCTCCTCTCCTCTCTCTACATCCAGACCACCTCTCCTCTCCTCTGTCCTCTCTTCTCCTGTCTCTACATCCAGACCACCTCTCCTCTCCTCTCCTCTCTCTACATCCAGACCACCTCTCCTCTCCTCTCCTGTCTCTACATCCAGACCACCTCTCCTCTCCTCTCTCTACATCCAGACCACCTCTCCTCTCCTGTCTCTACATCCAGACCACCTCTCCTCTCCTCTCCTGTCTCTACATCCAGACCACCTCTCCTCTCCTGTCTCTACATCCAGACCACCTCTCCTCTCCTCTCTCTACATCCAGACCACCTCTCCTCTCCTCTCCTCTCTCTACATCCAGACCACCTCTCCTCTCCTGTCTCTACATCCAGACCACCTCTCCTGTCTCTACATCCAGACCACCTCTCCTCTCCTGTCTCTACATCCAGACCACCTCTCCTCTCCTCTCTCTACATCCAGACCACCTCTCCTCTCTTGTCTCTAAATCCAGACCACCTCTCCTCTCCTGTCTCTACATCCAGACCACCTCTCCTCTCTCCTGTCTCTACATCCAGACCACCTCTCCTCTCTCCTCTCTCTACATCCAGACCACCTCTCCTGTCCTCCATCTCTTACCGAGGTGACGCTGCCCTCAGTGATGTCCGCCAGGTTGAAGTCCTCGTCCTCCACCAGCTTGGCCTTCTTGGCGTCAGGCTCCTCGGAGCTGTGGAGAGGAGAGCCCCTGTTACACTAAACAACCACGACACGAGACACAACCTGAAAGACAGGGAAAGGTATGCGATGACAATGATTCCATTATACCACAAAGCTGTAGTTGGAGAAGCACTAGAATGACAATGATTATCTTGTTGAGAAGAAACGCTCTTGCACACTGTCTACTCATGCAAATAAACTTTGGACCCAAACTCACAAAGTTTTGGTCCAGCGACCTTCTTCAGGTGAACGAAAGGAAAGAAATTTGCATGAGTAGACATTGTGCTTGAGCATTTCTTCTCATCAGTGGCCCGTGGCTTCCTCCTACACACCGGTCACTTGACTGGTGTGCAAAAGGTTTTTCCCATCATTATCTTGTTAAAAAAAACAACAACAACGTATTGTTATGTTCAAATCTAATGTCCTGTCCTGTGCTAGCCCCGCCCTCCCCTGTGCTAGCCCCGCCCTCCCCCTGTGCTAGCCCCGCCCTCCCCCTGTGCTAGCCCCGCCCTCCCCCTGTGCTAGCCCCGCGCCCCCCTGTGCTAGCCCCCCCCCTGTGCTAGCCCCGCCCTCCCCATGTACTAGCCCCGCCCCCCCTGTGCTAGCCCCGCCCCCCCTGTGCTAGCCCCACCCTCCCCCTGTGCTAGCCCCACCCTCCACCGTGCTAGCCCCACCCTCCCAATGTACTAGCCCCGCCCCCCCTGTGCTAGCCCCGCCCCCCCTGTGCTAGCCCCACCCTCCCCCTGTGCTAGCCCCACCCTCCACCGTGCTAGCCCCGCCCTCCCAATGTACTAGCCCCGCCCCCCCCTGTGCTAGCCCCCCCACCCCCCTGTGCTAGCCCCGCCCTCCCCCTGTCCTCTCACCCTGTCCCGAACATCTGGACGCTGGTCTTCAGCTCCTTCTTCTTCACCACCTCCTTCAGGGGGAACCTCTTCTTCACCTCCTCCAGCGGGGCCTGGCAGCGCGCGCTCACCACCGGGGGGCGCTCTAGAGCCGCCTGCAGCCAGGGCTCTATGGAAGGCAGCGGGGCGCTGGGGTTCACCCCACGGTGGTGCAGGCACTGGGGTCAGGAGTTGGGGGGCGGGGGGATTATTAGTGTGGGGCACGTCAGGGCGACACACACGTATCAATCTTCTGATTCTACATGTCGCTGCTGTCAAAACCTTGTATCTCCAAAATGGCAGAATGCTGAAAAGAACATTTTCCATGTTTCTGAACATAGAAAGCACATATGATGAGCCGTTTAGAATACATTTCATTGGTCGCGGGGCTGGGAGGTGTTCCGAGGCTGTAAAGGGTAGTCCCAGCTTTCAATTGATACAAAGAACATCACCAAAATGGAGATACGAGGTTTTGACCTGATAGCAGGCATCTTCACTGTAGTTGGTAGAAGGCCCTTGCCCCGGAGTACAGTACCTGGAAGAGCCTCTGGAAGGCGGGGTTAGTACAGTACCTGGAAGAGCCTCTGGAAGGCGGGGCTAGTACAGTACCGTGAAGAGCCTCTGGAAGGCGGGGCTAGTACAGTACCTGGAAGAGCCTCTGGAAGGCGGGGTTGGGGATCTGGTGGACCTTGAACAGGTCTTCCTGCTCCCCGTCCTCATCCTTCTCCACCAGCATCATGGAGTCGATCAGAGAGTCCACCGCTGCCAGCTGAGCCTCTGGAAACAACGGAGCGACCGTCAGGGCTGGATCTGACCGCCGCCACGCCCCGCCCCCTGCTCCCTAGCTTGGCGCGACGGTGCACTTGTTCATCTAACAGCGCTGGGTTAGTGAGATCATAGCAAGGAGGTTTTACAGAGGAGCAGAGCATATGATGGAGGGAGATTTACCCACGTTACTTAAACCAGTCCGTGGATTTGATGGGTGGGTGGGTGGGTGGGTGGGTGGGTGAGTGAGTGAGTGAGTGAGTGAGTGAGTGAGTGAGTGAGTGAGTGAGTGAGTGAGTGAGTGAGTGAGTGTGTGAGTGAGTGAGTGAATGAATGAATGAATGAATGAATGAATGAATGAATGAATGAATGAAAATGAAAATGAAAATGAAAATGAAAATGAAAATATGAGGGAGAGTGAATGGGACGCATGTTTCAGAGACAGAGGAGAAACCGACCAGGGAAAACACCAGAAGCATTTGTGCTGAGGACAGCTACCTGAGGGAGTGAACTTCTTGTTGTTCTCCAGAGAGTTGAAGGGGAAGTGCCGGAGGTCCTCCATGAAGGGGAGCTGGACGTACATCAGACACTGAGGACCGGGACCATAAGGAGTTAGCTACGAGAGGCCCCCGAATGTAGTGATGGGACATTCCATGCTGGGGCGTCGACACTTGTGTCGCCAATGTGTGGCGCGCTGTGCCGAAGCGATGCGCCGGAGCTTGTGTCGAACGACGATGACCACCTGACTGATGATGTCCGAAGCTGAGTGCTGCTTCAAACGTCATCGACTTACTGGAAAAAGCTTTGAACGTTTTAGCACAACCTGCTAAAACTTTGACTGCATGCTATGACCTCCGCGAACCACCAGATGTCACTGTGCTCTCCCTTTTCAATGCTTCGGCTCTTTTTTCGGCACAAACAGGAAGCAGGCCCCAAAGGCTTTACAGGGATTTGTCCGCCCATCCCTACCCGGATGCTAAGGGAGGGGCTGGTTCCATTACCCTAGAGCCATAATTGCACTCAACACAACCAAGTCTTGAACACTCATCACTTATCTACTGTGCAATTATTTACTGTGCAATATGAGTCGTGCAATGTTTGATCAGCAGAATGTGAATGTTTATTGTTTTTCTACCCTTATGCCGGGCTCAGACTACAGGATTTTTGGTCCGATTTATCCCCGATTCACCCCTCCCGACAATCGGAGGAGAAATCTGGTCTGGAACGTTGGTCGGGGCCGATGATCGGCCCAGATGATCTTGTAATGTGAGGGGTTTACAGATCCAATCTTATACCTCCCGATCGGCTCGCAGACCCATCGGGGCGGCCCCGATATTATCAAACATGTTTGATCTTCAAGATTATTACGTCCCGACTTTACAAGTGAGACGGCGAGACCGAGAGCAGTGGTTCGTTGCTCCCTCGGGCACGATAAGATCCTGTAGTGTGTGCTGAGCCGTTATTTTTAAATCATGCTGTGTGTGCTTGGTTGAGATGCCCAAGAAGATTATCTGTTAAGATTCTCCTAATGTGCGTGATGTAACCCGATTTCGAAACTCGGTTAGGATTTAAAATATCCTGTAGTGTGAGCCCGGCATAAGTGTATATTTATTATGACTAGTCTTTTATACTTTAGATATACTTTTATTGTTCTGCACCTTAAAGGTTTGCTCTTCTAATTTCGTTGTACTTGTACAATGACAATAAAGACATTCATTCATTCATTCATTTGCCATAGTGGGACAGCCAAATATGGCCATGACTGAAAACACCTCATTAAAGAAGCTTATGGACTTTAATGGCTATTTAGGGCCTGATTTTATTAGCCTGATTTAATTGCTTTTCTCTGTACTTCGGCGACCGTGAGTGTCTCAAAAGGCATTACTTCTTGCACTATTATACATGTACTGGAAGCACCAACAGTCCAGAGGAAACTCCTAGTATGTGTGAAAACCTTTTTGGCTAAAATAAATCTAAATCTGGAGAGAAATATAATGTATTAATATAATGCATCATTATCTATGAGCTCACCTCATACTTCTGCTTGATACAGGGGAAGGCCGCCCCTACTTGGGGGTTACAGCGGCGGTCGTACACGTATCGGACGATCGCCACCATGTCCAGCTCGTCCAGCGCATGGATGAGGGCAGAGAGGGCCACGCCCGCATGCTGGTCACCAACAGAAGAACAGGGGGAATGATCAAGAGAACGAAACGACGTATAGAACGCCAACTTTGTTTTAGCGTCGTGGGATTTCTTGCCCCTATAGAATAACATCCTTCTTGATCCTTTCTGTCTAGTGAGGAGCACACTATGGTGACCTTTCTGTCTAGTGAGGAGCACACTATGGTGACCTTTCTGCTTAGTGAGGAGCACACTATGGTGACCTTTCTGCTTAGTGAGGAGCTCACTATGGTGACCTTTCTGTTTAGAGAGGAGGACACTATGGTGACCTTTCTGTTTAGTGAGGAGCTCACTATGGTGACCTTTCTGTTTAGTGAGGAGGACACTATGGTGACCTTTCTGTCTAGAGAGGAGCACACTATGGTGACCTTTCTGTTTAGTGAGGAGCACACTATGGTGACCTTTCTGCTTAGTGAGGAGCTCACTATGGTGACCTTTCTGTTTAGTGAGGAGCACACTATGGTGACCTTTCTGTCTAGTGAGGAGGACACTATGGTGACCTTTCTGTTTAGAGAGGAGCACACTATGGTGACCTTTCTGTTTAGAGAGGAGCACACTATGGTGACCTTTCTGTTTAGTGAGGAGGACACTATGGTGACCTTTCTGTTTAGAGAGGAGCTCACTATGGTGACCTTTCTGTTTAGTGAGGAGGACACTATGGTGACCTTTCTGTTTAGAGAGGAGCACACTATGGTGACCTTTCTGTTTAGAGAGGAGGACACTATGGTGACCTTTCTGTTTACTGTAGTGAGGAGCACACTATGGTGACCTTTCTGTTTAGAGAGGAGGACACTATGGTGACCTTTCTGTTTACTGTAGTGAGGAGCACACTATGGTGACCTTTCTGTTTAGTGAAGAGCACACTATGGTGACCTTTCTCAACTCTGCTGCTTTCCGTGGCTCGGCTCTCACCTCGTCATCCTTGGGGGCGAACACCTTCAGCACCTGACTCCCCATGAACTGGTGGCGATTTACCTGCAGCGACAGAACAGTGTTGAGAGGGTTCGAGGATGCGACGCACGGGAGCGCCAGCGCACAGTTCACCAAGCTCAACGTTATTTGACGTTAGACTGATTCTAGCATCTCGGCATTTACCAGGTTTCGTTTGGCAAAGCCCAGCACGGCGAAACACTTCCCCTCTGCCTTGTACTTCATCTGGTCCTGGTCCACCTTAGAGAAGGGGACGATGTCGCTGCCGTACCGGAACCCTGCAGAGGGGGTCGGGGGGCTAGTTTCAATCTCCACTTCACAGAACTATATTCTAGCACCTTCCATTGTGCCGAGTGGAGTTTTACCAGGAATCTTACAGTATATACAGAAATTAGAAGATGCAATGGACCACGGATGTTTCCTATTTAGAATTTAGCACTTAATAAGCCGGGTGGATGGGGGAAAATGACTTGACTAAACTTTATATCATTTATTGTCTCTGACTCCCGTGTCTTCTAGTCACATGGCACGCTCACCCTGGATGGTGTCGTCCTTCTGCACCTCGGTCTCGTTGTCGTCATCCAGACAGTAGACTGTGTCTTTCTTCACGTCGTCCTTCTGATTGGTCTGAGCGTCCACCAGCGTCCACGACTTCCTCAGGGTCTCATTGGTCACCTTCGGGACGCACGCGGTCAGATAGCCGGACTGACTCACATAACGCACAGACGTATTAAAACCTGTCACGTGTTCGGTGCCGCTGTTATCAGTACTGAGTGAATGCAGTTGTGGTGTCACCCCCGGTCCCCCTGAAGGATCAATATTAGGGATGCACGATATATCGGCAATCATATCGATATCGGCCGATGTTAGTCATTTTTTTTATATATCGGTATCGGTCCGATGTGCAAAACGAGGCTGATGTGAAACAACCGATAATTATTTCTGTCTAGCTGCTGTTGTGTGTGTTGTTTTTGAGAGGAAACAATGCAGTAAATCTAAGATTTATCAGCTTTTCCAAATGTTTTGGAAATAGAGACAGTGTTTCCATGTGTTTTCCAGTATGTATAACATTTGATTATCATAGAAACTTGTTTTTATACAGATCATATTGACATCGGTAAATATCGGTTATCGGCCATGACTGCAATGTTAATGGCCGGGTTTCCCGAAAAAGAACATTCTTAAGGAACCCTTCTTAAGCAACCCTTTGTATGGGAGTTAAGTATTTTGGAGTCAAGTGCTTCTTAACGGACAATATCGGTTATCGGTATGTTCATATCGGTGCATCCATAATCAATATCCACATCAATATCATTCATGATATGACTCCTCCTCCCCACTCACTGCTTTGTATCCAACAATCTTGATGGGCAGCGAGCTGCCGATGGTCATCTGACAGGGCCAGCCCATGGCCCTCCTCTCCAGGCACTTGAAGATGGCCAGCTTCTCGATGGCTTCGCTGCAGGACAGACCGAGACCATTGAGCACACAAATCAGAGCGGTCAAACCTCAGTAAACAAAAGTGTGTCCTCCCTCCCAAACATATTCTCGTAGATTTAATCAGAATCAGTTTTACACATACTGTACTAGAAATGTGTTCTGGTCAGTTGGTGCATAACACTGACGGATAGACAACAACAGACAGGGCAACGCAGAATATATAATAGCGCAGGGAGCAAAAGGCAAATACAATATGATTAGCAAAGTGTATATACTGTATACAGTATATGTGCAATGTGTTTTGATATGTATGTGCAATGTATTGATATGCAATATGTGTGCCTTGTATTATGGATGTGCAGTGAGATCCCATGTATAATTCAATCAAAGGTAAAAAGCAATTGATGAACTGAATATGCAGCAGTGGCATCTGGTGGGTCCTAGAACCGCACGATTTTTTGGGGGGTGCGCTTTCAAAGCATGCCCTAATGGGAGGTTTCACAGCACCAGAGCATTGGCATTTTTATGTAAAAACATACAGGAAAACTACAGTAGCCTAGGCTACTGATGTGTTTTTTTTTAACACATCAACAAAGGCCAATAATTTGAGAGCGACTGAATAAGAGGGCATTATATGACAACCATGGCCAAGCACCACGAAGAGGAATGACAGGACGATCAAATACAACCCCTTAGAGCACAGCACTCAATAGCCTACTCCCCTACCTCACTAATCAGTGTTTAGGCTACTAGCCTACTAGGCTACTAGGCTTATTAGCCCACCACTCCAGGAAGCAAAGTTCACGCTCTCGAGTGCTGATTAAATCTAGGCAAAGCAAAACGCACATCCATAACAACTGGTAATTAATCACAAAAGACCTACCTTATATCGAAACCCAAACTCGTTTAATCCACTTCATTTTGGAATCAACTTTCAACAAATACTCAAGATCTCCGTTTTCCATGTTCACTGATGCTGCCAGTTAGTTAGCTAGATAGCTAAAGTGGGTAACATGATTGACAGGTGACGTGAGTGACTGTAAGCACTTCGAGAACTACGCCCACTTTTAAGTATTTTGACAAATGACAGATTAGGTTACGTTTCGATTGATGACGACATTGTTCATGGTTTTGTATGTGTGGGCTAATTTGATTGGTTGATTTTCCATTTGGTCTTGATTTCCGTAAGCTAGAATCATTTTACCTGGCCTACAATGTTAAGTGAATGACGAGCTAGTAAGACAGCTGTCAACGGACTGTAATGTGGACTGTATTTTCATGAGGACTGTAGGGGGCAACGGAGCACTACCAAAACGCTAAACACTGATGAAAATGAAGCGATATGGCAGAATACAAGACGCATTTTAGTCAAAAACAATCTGAAAGTCGAATTTCGTGCCTTCTTTCACTGAAAGAAGGCGCAAAAATCAAGTTTTATTTGGATTTCTATGGGTAAGCCAGGCTTACCCTGGCTTATAGGAGCAATCGCCACTGATATGCAGTACATTTCTCTTCTGCTTGGGATTACACTACATCAATACTTTAGATCCATACAAAATCCCTTTGAAGGATTTGATTGGTAAATACTTTGGTACTGGGTAGAGATGGAATGTCCCTACCTGAAGGTGTAGACTTCGTCCAGGCCATCCTCCTCGTCCAGGGACTGCATGACCTGCTTGACCATCTCCAGACCTCGCCTCTGCTCCTTGGTCAGGACCTTCCCTCCGTGGGGCGGGTTCCTGGAGCCGCCTCCTCCTCCTCCTGCTGCTCCATCTCCCCCACCCTCCTCCTCCACAGGGAAGGGCAGGCTGAGGGTGCATACAGAGTCAGAGTCCGGAAATGTTACTCCAGGCCATATATGAGACTCATATGATACATTATGATCTGTAGTGCTGATAATGGTGTACTGTATAATCTGTAGTGCTGATAATGGTGTACTGTATGATCTGTAGTGCTGATAATGGTGTACTGTATGATTTGTAGTGCTGATAATGGTGTACTGTATGATTTGTAGTGCTGATAATGGTATACTGTATGATTTGTAGTGCTGATAATGGTGTACTGTATGATTTGTAGTGTTGATAATGGTGTACTGTAGGATCTGTAGTGTTGATAATGGTGTACTGTATGATTTGTAGTGCTGATAATGGTGTACTGTATGATTTGTAGTGTTGATAATGGTATACTGTATGGTTTGTAGTGCTGATAATGGTGTACTGTATGGTTTGTAGTGTTGATAATGGTATACTGTATGGTTTGTAGTGTTGATAATGGTGTACTGTATGCTGAACTACACACAAGAACTGCAGGGTGATGCCGGTGCGCTTCAGGTTTCCGATGATGATGTCCAGCTGGTCAGAGCTGACCTGAGTGTGGAGGTCAGTTAGGACGACAATGTTGAGACGCTCAAACTTCTTTCCTCTGGAATAATAACAACAGACATTGGGAAAACTTCAGCTACAGTTTTTTTCTGCACCATGGACATTTATAACTATAGAGAAAATAATCCAATAACATTTCGGTTTTATTACGATTTTCAGAGGGAATAGCACTGTCAGTAACTTCTTAGGACCCTTTCACACCTACGTTGTTTAACACGGACTTTCACACTTTCCAGTTTGATCCGAACCAAATTGACAGGTGTGAAACCTCCTGGACTACGGTGCGCGGGTCAAAGACTCGGTCTTTGGTCCGACCTCAAGAGGTGGTCTCGGCTAGAACCAAGGTTCGCTGCTGCCTAATGTGAAAACAAAGGTTCGCACTTTCGGATCAAACAGATGCGCGTGCATCCACAAACCAATCAGTGTCAAGTATAGGGAAACGCACCCCCATGCAAGCGATGACGACATAATTTAGGTCTGCCACCAAAAATCCTCAAATAAAAAATAACAAATGTGAAAGCGCCAAATGGGATTCTGGTTCGGACCTTGGTCTAGACCTTTAGGTGTGAAAGCACCCTTAGACAATCTTACAGAGATTCCTTTTGAAGCAGGTCCATGCACACGACAAGAGAATCCAGCCCTGGGTACGCTGTTAAGGAACTCACAGGCAGTCATTGTAAAGTCACACTGACAGAAGTACCACACAGTTGAAGAAGTCAATGCTGGTGAACCACACATGTGAGCATGTGAGAGAGTGCTTATTGTTGTGGGATAGGATACAGTCAGCTTGTTGACTACCAGGTTGTACTTGATGCTGAACCTCTTCCAGCAGCTCAAAATCTGGGATCATCAGATGACGATGAACGGTGATGTTCTGGTACTGGCCGTCGTCGGCCAGCGGGTTCTTCGTGGTGTCTGTGCCAAACAGCACCAGCCCCAACTCATCTTTGTTCTCAGCAAACACCTGTGAACGTAATAAAGGTTATACTGTATTTTAGGCGAGTGATAACGGAATTACTTTGTCGAGGAGCTACAGTTTCAACAAAGAACCAGAAGGGGTACTTTTACCTTGCGCTGAATAAACTTCTGGATAACTTTCTTGGCTTGCTCAAAGGATGGTTCTTGGCCAGGGGCAGAGTTGGACATGGAGAACCCCACATCCATGCAGAGCACTAACGCTGACTGCGTGGCAAAGGTAGGAGAGAACAATTAATACAATGCATTGATATGGGCAAAAGGATCATAGGATTTATTACATAACGCTACGATTTATCACAGAGCCAATTGGAAACAGTGTGTGTGTGAAGCAGCCACTGGCAGAGTGTCTTGACAATACTGTTTTGGTTAAATATGATACAATTTATAAAAAGCATGAATCATTTATTTTCAGTACGCCAGCATTGCCCGCCCAGCAGCCTCGGCTAAAATGAATTAAAAGTGAAGCGAATGCTGATGTGACATAGCTAATTATATTCAACTGACAATAAATTAATCACAAGGTTCATTTTCTATGGCTAATAGCAACTTAAATAACACATTATGTAAAAAAGGAACTTACTTTTGACGACCGAGCCATCACTTTTCCCTCTTTCCTGATTCTGTCTCACTCTGTTATGAGTTCGGAGAGGAATTGATATAATAGGAGGGTTCCTAGTTAAAAACGTTCCGTTATTCGTGACCTCCATTCATGGAATCCCGATGTATGAATGGTAATTATATGATTTGTTTTTTGAATAAATGCATCGTGACAAAATGTATTGCTAATTGGCTCGCCTCAATCGAATCTGTTTTTTTGTGCAGCTGATACACAATCAGAATGACATGACATGAGAAGTAGGTCAAACGCCCTCCCCCCTTCAGTACTCCGGCATGGAAACAGCTTTATGAATAATGACTGTGCATGCTTTGATTTACTTGCAGGCTTCCGTCCACATCCCCTGACCTGCTGGCTCATCGATTGTGCCATAGATTTGATGGTTTGTGTTTACGTCATGATGGCCTTTAACTATAACCCCATTATAGTACCCAAAAATAAGTTAATAGCCAATAATAGTTATTTGCCACCTTTAAACTATTGACCCAAAGAAAACATCGCATTAATAGCTTGCATGAAATCGTCCACATAATTCCAGTGATCTTTCTAATCTGATTGTGAAGTCACATTAGGAGCATGGTACCAGAAAACCCACTGCTAAACCCCCTGAGCTCCATTGAGAGCCATCTGTGTATCTGTATATGTAAATAGATGGTCTAGACAGAGCAGACTATGTAAATGTGTCTCCAAATGTATGCTTGTAGGCTATGCAGAGTTTCTTTCTATAACAAAGGTAGTTACATTTCTTCTCAGATCATTCATCAATGATGCTGTACGACCGGGTCCTCAGACCAATCAAATAATCCAATGACACCATGTTAAACTGTGAAAACCATTTATTTATTTCATTAATTTCCGTACATTGCATCTCATGGAAAGCAACATCCATGATGCTATTCATACTGACCAAAACATGTTCTACAACCCCAAGTTCATGCCTGTGAAAAAGAGCCTACAATTCCTTCAGTTTGCATACAAAACAATGAATAGAAGGAGATGTATTAACCTGTGGGATAGACTGAAGTAGCACATCACAGATGTATTAACCTGTGGGGTAGACTGAGTAACACATCACCGCCTTTGGCAGTACATTTGATTGAAAGCTAGTGGCATAGAGTGAATCAAATCAAATCAAACTTTATTTGTATAGCGCATTTCATACACAAAGGCAACACAATGCGCTTTACAAAACACCAATGTACAACACTTGGAACAAGAGTAGGTAAACTACCTATCTCAAAAGATATCAAAATAAATAACCAATACAATCTAAATGCTCATTTCACTGATGCATGTGAACTACAATGGTAAGGATGTTAGCAAACACCAATAATGGACTTTCAGCTGATGTGTAAATGTTAAAGTCACCATCTAAAACCAATATTAAAACCCTGGTTAATAATAAATAAAACCAATGTTAGCACACTGAACAGATGTATTTGAAATGTGTTTCCAGATTACAACAAACAGTACACGGTCATCACATAAATTAAAAGTGGTATAAATATGTACAAAGTGTAATTCAATGCAGAGAACAAATATCAGTGTGTGCAACAATGTCCATCGTCCTGTGGCTTTTCCAAGTCCCATCCTGCGTTGTGCAACTCAGTCTACAGCATGTATTTCTACTGCACAGCTCACCCTCACACCTGTTTTAAATTAACTAATTAGTCCATCACTTCCACACATAATTAATCTAAAACAGTGTGTTTGAGCTGGGCAAAATGGCTAATTCCTGCACACACTCAGTATCTCTCTCCAATAATGGGAGATGGAGTAGCCCAGGTTCATTTATAGTGGCCGGGTTTCCCGAAACCTTCTTAGGGCTAAGAAGCTCTTTGAGTCTTCTTAACCGAAACAAGCAAACGGGAGCCTTAAGAAGACTCAAAGAGCTTCTTAGCGCTAAGAAGGTTTCGGGAAACCCGGCCAGTGTCAGTTTCACACAGAGGAGGTCTGAGACAGCTCATTCAGAGCTTTGCCGTGTAGGCTCCCGGAGATGGTGTCTGAGTCCAGTAGCTCCACGATGCTGTAGGGGGAGCAGTCCTCCAGTCCCAGCTTGCCGCAAGCCCAGCCACAGAAGCCCTTTTCCAAGTCCCTCACCGACATCCACCACTCGCTGAAAGCCCAGGACACCTGCGCCACGGCGGAGTACAGCGCCAACGACACCGCCACCGCCATGATCAGCATGGGGTAGAAGATGATAAGGAAGGGACATACAGTGATCTTGTGCCAGAACGTCCGTTCCTCGTTGTACACCAGGAAGACGTTGTACCAGGTGAGCGTCCCGTAGTAGAAGGAAGTGATGAAGGAGAGGAGGAAGACCACGGGAGTGCAGGATAGACTCCACAGGACCACGTGGGGACCCTGGCAGACGCCCAGGCCGCAGGTGCGCTTGGAGCCCTCGCCCGCCTCGCACTCGGCGTCCAGGCGCTCCTTGGACCGGGCCATGTCCCTGAGTTCCCTCTCCGTCAGCGTGACGTGGATGTCCACCATCTGACCCTTCTTCTTCCCCCTGGTGATGGTGCCGGTCAGGGTCACGTAACGGCTGTCCGGGGGCAAGCTCCAGCCTCCTGTCAACAGCGCCAGGTCACAAAACAGACACCGAGTACTCTTCAGAACAATTCTCCATGACAAATACAGGGTGTGAGTGTGTGTGTGGGGGGGGTTGTGTGATATCAGTAGCACTAACACAGTAACACACATGTGCTGCTGGTGTTTCAATGCACTTGAAAGATGGTGTAGCTAATTCACCCTTCTCCATGGCCTGTTGTAGCCTACTGTAGAAGGAGCAAGACACATCCAGTGCATCACATTATTAATTGGCAGGTGCTCTCATGACAAGTGAATCTGACAGACTGAGTAAGAAAGTATCTGCAGTGTCTCTTACCTTCACCAGTCGGAGTGCAGAGGAATTTAGCTCCCTCCTCGGTGCTCCTCCCCGCGCTCTCCTCGCCACCCTGGTCCTCCCCCGGTGCCCTCTCTGTGTCGGACCGGTACACGATAATGGAATCTGGTCGCGCCTCCTTCTTCCTCTTCTTCCTCCGGGTAGCGGGTCGCGCCTCCCCGTCCTCCCCTACGTGGTTCCCCGACACGTCCGACCTCAGGGAGGTCATCTGGGGGCTGCTGTCCCCAGCCGCCTGCTGCTCCTCCGCCTGGGCCATCCCACCACGCCCTTACCTGGCTGGGGCCGGAACAACCTCAGTCTCTGTGGTGCCGCGCGAAGGGACTAGTAGCGATTTGGAAAGAGGTTCAGATTACATGCGTCCGTTCTCTAAGAGTGTTTCGATATCAGTGGCAGAGCAGTAGTCTTTAAATGACAAGTGTGTGTGTGTGTGTGTGTGTGTGTGTGTGTGTGTGTGTGTGTGTGTGAGAGAGAGAGAGAGAGAGAGAGAGAGAGAGAGAGTGTGGCAGTTAAATAAATGTTACTGCTTGTTGCTTGATATTGAATGTATATGGTTATGGTTTATGTCATATGCTTGCTTTCAAAATAAAAAGCAGAAACATATTGAACAGTTGTATCAGTCAGTCAAATTATGAAATCAAAACGTTATAACCCATTACAGTTCTGTATCATTGTATAATATGGGATGCAATGCACATATAATACGCCTTATAATGAATGCATATAGACTGTGTGCATATATATCGATCATAAACTCAAAACACAAAAACGCACGCTTTTAATTTAAATCCTTGACTTCGTGAGGATATTGTTTGATACCAAATTGCGTGGTACATTTTCCTACATCAGAGCAGAGCCGACACCCTTACTAGCGTGCAGGGTCGGTGCTGAACTATCAGACCGCAGGAAACCGGACAGAACGAGGGATTTCAACAATAATTAAAGCATAATAAGAAATGCAGATCATTCCGTTTACAAATATTCGCCATCCATATCAGGACAAAGGTTATCCTGCTATAAAATGTGCATTAACGTTTAATGAGACCGCAGATTAGGCTAGCCTGCTCTTTCTACAGCAGGCTACCCCTCCATAGCCCGTTCTTTTGTCTAAATGCTTACAGGCGTAGTAAATCCTTAAATGTAAAAAGCAGGCTGTTCTTACCGCGAATTGATTTCAGCGAATATGAGGTCAAATTGTATTACAGTCGCGTTTGTTATTTCACTCGACATTTATTCGAGGATCGAGCGCACTCTTCTCCACATCGTTCTTCCAGATGCGCTCCGCAAACTGTATTCCAGAATACCACTAAACCCGCCCCTACCTCTGTCAACCAAATGCATAAACATGAAACCCCGATTAAAACGGTAATCCACAAGGAGTCTCAGTACAAGCCTCACTGAAATCAACATTTCAAACCACTGTTAATCAGAGTAGGTGCGTCATTTTTCAGGGGTCATTTGATTTTGCTATAGGCCTAATTGGCATATGGAAGTAGCCTACAGCTAGGCCTGCAAGCCAAGGCAAGGCAAGGACCACACTTTCTTCCAAGGAATATTCTCTACAACACCATTCCAAAATGGGATTATATTAGGAGTAACAACAACAATATCATTCTGGAACAGAGCACGAATTATTCTGTTGTTAATCAGATTTTCTGATGAGAAACACAGCAGTGTTAGATAAATTGACAGAGTGAGTAAGCGGCCAAGGGAAACTCCATCTCTCAGTAGCATCATGATTCCAGAGGGAATTGCATCAAAGACAATTGCGTAGCCTACTCCTTGGCTGTTATTGGAATTTGGTATTTTCTAAGAAACTCGGAGTATCCGTATAACCTGCCGTTTGTAGGCTATAGTTCTAGTGCAGTTAGAATCAAGAGAATCGCACCAGCATCGTGCATGAGGAGTATGAGCTCCTACCCTCTGGGAGGAGGTTTAGAGACCCCCGGTGCATGAGGAGTATGAGCTCCTACCCTCTGGGAGGAGGTTTAGAGTCCCCCGGTGCATGAGGAGTATGAGCTCCTACCCTCTGGGAGGAGGTTTAGAGACCCCCGGTGCATGAGGAGTATGAGCTCCTACCCTCTGGGAGGAGGTTTAGAGTCCCCCGGTGCATGAGGAGTATGAGCTCCTACCCTCTGGGAGGAGGTTTAGAGGTTAAACCGGTTTCAGAAGTCGTTTATCCTGGTCTCAATAAAAATCCTCAATAGTGATAAATAGTGAGCAGGCTGAGACAGTAGGGACTCCAAGTGATATGCATCTTCTGCTCTATGATGTGTTTTTGTGTTTATTGTTTTTATCGCATATTTATAGTTATTTGTTGGTGCTTTGTGGCTCCTCATTAACAACTGTGTGTTGACTGTCTACTACAGCATGTGTGTGGCCAAGACAAATTTCTCACATTGTGAGACGAAGTGTACAGTATTCTGATTCTGATTCACCCAGTTTGGGATAAGCCCTTAATATTGTGCAGGGGGGCATACTGGAAGGCCAGCTGCTGCACCTCTCGCTTGGTGAGAGGGAACCCCCTCCCCGCCATCGTCTTCAGCAAGGCAGGCAGCTCCTTCTCCGTTGCCTCGGGAAGCTATTGTTTCTCTCCGGAAAAGTGCTCGGTGCCGGCTACCTTGCTATTCACCCTCCTTTGGTCCGGGGGAGATTCCATGCCCTTGCCAGGAAGCGCACACTTAATCTGACGCCATTGTCAAGTGCCTCCTGGTACTCTTCCATCGCCCCTCGCATCCTCTCCTCTACCCACTGATTATACTTTCCACCCTTGTGGACATCCTCCCCCCCCCCCCTCTTTTCTTTTCTCCTCCACTCCTCTCTGTTACTTTCTCCTCCTCCTCCTCTCAGTTCCTCTCTCTTATTTTCTCCTGCTCGTCTCCTGTCTGCTCCTCCTCCTCTCTTGTCTCTCTTCCTGTCTCCTCCTCTCTTCTTTCTCTTCCTCTCCTCTATTCTCCCTTCTTCTTCTTCGTGTGGGTTTTGATGTTTCCCTCCCCCCAGGCTCGGGGCCGAGGGGCTATCCTTTTACCACCCTGAACCTGGGTGAGGGGTCACCCGGGTTATATATCCGAGCACACCTCCAGGAGCCATGTCACCGTTTCATCATCCACAACCGTCAGGACATGCATTCCATTGGGTGTCCGATATATCGGATGGGTAAGTCCATCCCGGGGTTGGAAGGACCGGCGGCCGGGATGAAATCACGGAGTCTGGAGGTGTTTGCCTCCCATTCCGTACGCCAGGTGTGGTCCGCCCATCCTGCCTCGCTGATGAGGCCAGCGGACTGGATGCCTGCAAGGATGGGAAGGTTGTCCACAGGAGTGGGACGCAGGCATCCCGTCACGATGCGCAAGGCTTCATTGATAGGTGGGTCGATGAGGCGGGTGTGAGCGCTGCGACACCAGACTGGTGCGCAATATTCACTGGTGGAGTAGACCAGGGCTAGGGCTGCCATATGCAGTGTTTTTGCCCCCGCCTGACCGGACCAGCCTCATCAACGCCACACGAGTTGTTAACTTCTTGTGCAGTGATTCGAGGTGTATAGTAATAACTAATGTTGTTATAATATCGCATAGGCCTTTTTGAGTAGGCTAGGCCTAGCCTACATTGACTTATTATTTATATTGGGTTATTATATCTTTAAATTTGATTTAAAGTTATCAATGGTGGAACTCAATGTGAGGTGGGAGACTGTTCCAGAGCATGGGGGTGGCAGCAGTAAAAACTCGGTGGCCTCTGGTTTAAAGACGTGAGTGGAGGGCCAAGAGTGGTAGTTGTGACGATGACCTAAGTGACCTAGAGGCAGAGTCCACATGCCATCAATACTCTTGCAGTCAGCATCATGTTTATGGAGCCTTAAACAAGTTGGACATATTCTTGGAATATTGTGGTCATGTCACACCTTGGTCAGGTAATAACAAAAGATGGCAAGACACTGGGGACTGACCGTGTTAAAGTAATTCTTACTTTCGTTAGTTTTTGACAACCTGGACCTTACGGCATATTATAAGACGTTTGACTCACCGAGATAACTTTGGTGTAATTTGGAGGCCTGTAGAAGAAATGTAAAATCCAGCACGAGCCAAGTGTGTATGTGCATGTAATGGCAGCGGACGGGGCACTGAGAATGCAGCTATTTTCTGCCAAGAAACGGTTGTTTTCATCAATCTGTCTTTATGAATCGCTAGTTGTGCTTACATAGAGCAAGGGCTTGTTGTGGTTTTTCACATGCCTCTGTAATATGATCTTTAGAAACGTATTTAGAAACTGTCTTTGAAATCTAGAGTTTAACATGTTTTTGAATGATTTTTCAAGATGCCCACCCACATCCATTGTATGACCAAAACGGTGGTAGAGCAATTATCAACTTTCTCGAAAATGCTAGCTTTGTCAACGTTTTGATCTGAACCATTGTATATGATCATAAGTAACCTTAAAACAGGGCTAAACATGCATTTTCCCTTTACTACTCCTTTAATTGATCAAAATAAACTATTAACACTTCTAATTTTGGAAGCATTATTAATTTACTGCATTTTTCCACACCTGCCTAAAGCTTCCTCTCATCGATGCACAGATGGGGCTTGCTATCCTGTGCAGCGTGCAAGTATGGCGCTGAGCAACAAACCGCACAACACGTCATCCAGGACTGTCCCATATACTGTATCGGACACCCAACGGAATGCATGGCCTGACGGTTGTGGATGACGAAACAGTGACATGGCTCCTGGATATACAGTATAGCCAGGGTGACCCCTCACCCAGGCTTGGGGTGGTGAAAGGATAGCCCCTCGGCCACAAGCCTGAGGGGAAGGAGAGGATATATATCAAACCCATATGAAGAAGTACTGTATAATATAAAATATTGGATGTTAAATGAAGACTAAATGATCTTCCTGGCATCTTTCTAATGCTACTGTAACCATAATATGTGTATAAAGGGCCAAGCGCATGAGGTCGCAGAGGCTGGGGACCAGCATGTGATGTCTCCAGGAAGATCCTATTGATAAGATCTGGCTCCCTTTAAAGAGCTGTAATTCCCATCACTAGAATCCCTTTAAAGAGCTGTAATTCCCATCGCTAGAATCCCTTTAAAGAGCTGTAATTCCCATCGCTAGAATCTGATCATCTGCGTTTAGTGGGTTTTGGCCATAAGAGTACTCATAGTTATGGGCCACAGTTAAATATACACTGGTATACATTACATTACATTACAGTCATTTAGCAGACGCTTTTATCCAAAGCGACTAACAATAATTGCATTTAACGTAGGAAAAGCCAATGTACTACTACTTGCCAGAACTCATAAGTGCATCTTCTTTCTAAAACAAGTGACTAAGAGCATAATCTAGTGCTGAAGGCAAAGTGTAAGAATAGCAATCTAAAATACATTGCAATACAATACAATGAAATACAATAAGTGCTGGAGGGAGGATTGTTGTAGTACTTCTTGAAGAGATGAGTTTTGAGCCTGCGACGAACGATGGGCTGTCCTGACATCAGTGGGCAGTTCGTTCCACTACTGCGGGGCCAGGACAATGGTATATACGGACAAAGAAAAAGAAACATGCAACACACCACACTGCAATGGCGTTTTCCATTTTATTTTAATAGAAATGTAGAAAAAGAAATCATCTGTCATAACCAAGTAGTCAAATAGTTGCTTATCAAAAATGTTTGCTTTTGCAATTTTGAAGTTCTAACAACACTACAGTGGTATATAAATACATGTCTGAAAAATTGAAGTGCAGTTTTCTCTTTCATGATAGGTGAAACATTTACAAATTCCAGAAAAGTCCCACATTTGTTTTTAATTGTCTATTTTCACAGGAACGAACAACAAAATTAAGAACATGCAGCAAGAATGTTATTGTCATCAGTATACTGATGAATGAGTCCGGTGGTTCAAATTCAGCGAACAGAGACAAAAGTTTTCTTTGAGTGGGTCAATTTGAATTACTTTTTTAAGAACGTTCAAAATGGTTTGCATTAAACATAAAAATACATGGGGATGATGAGAACGTTTGTACCTATGGTTTCTACTCACAGCCACTTCTGTGATCAACAATGATTTTCTAGCGTGTTTACATCATATTTTGGATGTAAACACGCTAGTTCATAGCATGCTGCAACCTACTGTAACCTTACTGTAGTTGTGAGTGAAGGGCCTCCAGTATTCAATTCATTCATTCAATCGATCATACAATTCACGTTACCCTCAGTCCAGAATTAATTTTAGTTCACCGCAAACTACCCTGTCAGATCGTTCTCTTACGTTTACAAACGTCCGTCCGCCTTCTGCGCTGATTTTGAACGCACCTCCAGTGTTGGCACTACAGTTCATCATGTTCATAAACATTGTATTCCTTCACTGTAATGGATCCATCTCGATTGTGGTCAGAGGTGCGGAATATGTCAGCCAACATACTCTCATAGAAGGGCTCATCACGTCTACTGCCACCTTTCTCATACTCCCTCACCAAGTATGCTTTCATCTGAGAATGAAAAGAAAAAATAATTAGCTACAGAAGCATTGTGAGAAAATTGTATACCTCACAATGGATTGACAGCTCAAGAATGTAAACATACATTCTTGCTTATGTAGTTTCCACTCTCTTGCATACTGATTTAGCTGACAGCAGGTCAGTGAAATTGTTGGTCTACTGTAACACTTGTAATAATACTTCATGTGATAAAAGTGTTACTTTACCAAATTTGACTAATATTGACACCACACTACTGTCTCTTCTCCAGGGTTCTTAGTCTAGTCAGATCATGGTTGTGCCCTACCTAATCACATAAAATGTAGGTTGTTTTTGTATACACTTTACTTTAACCATCTTAATCCTGTGTAACACCTTGTATTTACATTATACTGAACTAAATATTACATGGAAAAATGTTGGCAATGCCCATTGATAAACACCTTTGAATCAAGCAATTTAATTTCAAAAGAGACTGAGAAGTGTAACCTGAGGTCTCGTATACCAGACTAGCATAACAGTACCTCTGCCTTTGTGAGAGTTCGGTCCTGATCAAGGTCTATTTCTCTGAAGGATTCCATGCTGTGTGGCCCTCTGGACACTCCGTAGAGTTCCACCTCGAAGATCAAAGTAGCATTGGGTGGGACTGGATCTATCAAACAAGAAAAAATATGACATCACAGGGCTGCCAACTCTCATGATGGCATTATGTTGCTATCTAGACATATAATAGTTATATTATTATGTTGCGCAACATAACAGCCTCGTAGGGGAGGCTATTAAAACGGTCTCTGTCTTTTTGCTTGTATGTTCGTTTGTTCAGTTATAATGGTGAGTAGCCCAAAGGTAGGTAGTTAGCCAAAGCCTTAATTTAACAATATAAGATAATATCCCAATGTTGTCTCTGATATCATATGATTATGATTTACCAGTTTGAATGATGTCCTCTTGGGACCTGCTGGGTTGCAACTGATCAGAATGATTAATGTTATTAATGCTCTAATAAGGTTCCACTTCATAAGAGCAATACATTAGGTAATAGTCATCAGTTGTTAACCTGACAGGCCAGATGGTTTGCTTTGCATCTGGGAACTATCCATGGAAATTGTTTGGAAAAGAGCAGGCGATGAAGGTGATTGGATGAACCATCTGTATATCACCGTCTATCACACGCTAACTTCAACCGCTCTTCGCTGTCGTCACACCTAAACCCGCCCTGTGTTGCTGTCTGTATTTACTCTTAGAACTCTGATTGACAAGATTGTTTTCCGATTTGGCACAAACTGATCTCTATGGAGAGTATCCAGACTGATTTGCGAGAGAAACAGAATGTGAGCTTGTGAGATCAGTATGTTACAGTGCATCTCTACAGATGTACAATTGCGAAGTCTAGCATCAAATGGGATGGATGTCTCTTCCATGCAGATTCCGGGCGAATTTCGCGTGGCGTCACGAGTCATAACTATCTGTACAGAATATATAGCCAACGGTGTAGTGCCTGTGGAGCAAATGCAGAATTTCTTTTTATTATGAGCGAAGCCGGCCGGCGCGGAACCTCATCCCCTGTATGGAGTGAAAACACCCACTTGTTTATATCCGATACGCTGCACCACTGCCCCATCTAGTGGCTGAAAAAAAATCGAACTGAGCAACTTTAAGCTTGAGCTGACAGAATGAAACTCCTAGGTGAACTTGTAATGTGAAGTCTCATTTGAAAACAGCTGAAGAGAAATTAGATGGCCCGAAGCTCCATCTTACCTTTGCCTTTTTCTCCAAATGCGAGTTCAGGTGGAATTGTTAGTTTCCGTTTCTCTCCAGGACACATGGCAGTCATTCCAATGTCCATGCCTTTGATTACTTGTCCAACACCCAGCACAAACCATTGAGGATTTCCAGCTTTCACTGAGCGACTGCAAGACAAAAAAGTGAATTAAGTTTCAAAACGTATTTCTCTTGTGTCAGCAACAGTGACACAAAATTCTAGCAGGAGGGGCCCTCCGGAAAAAAAATACTGACAGTTCTGTGGGCATGGCTCTGACAGTTCTGTGAACATGGCTCTGACAGTTCTGTGAACATGGCTCTGACAGTTCTGTGAACATGGCTCTGACAGTTCTGTGGGCATGGCTCTGACAGTTCTGTGAACATGGCTCTGACAGTTCTGTGGGCGTGGCTTTAGTTTAGGAAACTGTGCTTTTGTGGTGATTGGAAAAGAGGACTCCTTTACTTTTCTCATTTATCAGAAAAACAAATTCCTGGCAAATATGGCCGGTTACTCGCATTCAGGCTGGGAATTTCATGACCGCTGTCGTTTTCCCTCTGTCTGACCTGATGCTTTTTTGATGAGCATGGTTTTGTTGGGTAACGTTTTTTCTCTGTTGCTTGGGGGTACCTCTTCAAAATACAGGAGGGTGCCGGATAGAGATTCAGATATTAACCCCTTTATGCCTGAAGCCCAAATCCCAGAAATAGGGATTCATGAGATCTCATGAAAAATACTCAATTCAAACGCATCGAATTTGCGTTCTCCAATGGTTATTCATAAAGAAGTCATATACAATGTATTTAATTCCAAACCAATGAATATTAACCCTTTTAGGCCAGGCCAGCAAAACACACTTTTGATGACAATACGTGTTGTGCTGGATGAACTCATTAAGCCTTTGCACAAATAAAACAATTGCAGTGGACTGTGTGCTTCTGGAGGAGGGTGCACAATGTTGCACTGAATGGTGCTTCCACAAATACTGTCACTGTGCAGCCACTGTGCTGATGTAGCCTATTTCCTGCAAGCTGTACTTTGCGGTGTAGAGTTCACGCCGGTGATGGGTGTGGGGCCCAGGGTGTGGCTCTGATCAGGAAGTGGGGCATGTCGGAACTCACACAGTTCTGTGAGAAGTGTGCGTCAGTATCTTTACTCAAAAGGGATGAGGCATCCATCCAGACTTTAATACATTCCGGACTGGTCTGAAAGTTAAAACACTGTTTTAAAATATTGAAACATTCCCTATACATTGCATAGCAAAGACATTATAGAGCAAACAATACCTGCTTTTTCTATCCACTCACAGTTTATGGTCACAGTTTGTCATGCATTGTTGTGTGAAACACTTCAGATTAATAATTTAGTTTGAAGCTATGTACATGTGACGAAAATTGATATATTCAGGCCTGGGTGGAATTAAAATGTTTGGATCTCAATGAATTAGCAGCATTGGTTATCTTGGTTCTGTATTGGCACTATCTGCATTTCTGGAACTGATGTAGACAGTTATGGATATTTAAATCTCACTTTCTGGATTTCCTCCCTTGAAACCTCAAACTCTCTAGTTAGTGATTTTATTTTTAGCCCAACCTTTATACACATGCACACTCTTCACACTGAGCCTGCCGAGTCAAGCCAAGAATAAGGGCAAGAGACCAAAATGTTTAATGTCTGGATATCCAATAAACCATTCACTTGAACAAACAGCACAGCTGTTTTTTCCACAGTGCGCAAGTGATGCGAAGCGTTCTATAGAGTACTATTTCAGTCAAGTCACTCATGTACAGATACAGAGTCAGGCATGGACAGATACAGAGTCAGGCATGGACAGATACAGAGTCAGGCATGGACAGATACAGAGTCAGGCATGGACAGATACAGAGTCAGGCATGGACAGATACAGAGTCAGGCATGGACAGATACAGAGTCACTCATGGACAGATACAGAGTCACTCATGGACAGATAAGGAGTCAGTCATGGACAGATAAGGAGTCACTCATGGACAGATAAGGAGTCAGTCATGGACAGATAAGGAGTCAGTCATGGACAGATAAAGAGTCAGTCATGGACCGATAAGGAGTCACTCATGGACAGATAAGGAGTCAGTCATGGACAGATAAGGAGTCAGTCATGGACAGATAAGGAGTCAGTCATGGACAGATAAGGAGTCAGTCATGGGCAGATACAGAGTCAGTCATGGACAGATAAGGAGTCACTTATGGACAGATAAAGAATCAGTCATGGACAGATAAGGAGTCACTCATGGACAGATAAGGAGTCAGTCATGGACAGATAAAGAATCAGTCATGGACAGATAAGGAGTCACTCATGGACAGATAAGGAGTCACTTATGGACAGATAAAGAATCAGTCATGGACAGATAAGGCGTCACTCATAGGCAGATAAGGAGTCAGTCATGGACAGATACAGAGTCAGTCATGGACCGATAAGGAGTCACTCATGGACAGATAAGGAGTCACTCATGGACAGATACAGAGTCAGTCATGGACCGATAAGGAGTCAGTTGTGGACCGTTAAGGAGTCAGTCATGGACAGATAAGGAGTCACTCATGGACAGATAAGGAGTCAGTCATGGACAGATAAGGAGTCAGTCATGGACAGATAAGGAGTCAGTCATGGACAGATAAGGAGTCACTCATGGACAGATAAGGAGTCACTAATGGACAGATAAGGAGTCAGTCATGGACAGATAAGGAGTCACTCATGGACAGATAAGGAGTCAGTCATGGACAGATAAGGAGTCAGTCATGGACAGATAAGGAGTCAGTCATGGACAGATAAGGAGTCACTCATGGACAGATAAGGAGTCACTAATGGACAGATAAGGAGTCAGTCATGGACAGATAAGGAGTCAGTCATGGACAGATAAGGAGTCAGTCATGGACAGATAAGGAGTCAGTCATGGACAGATAAGGAGTCAGTCATGGACAGATAAGGAGTCAGTCATGGACAGATAACATACGGAGGCAGGTGCAACATAACTGACACATTCCTCATATGACAGGCTGCACGCACAATGTTCTATCTGAGATTCACGCTTGTTGTAAGACAATAATGTTAAAAGACAATAGGCTCTGTGCACCAGCTCCACTACTTCCTGAAAGTCACTTGGCATCTTTATTTCCTGTCCTATATGATTGGATTAAGTGATTAATCAGGTGTGTGGCAGACCCAGCGCACACCTGGTTAATCACTTAATCCAATCATATTGGACAGGAAATAAAGAAGCCAAGTGACTTTCAGGAAGTAGTGAAGTTGGTGCACAGAGCCTATTCAGTGCAACTGCACCTCATAAAATACATAAGAGATGTACAAGTACAAAGACCTCTCCTCTCGTTCACCCCTCTCTCATCTCCTCTCTCGTTTCTCTCTTTCTTCTTAGCTTGCCCCCCTGTCTTATAACACACCCTACAATATAATCCCTATAAACACCATTTAAACAAAACAAAAGTTAAATATAGGGAACTTACAGTGGAGCTTAACTGCCACCTTGCGGAATAGATTTTCTTATGATTAAAGGTACCCGTTAGTCTTTTTAAACGTTGACAAAGTAGGATTGCCTGAGAACAGGCCACGTTATCTTCTCTGATGGAGAATTTTATGGCTGTCTAAACTTTTTCGGTAGGCCTAGATCCAACAGAGAATCTTAGCTGCACGAAGCATTGTACTGTAGTCTTTAATACGCCATGCAGTTTATGCTTGAATAATAAGACTGGTGAAGTATCTAAAGACAACAATAACAATCAATCAATGATTGGTTGATTGATTGAACAATAACAATCAAATCTCATTTCAACTTTGAGTATTGATAACTGTCTGCACAATAATGAACTAAAAAACTAAAAAACTATTGTGGTCTTCTCTGGTCCTTCAATGCACTCTGGTCCTCAAATAAAGTTAGCTTTTAACCCTAGTTGTAAAATGCAGTAAATTAGGAACTGGATGTTTGATGTGCTGAAAGAATCAAGCTGAAATAGCTCGCTCATGGACAGATAATGAGTCACTATATTATAGTATACTATATTATTTTCTGGGATTTGGATGCTTCAGGTATAAACGGGTTTTAATATCTGAAAATGCTCAAGCGATATTTTGAAGAGGTAGGCTACCTCCATGCATCAAGAATAAGCAGGGGGGGTTAAACTTTACCCGACAAAACCAGGTTCAACACCATGGTTCCAGATATCATAAAACAGTAATATTCAGGGTTCAATATAACAAGTGACTCAGTGGAAGTTGCTAGCTCAAACTATTGGTGTTTTTTGGTTTAGAGCACCGGTGTCATGCACATTAAATGAACACTTAAAACATTCCATACATTCATATTCATGAAGAAAATATCACTTCTCCACTCTTTCCTTACCACAAAGGAGCATGCGTGGCCATTTATTTATTGCCTATTAATATATTATTTATTTATTTATATTATAATATATTAAATATATTATATTCATTTATTTACAATACCAATATAACAATAGGCCTAGACGCTGCACTGACATCATCCACGTCTCTGCCAGTCACACGCACGCGGACTGGAAACAGCAGCGAGCTAAACGATTTAAATTCCAACACACTTTAATTCAAGTGCAAAGCCAGCACAGACACTTAATGTTGCAAACGTGTCCGCCCAGTGTTGGTAATTCAAGAGAAAAGAGAAAAGTTAGGGCATAAAACGATCGGTCCATCAAGTGCTCAGATTCTCCTGAAGTGAAGTTCATTAGCCTACCCCTGATAGGTAGGGACATATTGGCCTATATGCTATCATGCACTTGGTTATTAAAACTCTGAGATGACTTTAACGCACCATATCCTGCGAGCATGTAGGCTATGTCAACCCTACAGACGGTCTGATTTGGGGATGTCCCAGACGAAAGACTCACAATCGTGGCAATATGTGGTCGTGGCTCCAAAACGGAGGTCCTACGTCCCACTGTCTGTGGAAGAGGTTGAGAGATGACCGATGCCACGGTCTTGCGACCAAATATAGCCTGCGACAAATATCCTATCTGACAGTGTGACCATCACCTCTTGTATTGACACGATTCAGAAGTGTCTCATCGCGCAGTGTAGCCTACATGTACTATGGTCGTACTCAATAGAATATAAGTCTCTTATAGATTCGGGTCGCACAGTGTGGCTTGCAATAAATGTATAAGATTACAAAAATCTCAGCCTGTAGGGGAGTTGAGGATTCGTCGTTCGACGTGATGGAATAGGTTGTCCGATGGGCGATGCTCGACAAACTACCCACTGAGCAAAGACACGTCTAAAAGACGTCTTTTAGATGTCTTTTTTGTCTTTTTCGGACGTCCAAAGACATCCAATAAGGAGCCAGAATGAATGTTTTTTTTAGATGTTCAAATATTGAACCCGTTTTGCACGTCCACAGACGTCTTAGAGGGGTCCAAGCCAGACGTTTGAATATTGAGGGGTCCAGCAGACGAACAAACGGGGTTCAGGACCGACGGACGTTATTAAGACATGATCTGAACGTCTACCCGACGTCGCGTGTTTGCAGGGTAGAATGAGGCTAGTATCTAATGTTCTTGTTTTCTAGCCTACATACCTGCAGTAGAACTGAGACCCGTCACTGGCGAGGTAGCCATCGTAATGCGCGTTGAGTAGATCTCCCTTTTTGCTCTTCTGTTCGCAGACCTCTGGCATGAATAAAACCTCTATTTTCACATCATCGTTTGATATATCAGCAAATGCAAAACTAGCGAGGACATAGATTTGTAAACAACTGAAAAGCTGAAGAATAAGCCTTGCCCTCGTCATCTTGCTGTTTTAAGTGTGTTCGTGGCAACTTTTTAAGCGCAACCGGGACACTGGAGGGGGGCCAGGATGGGCGTCAGCGTGATGTCATATAGTAGCTATAGCCTACAGTACGTTGGGATGAAATAATTGATTTGGTATTCATGGTATTCCCATAAGAGGTTATTATACTCGAAATCAAAGTATGAAAACCAAACAGAAATGACACATTTGAAGAGTGTGCCATTAGGGCCATATTCTGGCAGACCTTTAGGTGGGGTTCACTTTGGAGTATTATGCTTTTTAAGGTTTTAGGTTATTCTATAGGCCTACACATTTTCACCTGATGCCCGTTAGGCATTTTTCAATAGGGGTCTCTTTACATAAGAACACATTTCAATAGGGGTCTCTTTACATAAGAACACATTGTTTTTTGATGTTACAAGCATAACATTCGTTCTTATGGCAATCTTGATGATCAGAATCATAATTCGTTTAATTGCCATGCAGTGTTTCAACGTAGCCTACTACCTACTAGGAATTTGCTTTCGGCCGTGGTGCTTAACATGGTGACACCATTGGACAGGGTGCAGGGACGAGACAGGACAGTGCAAAGAGCAACTAGGCAACAAAAAGCTAATGCAAAAAAGGGTAAGATAAGAAAAAAGTACAAAATACAACCAGGCCAGGTCCAGCCTGGCTTATGTGCGTGGCTGGCTTGTTTCTGTTCAGGACTGGTAGGACGGAAGCTAGTCACGCCACCGAAATAGCTGTGAATTGAAATGACATGAAATAATGTCTGGTAAATTAAGATAGGTCTTGTCGCCTGGACACATCAGTTCCAATGCTTCCAATGCTAATCCAGCACAATAAGAGCAGGAGCCAGTTAGCTCATGAGCATTAATGGTAGCGGTCAGTGGCTAAAGCAGTTACACTGATGATTCCTGTAACGTTAGCTATTTTGCTGCAATAGGTTCAACCTCTGTTTCTGGACAAAGGTAAGGGATAAACCCAGATAACACAAGGCTAGCGGACCTACAGCGGGTCCCCGATGGACGAGCTGGCGGACCTCCGGCCAATTCCACTGGCGGACCTCCGGCCGAATCCACTGGCGGGTTCCTGTCCATTTGCACATCGAATGGCAAGCGGACCTCTGCCGGATTATTAGCGTCAGGGACAGCAGCCCGCTAGTAATCCGAAATGCTCCCGCTATTGCCTCCACCACCATTCCACCGGTAGTTTATTGTATAACTCTCTCTCCTCTGTCCTGATACTCCTAGACCTGTCAGCAGCATTTGATACGGTAGACCACCAGATCCTCCTCTCCACCCTCGAGGAGAAAGGCATCGCTGGCTCTGCACATTCCCTGTTTGCATCCTACCTGACGGGCCGCTCCTACCAGGTGACATGGAGAGGGTCGACGTCGGAACCGCGTAGTCTGACTACGGGGGTTCCACAAGGGTCTGTCCTGGGTCCTCTCCTGTTTTCCCTCTACACTACATCTCTGGGCTCTCATTCGCTCGCATGGCTTCTCCTATCACTGCTATGCCGATGACACCCAACTGGTCCTGTCATTTCCCCTTTCTGATACAAAAGTGGAGACAGGCATAGCTGGGTGCTTGGCTGACATCTCGGAGTGGTTGACGACACATCACCTCAAGCTCAATCTGGACAAGACTGAGCTGCTGTTCCTCCCGGGGAAGGGCTGCCCGCACCGGGACCTGGCCATCACCATTGAAGACACAGTGGTGACCCCGACTCGGACTGCGAGGAATCTGGGTGTGACCCTGGATGACATGAACTGTCATTTTCCGCACATGTCACATCCGTCACACGCTCCTGCAGATTCATGCTCTACAACATCAGGAGGATTCGCCCTTTCCTCACTAATGAAATGGCGCAGGTACTCATCCAGGCCCTGGTCATCTCCCGCCTGGACTACTGCAACTCCCTCCTCGCTGGGGCCCCGGCGTCAGCCATTAAACCTCTGGAACTTGTCCAGAAAGCTGCTGCTCGCCTGGTGTTCAACCACCCCAAATTCTCCCACACAACTTCCCTCCTCCGTTCCCTACACTGGCTCCCTGTAGCGGAAACTTTAAAACTCTGGCGCTAACCTACAGGGCAATGAAAGGAACAGCCCCCTCCTACCTCCAGGCCATGGTCAAACCCTACACCCCCTCCCGACCGCTACGCTCTGCTACCTCAGGGCGACTGGTTGCCCCGTCACTCCGAGGCTCCTGCGGTTGATCGACACGGTCACGGCTCTTCTCTGTCCTGGCCCCGCAGTGGTGGAATGAACTGCCCACTGATGTCAGGACAGCAGAGTCGCTGCCCATCTTTCGTTGCAGGCTCAAAACTCATCTCTTCAAGAATACTACAACAATCCTCCCGCCTAAGCACTTATTGTATTATATTATATTGCACTGTACTTTAGATTGCGATTCTTGCACTTTGCCTTCAGCACCAGATTATGCTCTTAGTCACTTGTTTTAGAGAGAAGATGCACTTGTGAGTTCTGGCAAGTAGTAGTACATTGGCTCTTCCTACGTTAAATGCAATTATTGTTAGTCGCTTTGGATAAAAGCGTCTGCTAAATGACTGTAATGTAATGTAATGTACTGTTTCAAGAAGGCGCACACATATTTGGGCTGACGTAGGCTGTAAAAGGGTCTAAACAAATATGACCCATGCTCGTTTATTTATGGGCAGTGGCTCTACCACATAAATTCAGTAACTGACATAGCACCACCAGGTCAATAGAATCGATGCATTTGATTGATCTGGACCTGGTGGCATCTGTAGTTCATTCTTTTGTTGCCAAAATGCGCACACTTAATTGTTTACCAACAGTAAAAGGGTCTATATATAATGGGTAATTACTGAGACACATATTGTAGGTATAATTTCAAAACAGGAGTATTTCAAATGTTCAATTACTGCACATAAATTCAATGACTGACATACAACCAACAGGTAACCGCATTTTTACATAGCTTCTATAACATCCAGTGACAAAAAACTGCCCACACTACAAGTTTTGAACCCACAAGTTTTATGGGTTTTGAACTCCCAACGTTCAGCACAGTAGACAAGCTCCTTAACCACTAAGCCACAGGAACTCTTGAAAAACAATGGTGTCATAGTCTTTTGTTTTGATGTTCTGGGACCACGGCCTCTTGTGGTAGCAACATAGGCTTACGCCTCGCACAAAAATGCTAAAAACATTTGGACAGGTTGGGTGGTACATTAATGCAGCCCTCACTAAGTCAGTGGGCCCTTTTCCTGGGAAGCACAAAACTGTCAATTATCTGAAAACTGGAAATTACCAATTCTATAGTGTTGGCGCACTGGTATTTATGAAATCTAGCCCCAACCATGCCCACATGTATTTTATTAGCTTAATCCAACCTATGTTACTACTACACCAGGGGTGCACTATCATCCTCAATCACAAAATTACTGAAATTGCGTTGGCCACACCTTAAAGCACCGCTGTCCTCACTTTTGTATCTACGTTACAGACAGCGTCGGATTCACCAAAATGGTGGCCTAAAACAAACAATTATGGCAATTGCATGTGTGTGTGTGTGGACTTAGTAGGCCTACTTATTTTTTTGTTTGTCAAATGTGTGTATTATGTTATATGTTGCATATGTGTGCTGTGTCGCAAGACCAATTTCAGCATTGCTGATAATAAAGTTATATCGTATCGTAATGTTAGTTAAAAACATGCACAGACCTCAACCTCAATTTCATTACCTCCGCAACACCGCAGTGTTTTCGGTGGCGTGAGTTGGTTTATTTATTTGTCCGTTAGCAGGATTATGCGAAAAACTACTGTAGATCCATTTTCATGAAACTCGGTGGAAGGGTGTAGCATGATCCAACTTAGAACCCATTCAATTTTGGAGCAGATCCGAATCACGGGGCAGGTCCACGAGTCGTCTAAACAAGGTCGGCCATTAACCTCCATTCATTTCGACATGGGATGATCACAGAGATGCAGGGTTTGGACTGGCATAAAGCTCTCAACCTAACGAATGCAGCAGTACCACACATGTCCTGCTCACACCCACATGCATACACACAGAGACACAATGCATTCATGGGCGGTCTGTGCTCTAAGAGCACCATTTCTAGTTAAAAGATTTTTTTTAAACTGCCCAAGGAGATTATAGCATCCAAGGCATCCAATTTGATGGTTTATTGACACTCATTCAAAGCAACCTGTGCTGTGCAGTAAATTACATACAGTATTTTATGTCTCTTCATACTGTACCAGATCAAGCCTTTACATCAGTGTCTGTTCTCCTTTACTGATAATAACGCATCAAAATACTTATAGACAGAAAACATAAAATAATAAACTGTGAGTGTATTGACTAAAGAGTTTTATCTGCTTCCTCTTTGCACGCTTCCTGTTACAGGGGTGTTTCAGCAGGTTTAAACTTCTGAAGCAGTCACCATTTTTAAAAGAGAAGGAAGGGTGTTCGTGGGAGCTACAGCATCTTGACTTTGGTGAGTAGCCTCCGTGCTCTGAAATGTAGGCTTTGTTTTTCACTTCTTTCACAGTCTTTCACTATCAAGGTTTAAGGACCAAAATATTTAATTTCAGGGTCCTCAAGTAAAGATTTTAGACAGTCATTGTTTTCTTAGTAGGCTACTTCCTAGATTGAAGGTCAATTGTGCAATCTTCAATTTAAATACTGGTTAAAGTCTGAAACACTTTGAGTCTAAAATTATAATCTGTCGCAATGTACGGTACAGTACTGTATCTGTACCATATTGGCCTACAATTTTATTTTTTACCAGTATTTCTTAAGCCAGTTGTGTAATATATGTAGTACGCAGTGTGCATTCCCAAAGGGGAACAAGAGAGAAGTGTGAAACTACAAGATATGGTACCACAAACTGGTAATAGTATAGTAATACTTTGCAAATCATCACATACTACAGTACATTCAAATAATATACATTATAGCCATATTCTAGTATAGGGTACTGTTCTACATAACTGCATACTGATAGCACAGTAAAGTGTAAAGTTCCCTTGGTTAGCTTTGCACTTTGGCTTTATCACTAGATTATGCTCTTAGTCACTTGTTTAGAAAGGAGATGCACTTGTGAGTTCTGGCAAGTAGTTAAACCCGTACCCGTACCCGTTAAATGCAATTATTGTAAGTTGCTTTGGATAAAGGCGTCTGCTAAATGTCTGTAATGTAATGTAATTTGACTATTTTGTTTAATAGATTATGGTTATTATCAGGAGTTATGGAATATAGATGTGTAGAATGGTGTAGCAGTACTGTACTATCCTCTCGGCTGCTGAGACTTAGAGACTACTTCAGCAGAAGTCAAAGTGACATATTTCACTAAGTTTAAGTTTCCTTCAAATATCAAAAATAACTGAGATGGAATTAGCATTAGGCTGTCAGCATGTTTCTGAACTCTACACTGATACATGCATTCACAGTTTGAATTAATATTATTTTATATATATTTATAAGTTGCTCCTTTTTTCATTCTCACTTAGTTCCGCTATTGTCTGACTGAGTAGGCTATGTGGAAGTAACTTTGCATCTCTCCGTGAGAAAACATTGGCTATCAAAAAACCAATGGAAACCAGAAGTATCCACTTATGGCTTTGGTTCCTCCAACTCCCTGAAGAGTGAAACCATAGAGGTTCACAGCATCTATTAACCCAAAATGCATTTTTATCATGTTTCATGAGGGTTATATCTGTATTGTTGTAGGTATGTTTATTTATTCATTAGAAGGACTTCTTGGCAAAAGGCGTGACCTTGTTGGCCACTTTTGTAAAGTAATGTGATGCATGCACTAATTTTTTCCATTGAATGTTGAATTGCATGTCACACCCACTGTGGTATGCTACATTTCTTACATTTCTAGTGTTACACAATATTTGTACTGTAGGTATTTAGAGGTTGTTAGATGATACAAGATCTGTTTTATTAGCCTTGTATATGCTTCACAATACTAGGAATTTGGCTAGTATATTGATACAATAATATAAGCTTGTTGTGTGTCATGAGCCGAGGGACGGATTACGAAATTGAATACACTGAGGAAGTGATTGTGTCACAGATGAATGTATAAAAAGAACACTCAGACTGGAGATTAACATCCACTAAAATGCATGGCAAAAAAGATGCATTTTAGTTAATATGCCATTATCTGTTTTCATATAAACTAATCACAAAATTAAGCTAAATTTGGGAGAAGAATTGTTGTACAATGCTTGCGACACTGGTTGTTTCCATTTCTGAAAGAAGTATTTTTGCCCATTGGTATTTGGCAGTGTTTGCCATCTAATAGAGACCAGGACAAATAATAATTAAATAAACAATTAACCTTAAGGTTCAGATGGTAATATTAATCTAGTAGACCAGAACCAGGCTCAGAGGGTAATATTAATACAGTAGACCAGAACCAGGCTCAGAGGGTAATATTAATACAGTAGACCAGAACCAGGCTTAGATTGTAATATTAATATAGGAGACCAGAACCAGGCTCAGAGGGTAATATTAATATAGGAGACCAGAACCAGGCTCAGAGGGTAATATTAATATAGTAGACCAGAACAAGGTTCAGATGGTAATATTAATATAGTAGACCAGAACAAGGCTCAGAGGGTAATATTAATATAGGAGACCAGAACCAGGCTCAGATGGTAATATTAATATAGTAGACCAGAACAAGGCTCAGAGGGTAATATTAATACAGTAGACCAGAACAAGGTTCAGATGGTAATATTAATCTAGTAGACCAGAACCAGGTTTAGAGGGTAATATTAATATAGGAGACTAGAACATGTCTTAGATTATAATATTAATCTAGTAGACCAGAACCAGGCTTAGAGGGTAATATTAATATAGTAGACTAGAACCAGGCTCAGAGGGTAATATTAATATAGTAGACCAGAACAAGGCTCAGAGGGTAATATTAATATAGTAGACTAGAACCAGGCTCAGAGGGTAATATTAATATAGTAGACCAGAACAAGGCTCAGAGGGTAATATTAATATAGGAGACCAGAACAAGGCTCAGAGGGTAATATTAATATAGGAGACCAGAACAAGGCTCAGAGGGTAATATTAATATACAGTAGGAGACCAGAACAAGGTTCAGATGGTAATATTAATATAGGAGACCAGAACCAGGCTCAGAGGGTAATATTAATATAGTAGACCAGAACAAGGTTCAGATGGTAATATTAATCTAGTAGACCAGAACCAGGTTTAGAGGGTAATATTAATATAGGAGACTAGAACATGTCTTAGATTATAATATTAATCTAGTAGACCAGAACCAGGCTTAGAGGGTAATATTAATATGCTTCCATTCTACCTTGTAACTTTGATATAAATCACTTTCACTATATTTGGATGGAATTAAATAGGCTAATGCATCAAGAGCCATTTGTTTGTTTTTTGTCTCTGTGAAAGGATTTTTTATCCTTGTTTAGTTAGATTGTCAAAGAACACGCTGAGTGGTCGATCAAGCTGGTTTTAAACAAAGTCAATAGTTTATTCTATTCCTACGATTCTGCAGAGTCGGACCCTCGCACCGGAAGTGATTCCAGGCAAGAGTGAAGCATGGGAGGAGGGGTCGTTGGTTTATACAGGAGAAGAGGAAGTGACAGTTTCAGGGGGAAGACAGGGAAGTGATGTCACACAGGGAGGGATTTGTAGTTCTGACAGACTGATCTATGAGAACGAACTACAAGGTTTAGAATTACAGTCCAGGGGGAAAACAGAACACTTTGTTGAGACTTGAAATTCATTCACATCTCCAAAAAAGCTAATTTTACCAGTGTGTTGTAACTTCCTTGGGGGTATGGGCGCGTCCCACCAGAGTATGGTAACTTCCTTGGGGGTATGGGCGCGTCCCACCAGAGTATGGTAACTTCCTTGTCCAACCGTTGATGGATGTGTGAACTACGTATGTGTGAAGTCCACAGGCATGGAGGTGTGATGGATTTGTGGTGGCTGTTGTTGAGGATGTTTTGTTCCTCTTTTGGATGGAGCTCTTGTTACATTCTCTTTCTTTACCTGGTGATTATGTGAGCAATATCATGATCAAGATCATATAATCCTCTGAACTTGATCAAACACTGTCATAAACAATTCAATTCAAATTACTTCCACTAGGAACCTCTGTGGAGTGGAGGACATAATATACCACATGATACAACACAGAACGGACACAGAATACATATCTATTACACAATAAACATTACATTTACAGATTGAAATATAACGCTAAATGATAAATAATAGTGTGTGTGTGTGTGTGTGTGTGTGTGTGTGTGTGTGTATGTGTGTGTGTGTGTGTGTGTGTGTGTGTGTGTGTGTGTGTGTGTGTGTGTGTGCATGTGACAGTGTTGGCCAGTAATGGCAGAGGCATACAGGATTAGCCAGTCCGTTGCCATGGAGTAGGGAGTGGTGGGTGGGTTATCGGTTATTTGTACCTTTTATTAATTTATTAGTTAAAGATAAGTTATAAGTTATTTGCTAAAAGCATTGCACAGTGTTATACAAAGTGTTTTGAATTCTGATTATTGTAGCCTTTTACAAAATGAAGTCTAAAGAGTTTGACCTTTCTGGTTATTTTTTGATTCTGCTGTTCCCCCTGTAAAAAGCAAATGGACAAGTGGTGGTCTCTTCAAACCCTTCTTCTGTTGCTGATAGCAAGAGATGGTAAGTCTGAAAAATGCACGAACATGATAACAGTCAAATGTTTCAAATCCATGACTTATCATGAACATCTACTGTACTATAAGCAACACATGTAATCATGTATACCCGAAACCCCCAAAAATGTGGTAGTGTTAGTTTTTCACTAATGTGTGTATTCGTTTCTTGTTGTCGTGCATAGTGTTTTCCGAGGAAGTATGCTCAAAGATGGTGATCAATTCCTGCAACGACTGTATCAGTTCAGGACCATACTGTGTGTGGTGCAAACAGCCGGTGAGGAGACCTGTGTGTGTGTGTGTGTGTGTGTGTGTGTGTGTGTGTGTGTGTGTGTGTGTGTTTGTGTGTGTGTGCAAGCTTGCAGTGTTAAAAATTGAGACGTGTGTGCCTTGAGCAAGGTGTGAATTCCAAGATTACTCTGAAATGTTTGATGTTGTAGATCATTGCCAACTTCATGCATGGTGTATGCATACAAAGCTGAGAATATGCCCGTATTACAGCTCCCTTGGCGCAAGTCAAGATAAGACAGCCGACTTTGTTAAATCGTCACACAGTCAATATTGGGAGTTGCAATATATATTCATCAAGATTAAAAAATAGTTATTTTGCAATTTTGGATACAGAGGCTAGTTTGTAGCCTACTTATGTTGCTCATTTCAAAATTTGCCTGGAAACAGCTGCACCATCATTCGCAAACCTCAAGAGGGAGTGGAACACTGTTTCATCCAGTTGTTCATGCAGGCCTCTCAGTGTGTTAAATGCAAGACTGACAACCAGGTGTGGGACTGGTATTAAGCCCGAACTGTTAACAAGTAAAGACTTGAAATGACTGTAAACTTGGTTCAAAATAGTAAAATGCATATATGATATCAAGACCAATCAGGAGTTGCCAATAGACTGTGTCAGTGACCCCCCCCCTTTTAGTTTGAGGGGGAGTTCCACCACATTAGCATTGCATTGTTAATTCCCATAGACTTATAAGGCAAGGGGTAAAGGTTGGAGTGAAAGGATGAACATGTGGAGGTTTGGGGTATAGTCCCATAAAGTCATCCCCACTGGGTCTTGAACCCCAGTCTCCCGAGTGGGAGTCCAATGCTCTGACTACTACTCTACTTGTGTAGTGGAGATTGGCGGGTTGGTTTTGGTGTCCTTCTTGATTTTGGTGTGCTGGGACTACTGCCTCTTGTGGTACCAACAGAGAGATGCAGGCCAACATTGTCGGGAGGGAGGGAGGGAGGGAAGGAGTGATAACCCGACAAACGCACAAAGAACGTCAGTCACTCAGTAGCCTGCGCCCAACCATCAACAGTGTACAAATTTCCATGGTAACAACACCGCTTGAGGATTGTGGGTAGTGTAGTATTTCTCAATGCTACCGCGAGTAAAATGTGATTTTCTAAAAACAAGGTTGATATCATATGGACTTTTGGCTTCTATCATAAGGACCTCTTATTAGCAGGGTTCATGACTGAATTCTCGACATATAAGGATTTTTTTAAAAGCCTATGGGAAATTAACATGCGATGCTAATGTGGTGGAACCTCACTGACACTCTGTACCGTTGCACACCAGCACGAGTGGGAAGCATGGCTGGCTTCAGACAGCTCTATCTCAAGAAGTATAAATGTCACACAGCTTAGCTGTTTACACTGTACAAATCATGGGAACAAAATTGAACATGTTGAGATATAATATGTCCGTGTAGCTTGTCACCACTCATACAGTTTTGAAGCCACACAGGCATATTTTAAACTACACAGACATCTTGAAAATGCTCTTACCTCATACCACGGTATCCATAATCTCCACATCCTTGACACTTACTGGGACAAGCTTAGGTCCCATTGTGGAATTAGAAATGTGTACATTTGAATCAATTGTAATATTTTATTTATGAAGCCTGAACATACAAGAGCCACTTATAGGAAATGCATTTTCACCAAATTATGGATAGTATAAGACAGAGAATTGTGTTTTACACAGAAACAGTATTAACAATCGAAAATTCATATTCCGTTAGTGAATCATGTAGTGTATTGCCTATGCTTTACATTGTACACCACAGTCACTAAACCATTGTTTACTCCTAGAACTTCACCAAACCCGGAGAGCAGGATGCAGCTCGCTGTGACACCAAGGCTCTGCTTATGAAGAAAGGCTGCTTGGAAGGAGAAATCATCTCCCCCCAAAATAGCTTCAGCAAGCTGGAAGACAAGCCGCTGGGCGACAAACCTGAGCGTGTCCAGCTCCAACCTCAAGCGGTCAAGCTGCAGCTCAGACCTGGTAGGTCACTTCTGGCTGAGTCTTGGACACTCGGCTGAGATGCATCAGCGGCAGACATTATACAAAAATACAATTCACAAGGCAAGGCAAGGCAAGGCAAGGCAAATTTATTTATATAGCACATTTCAGCCACAGGGCAATTCAAGGTGCTTGACATGAGACATTAAAAGCATTAAAACAAAAAGCAAGACATTATAGCCATTTAAAACAAAAGGCAGGACAAATTAAAAGCATTAAAACAAAAAGCAAGTCATTATAGACATTTAAACAAAAAGCAGGACAAATAGAATACAGGAATAAAAGTTACAGTGCAGTATACTGATAAACATAGCTCCTCTTAGAAAGCAGTGGCAAAAAGAAAAGTCTTCAGGCTTGTTTTAAAAGAACCAAGAGTTGCAGCAGACCTGCAGTTTTCTGGAAGTTTGTTCCAGATATGTGGAGCATAAAAACTGAATGCTGCTTCTCCATGTTTTGTTTTAACTCTGGGGACAGAAAGCAGACCTGTGCCAGACGACCTGAGGGGTCTGGATGGTTCATAGCATATGAGCAGATCAGAAATATATTTTGGCCCTAGACCTAGTGCTTTATAAACCAACAGCAGTATTTTAAAGTCAATTCTTAGACAGACAGGAAGCCAGTGTAAAGACCTTAGTACTGGTGTGATATGCTCCACTTTCTTAGTCTTAGGGAGGACTCGAGCAGCAGCGTTCTGAATCAGCTGCAGCTGTCTGATCGATTTTTTAGAGAGACCTGTATACATGCCGTTACAGTAGTCGAGTCTACTGAAGATAAACGCATGGACAAGTTTTTCCAAATCCTTCTGGGACATAAATCCTTTGATCCTTGATATATTCTTCAGGTGATAGTAGGCTGACTTTGTAATTGACTTAATGTGGCTGTTGAAATTCAGGTCTGAGTCCATGACTACACCAAGATTTCTGGCTTCGTTTGTGGTTTTTAGCATTACTGATTGAAGTTGAGCACTGACTTTTAATCGTTCTTCTTTGGCTCCAAAGACAATTACTTAAGTTTTATTTTTGTTTAGTTGGAGAAAGTTCTGGCACATCCAATCATTGATTTGTTGAATGCACTTACTCAGCGCTTGTATGGGATTATAGTCTCCTGGTGATGTGTGTGTCATCTGCATAGCTATGGTAACATATTTTGTTGTTTTCCATAATTTGAGTTAGTGGGAGCATGTAAATGTTGAACAGAAGAGGCCCCAGGATGGAGCCTTGGGGAACTCCACAGGTTATTTTTGTCAGCTCAGATTTGTAATTGCCTATAGACACAAAATAATCCCTGTCCTTTAAGTAGGATTCAAACCAATCTAACACTGTACCAGAAATTCCCAACCAATTTTCCAGTCGGCCTAGTAGTATGTTGTGGTCTACCGTGTCGAACGCAGCGCTGAGATCCAGTAATACTAAGACTGAGATTTTGCCATTATCTGTGTTTAAATGGATGTCATTAAATACCTTAATTAGAGCAGTCTCGGTGCTGTGGTGTGGTCGAAATCCTGACTGGAAGACATCAAAGCCATTACTTAGTGCCAGGAAGTTATTCAGTTGTTGGAAAACAACCTTTTCAATTATTTTGCTTAGAAATGGGAGGTTTGATATGGGCCTATAATTGTTCATTTGTGAGCTGTCTAGATTATTCTTTTTTAAGAGTGGCTTGATGACTGCAGTTTTCAGGGTATGTGGGAACACACCTGAAAGAAGAGATGTGTTTACAATTTGTAGTAAATCAGAGGCCATGCAGTTGGATACAGTTTTGAAGAAGTCTGTAGGTAGAACATCAAGGCAACAGGTGGAGGATTTCAGATATTGTATAGTGTCCCCCAGGGTTTTATGGTTGATCGGATTAAATTGTGTCATGGTATTTATTTTAAGTGGACACTGTGACGACACATGTCCTGTACCTGGAATGGAGGCACTAACTGCTTGTCTAATTTTCTGAATTTTGTCAGTGAAGAATGAGGCAAATTCATTGCAGGCCTTGGTGGATAGAAGTTCAGAGGCTACTGACACAGGAGGGTTTGTCAGCCTATCAACAGTGGCAAACAAAGCACGCGCATTGTTATGGTTTTTGGTGATGATGTCAGAAAAGAAGGTCTGCCGTGCATTTCTCAGCTCCATATTATAAATGCGAAGTCTCTCTTTATAGATGTCATAATGAACATGGAGATTTGTTTTTCGCCATCTGCGTTCAGATTTTCGACACTCTCTCTTTTCTATTCTGACCAGCATGGCGTTTCTCCATGGAGATCTTCTCTTACCAGAGACCACCTTCACTTTAGTGGGTGCAACGGCGTCAATAATGTTTGTAATTTTAACATTGAAATTATCTACAAGCTCGTTGACTGAGGACATATAGAGGGCAGGTGTGGACGAGAAAGCCTGAGTAAATATCTCACTGGTGTTTTCAGTGATGTGCCGTTTTGAGATAACCTCTGATTGAGAATTTGTGTGCATGGAGATAGTACTCTCAAAGAAAACACAGGAATGATCAGAGAGCACAACATCAGACACCTGAACCTTAGAAATATTCAGACCTTTGGTGATGATTAAGTCCAGAGTGTGCCCCTTGTTGTGTGTGGGCTCCGTCACATGCTGAGTCAGTCCATAGTTATCAAGGACACAACCTAGCTCTTTAGTCCCTCTGCCCTGAGGGTTGTCAACATGGATGTTAAAATCACCAACAATAACCACACAGTCAAAGTCAATGCAGACAAACACAGAGTCAGAGTCAATTCACAAACACAATTATAGATGAGTGAAACTCTGCCTAGTTATTATTTAGGGTTTTTAGTTAACAGGTTTTTGTGTTTTGATAGAAGCTTGTCTAGGGCAACAGACTGAATTGAAAACTATACAAGAAATAAAAATACTGAATTTGAGGAGAAATGACTTAATACTAGTGAAATTATCTGTCCATGCAGCAAGATAATTTTACTTGATAAGAAATTTTAAAATAAGATGGTTCGAGAAATAAGATAGAAACTAGTAAATAACTTAAACAAGATAATGAATTTCATATTTCCAAATCTAAGATTTTAAATGTTGCCAAGTGCAGAACAATTTGCAGTGTGGCGTCAAAACCACATCAAACGTTTGTTTACTGTTGGCCGTCGCCATATCGGGTTCTAGTTTCAAGCCTACTCTCAAACTAAACCAGCCTTCTATATGCTGTGCAGTGAGATGTGACAACAAAAAAGGAGCCCTGGAAATGTAATTCTATAAACTACCAAAACAACGCAACATTAACCAATGACGAAGTCCAGGCCTTTACCATTATGCTGAGGATGAAATCCGCAGTGATATGGTGTACGTGAAAATCTTCTCCAAGTTAAGCAAGCTGAACATTCTTCACACATTGAAACAGGCTCAGGGTGCCCTTCCGCTCTGCCTCAAAACCCAGAACATTTCTGGGGAAAGGGTTACAGGTCGAGCACGGGAGATCCAGGAGCCCTGGTAGTAGAGGTTAAAGGGGTAGTGTGCTATTTTACATTTAGCTCTATTTGTGGTCTGTCTGCCATGAGCCTGAAACATCGAGACCATACTTTCACTGATCGTTCCCGTATTGATCTAGCTGCAGTTTTTCTGTAGGCTCTCGCTGGGCTAACATGGATACAGCAAATACAAAACAGTTGAATTATTGAAGAATCCAGCTCTATAATTTTAGTTGTTCCCATGGCAATTTACCATAAACGTTCCACCCCTTTGCAACCCTACTTGTGATTCCTATGGAAAAGTCAGAACAGTGCCAACCAACCCAAGGCAAAAATTGTATTACATCGGACTACCAGTCAGAGAAAATATGTGAGTGTTCTGAGTCAATCAGAAGTCATACAAAAGAGATAAGTCACTATAACAACATCATCAGTTATGAGAAACATACATGTAATACCGAGAAAGTTGTGCAACTACGTTTTGGGGTTTTTCTTCACTTTACACTTCTGGGCCTCGGTATTATGTTGATCATTGCTTTGACAAGAAATAAAAAGAAAAAGTTTTATATGTTGCTTAGGACTTCCTCACACCTTTCAGCTCACATTTCGTAGAGTTGATCATTTTCATATTTTGTTTGTGACTGTCTCGCACATTTCCACTCAGTTGATCATTTTTATTCCTTGTTTTAGGACTGCCTTACACCTTTCAACTCGCATTTCGTAGAGTTGGGGGTTACCCCGTTGATCTCTACTATCTGATGGATCTCTCAAACTCCATGTCGGACGACCTTCTCCAGGTTAAAAGTCTCGGACAGGACCTCTTCAGAGCTCTGCAGGAGATAACAGACGATGGTCGAATAGGTGACATCTTGGATGGATTCGATTTGCTTTTGAAATCTAAAGGCATCAGTGATCTCATATTTCATGTTCATGACTGCCATCTTTTCATTTTGTGGTCTAGGTTTTGGCTCTTTCGTAGACAAGACAGTCCTGCCCTACACCAACACCAACAAAGACAAGTTGAAACATCCATGTAAAGAAAATGAGCCCTGCCAGCCTGCATTTGGCTACCGGCATGTTATCAGTATGACAAATGATAGTAGTAAATTTAACAGTGAAGTGGCAAAGCAAGAGATTTCTGGGAATTTGGATATTCCTGAGGGAAGCCTCGACGCTGTGATGCAGGCTGCTGTCTGTGGGGTAAGATTCATTTTCATTAATTTTAATGTAGAACCTGTTTATGGTTCTTATGTTCAACGTAGATACATTTATATGAAACCCCAACCTATATTCCACAGGACTTAATCGGCTGGAGGAAGAACAGCACTCGGCTGATCGTCCTGACCACTGACGCGGGTTTCCACATGGCAGGCGATGGCAAGCTGGCTGGCATACTGGAGCCCAATGATGAGAAATGCCACCTGGTGAACCAGCAATATACCTACGGCAATGTGATGGTGTGTAATTATCATCAGTAAGATGCAGTACATCTTTAAGATTAGGTTATTCATCAGCTTTGCTTGTGATAGTATGGCAGTGTGTGGACATACTGTAGGTCTAAAGCTGTTGGATTAATTGTCTGTATATAGGACTACCCATCGGTTGGTCAAGTGGCAAGACAGTTGGACAAGAACTATATTCAGCCCATCTTTGCTGTGACAGACGACATGAAATACGTGTACATGGTAAAATCTTTTTTTTCTCTTTATTTCTCTCTTTTGTTCTTCATTTACATGCCCATAAAAATGATTCATCCCCCGTGGACTTTTTCCACATTTTATTGAAAGTATGTTTTCTTGTTTATTTTTATTCAATGATAAACACAAAGAATGAAATAAACTCAAACTCAAACTCAAAGTACTTTATAATGTTAAAGTGAAAAAAAAATCGATGATTTATCAATGATTGATTGCCTAAGTGGAATACACTAACCAACAGTGGGATCACCCAAGGACAGGTGTATTTATTCTGAAATCAGGTGAAATATCTCAATTGCACACAGGTAGACCCTAATTATGTGACTTCTGAGGAAAATTGATTGTGTAAGAGCCTATTTAGGTGTGTCATACTGTAGCAAAGGGAATAATTATGCAATCAATTATTTTGTTTTTTAATTGTAATTAATTAAGAAACATGTCTATTTTTTCAATTTGTGTTTATCAGTGGGGAAAAAAATAAATGTAATCAATTGTGATTACATATTGCAATACATGGAAAAAAATCCAATGGGGGTTAAGGCTTTTCATAGGTCTTCCTTTTTTCCCACTCCTTATGTCCTGTCTATTTTATAATATACTGTTGGCAGTATGGTTATTGTTATGATTATTTTTTATCACAGAACCTTAGTAAATTGATCCCCAAGTCTGAAGTGGGAGTGCTGGATAAGAACTCCAAAAATGTTGTCCAGCTGATTAAAACTGCATACAATGTGAGTCATTCTCTGCATTCTCTTTTTAGTATGCTTACTGTAAGCAAGAACATTAGCCTACTGTTATTTTGCACAATCTTTATTATAATGCTTTCCTTCCACACACTTCCGCATCTCCTTTTAAACCATTTAAGCTATGATCACTGTTTTAACTTTGTTCAGTGCAGGCTGACATGCTATAGCTTTATTTTATTTTTGTTTTTTAAAACCGCCTACAGTAAATACCCCATAGACTCTCATTCATTTTTCTCAACATTTCAAGCTGGCCACTGTTAATTTAGTTTAGTTCCATCTCATGGCATTTTCAAATCAATGGGAGTACTTTCTTAAAGTCTCTGTAAACCCAAATCCACACTATCCTTCTAAAGCCTCCCTGCAGCCGAAATGATGGCCAAGACGTCTCCCAGCGCTGTGGATTAGCCCCGCCAACAGGACGCCACACGCCACGCACTCTACTGCACATTTACATCCCAACTGATCAGCATTATGACATCATATGTCGGCTGCCACCTTTCGTAAAAATAGTGCCAAACTGAATTCAACCTGGGGCGACATTGTCGGCTGCTGGCAGAACAACGCCAGTGTGCGTGCTTCCATAGAAAACAATGGGAGCTCTATAATTGGAACGCCGTTTCGTGGCGTAGCACTTTCGGCTGTGATTTGCGGGGGGCTTAACTATGTAATTTAGTAAGCATCTAAACATATAAAAAATTACTTTCAATCCAAATTCAAAATATTGACATTTAAGTGTTTGTACTGTTCCTGATAGTGGGGGTTTATTTGACATGGGTATAATCTATGGACATGTTTTGGCCTCTTTATTCAAAAGGAAACTCATCTAGCAATTTGAAAATGCACTTTGTTTATTTATTGAATTCTGTAATTGGCAATTCAATATGCAAAGTGGCAATGCAATCCTCAATCCAGTTTGAATTATTTTGATTAAAACTTAGAATGAAAGTTCAATCAATTGCATCTCATATTGCTGAGGTTTTTGGCCTCTTTATTCAAATGGTAATTTGTGTGCCAGTGAAACAGTGTGTGAAACAGTCTGTTTCATTTACATTTACCACCCTCTTTTGGTGTCAAAATTCAAATGGCTGTGCAATCAGAAGACCCGCCCCTACTCTGCCTATGATTGGTTGACTCTCACCCTAAGCTAAACCAACATAACCAATGAAGGCAATGAGTAGCAGCCAATCGAAGGCAGAGTAGGGTGGGTCTTCACTGATTGACCGAAGCACAGCCGTGCGGATATTCAGTATAACAGCACTCCCTCAGCACTCCCTCTGTGTGACATCACTTCATTCCACCACAGAAACTCTCCTCCAAAGTCACTGTGACCCATAGCAACCTTCCTGACAACGTGAAGGTCACATACACTCCCCACTGTCCCGGTGCGGTACCCCAAGATGACAGCGGGGCAGGGGTCTGTGAGAAAGTGGCCGTGGGAGACAAGGTAAGACTTATTGTGCAATGTCCTATACAAAACAATGTTAAACAAACAGTGTTTATACAAGATGATAATTTCCATGAAAGATACTTAAGGAAGGTATCAAATTGCATAGAAAATGATAATATTACACTTTATTTGTTTGGCACCTTTCAAGACACTAAAGATTATTTTTGAGATTATTATTTTTGTAACAAAAATGCGTATACTGGAGACCATTTATCTTAAAGATGCCATCCAATCAAACATTTTATTTTCAAATAAAGTTTTTGTCTTGCTTTCCTTTCAAATTCCTTCCAGATTTCATTCAGCATCACCGTGACAGCAGCTAAATGTATGGAAGAGACATCATTTTCTATTGGTCTGGACACCAATGATAAGCTAAATGTTACCGTGTCAACTCGCTGTAAGTGTGAGTGTGACGACCCCCTGGTTGAGAGCCCAGACTGCAATGGCAATGGCATGGTCACCTGTGGCATGTGCAGGTAGGCCAGGCATCAGTGCCCTTATTATTTGACAAAAGAAATTTATAAGATACTGTAGTCCAGTTGTCTACTTAAAGTGGCACTTTACAAGTGAATTCTGCCCATCCATGGTCAATTTTAAATACATACAAATTCAGTTGGGAGGACTGATTGACTGACTGATTATTCTTTGAATTCTAAAAATGGGTTGTTTTCACTGTCATCTTTAGACCCACCCTCCCTTTAGCCTCGTGAGACCATCCTGATCCCGCAAGCCCATATTTTGTTTCTCTCACAATTCAGTCTGGATTCTCTCCATAGAGATCCATTTGTGTGAGATCATAAAACGATCTAGTCAATCAGTGTTCTGAGAGGAAATACAAACAGCTACGCGCCCTCTGTACTGACAGATAAAAACTAACCATCAGAGTAGCCCATCAGAGTAGCACTCTCCTTAGTAGGCCTACATCCATCGATTAGACCATGGGTTCCCAAACTCCATCAATGTGGGCCTCCCCTCTGAAAACAGTCACGACCCGCGCCCCCCCCAACCCCCCAAATTTGTCAATTCTGCAAGGCAGCGTTAGCTAGCCCATAACGTTACACAGCTAAGTTAGCTTGGTGGCTATGTAAAGCCATCACATTCAACTTTTGAAATGTAAGTAAAACGCGAAAATGCTAATATCTTTTAACGTGAGCTTTCCTTCGGAAAATTGATTGTGGTACAGTAATGTGATATACGTTGGGTGACTAGTTTAATGAGATCAAATCATATTTAGACCAGTATGGTCCTTTAAAGCAACAAACCTTGTAGCTTTAACCAGGTTTATTTGTTAATATAGCCAATGAATTAAAATTTTATATTAATGTAGCCTCTTTAAAGCTGATTTAGTATACTGTAACATGAAGTGGGGGACATCTATTTTTTCCCATTTCCATGTAGGTGCAATGCTGGATTTGTGGGACAGAAGTGTGAATGCGCCATCGGGGACAGGGACACCAGCTCTCTGCGGGCGCAATGCCAACGATCTTATGGCACCGACTGTGAGGGGCGCGGGGACTGTGTGTGCGGAGTGTGCCAATGCCATGCCATAGAGGGTGGTGGCAGTTACTACGGTGAACACTGTGAGTGTGACAACAAGCAATGTGAGAAGTTCCAGGACGAACTGTGTGGAGGTACAGTAGAATTCTGATTACTTAAAATGTATGTGAATGACGATAATGAACATGAAATTGAGGGACAAAATAGAACTGTTACAAAAGGGTGATGGTTTACTATGATGTTCCAATGCTTTTAAATGAAATGGCTGCTGTCAATGTGTGATGAAATGGCTGCTTTTTTATTTTAAGGAAATGGGGATTGTGAGTGTGGCAAATGCAAATGCTACTCAGGATACGAGGGCCCTGCCTGTGAGTGTAAGAAATCGGATGAGCAGTGTCGCACACCAAGTGGATCTGTGTGCAGCGGCAGGGGAAACTGCAAGTGTAACCGGTGCGAGTGTCTGGAGGGTTATCAGCCCCCCTTTTGTCGGGAATGCCTTGGTTGTCCCTCCCTCTGCCAAGCCAAGGGGTGAGGGCTCTCTTTACTGACTTCACCTAATCTCAGTGTGCCTCATAAAATCTTTAATGTTCAATGATATCATTGTCAGTAGTTATTATTTGATGATAAGGCACACCAGAAAAGTACATTCAGGCAGGAACATTCACAAATTAATGTTAACCATTTATTGAGATGAAATGGCATCACATTTTGTCTTGGTGTAGATGGCTCTGCTCAGTGGGGCACTCCCTGCCTGAGGGATGAGACTCTCACTAGAACTGATTCAGAGCTCAGTGATATTCCATGTTTACATACATTTATGTAAAGATCAAAATCTGCAGTTCAATCCACTATTTTTACTGCACCTATGAATTCCAGTCAGTCTCTGTATGTCTGTCTGTCTGTATTTTGATTTTCCCAAGAACCGGGCACTGTAGGAAGTTGAAATTTGGCAGGTGTATTGCTCAGGTCCTAAGGACATGCAGTTGCAATCAATCACGGACGATGCCTTGAGCTCCCCGTTTGAATGAACTTTTTGTTTATACCAAATCATTATCATAGGAATCAAGGATGTTGGCAGTAAAGAGATTGAGAAAGCAGAAGAATAACCGCATGCACATGCTGTAACTCCCTGCTTCGTATCCTTCTCTTCACAGAAAGTGCATTGAGTGTCTAGGCTTCGAGACTGGCCCTTTCAGTAAGAACTGCTCTGAGACTTGCAAGGGCATCAAGCACAAGATGGTGGAAAGGTTGACAGGCAGTAATCTATGCACAGTGAGGGATGTGGACAATTGCAGGGTGTCATTTTTCATTGAGCAACAAGATGGTGTGGACAACTACAAAGCCCAGATACAACAAACCAGGGGTAAGGGCCACCATACGCAATGAACAAGAGTACGACTTTCTGTTAATCAATAAAACAATTTACCAAACAGAATATCTTGAAACCCCGCAAAGGCTCAGTGTCAAAGTTGACTATTTATGGACTAAGATCACTTGTATATCTCACAGATATTGTGAATTCTGTTTTATTTTTGATGTACCCCCATTTGTTTAGAATGTCCAGAGTTGCCAAACATCTATGCCATCATTGGTGGATCCATTGCTGGTGTGGCACTCATCGGCATATTAATACTGCTCCTCATAAAAGGCCTCATCCACATGAATGACCTGAAGGAGTTCAGGAAGTTTCAAAATGAGCAGAACAAATCACAGTGGGCTAAGGTGAGTGATATTTTCTCCTGTTCTCATCTGGAAGTCCCTTCTGGAAGTCTCATTTTGTAGGCTGCAAATGTACATTGGACCATTTTCTCATTATCTAGCAGTCGGTAGGATTGGTCAAATGGGGAGAACTATATTGGATTTGTTTCGATCTACTGAATGTTACTGTACCACCCCCAACTGATTTGAGTTTGTCATCATTATATAAGCACAGAGAATAACTGCCCATTGATCGCCATTCAGTTGGGAAATACATTTTCCCATTTATTCTTCATTATTCTTCATTATTTATTATTATGGCAGCCGTTTCGATACCTGTATAAGTGGGTTCTTGGGGAGCTAGGTCAACAATATTTAAATGTCTGTTATGTCTTTAGTTTCTACTCAGAACCTGCGGCCCACATCGAGCAAAGTTTGCGCAAAGACTGCAAGCCTCTGGTCACATGGTCAAACTTTAATCGTGGAAATAGGGAGTGCTTCATTGCCCCTTGTGACAAAAACCCCCTTAGACTCCCCTACCTAACAACATGACTGACTTTGTCATGGTTGGAAAACATATATGACCTAGCCATCTATCTCTGATCTATCCAACATGATCAAACAACCTAATTACTGTAAGTCATCTGATCTATAATATAAATATAATACAATGAGTATAACTAATGATAATTATACCCACAATGCACCTAACTCCGATACTAACCTATGAGATTCCTAACACTTAGAACAAGCACCAAAAGAGCTACTAAACACCTCAAGCTCTGAACTCTGTGGAATTAGAAAGCAGATGGGCTCCTGGGTAGAGCAGACTATACTCTTACTGAATACGTTTTTTTTATGTAAAAAAAAGAAACATTTACTTGGCAATGGGAAAAGGAACGTGCTCACTAATATACACGGATCAGTCTAATACCCCCCTCTCGATCTCATCGGGTGGGGGGACAATGAAATAGTAGATGAGAGTTTGCAACTCATGACAGCATTTTACTCAAGCAGTTAAGTTCTCCACAGTTACTATTATGTACCTACCATAAAAGTACACATAGATAAAAGCTAACATAACGCAGCAATAGACAGGTCAGACATTTTGCTCTATACAGTAGGTTACATTCTGATCATTTAACATTTTGTTCCCTCAACAGGCGGATAATCCCTTGTTCGAAAAAGCTACCACTACCGTGGCTAACCCACTCTTCACTGGAGAATGAGGACAAACGCAGATATCATTTCAGATTGCAATTTTAAAATAATGCATGTGCTTCAAATTAATATTGTATTCCAAGTTCTTTTCTTTAAAGGTATCCACTGATTTCTAATGCAGCTGAAATGCAAAATTATGTTTTATCAGTGAAATGTTAATTTTGAGCATCCTGCTATTTGGGAAATAATTGCTTATTGTTTTTACCGTATTGCCATCACTGTCTACTATGTACCGTAGCTGGGAACTACTGAAAAAGTGTGTGGACCTTCCTTCTCTTATTAATTATAAATTTTTTGGTTAAGCACCTGTTACAGGTACCTTTGCACTCTTGTATGTGCATGCATTACTCCATTACCACTCTAATGGATTCCTACTCTTAACCATCTCAGGTCCTATTTACACCTGGAATTTCATGATGATTTTGATTTGCATGATTTTGCACCTGTGCCTGTATTTACATCCGGGGGTTAAATTGGGTTTTGGGAGTGGGATGCCCTGCTTGGGTGATGCAATTCATTAAGATGTATTTTGTTTTCAGTAGAAATGTAGCCAAATGTAATTTTAATGAGCTTTAAATAAAGCTTTTTCATTAATTACTAACCAATTACCAATATTGGTTCTACCTGTAGATGTTTTGTGCATTGAGGGAATACTGAGTTATCAGGCTAGTTATGGCAACATTGGCTTCAAACATTCATTACATCTCTATTTTTAGCCCACTTAAATGTGGACCAGCTGAAGAAATGAACATCAGGGCTGATACATTCATTGTTTTGTGTATAATGGTGTTATTACATTGTTCATCTGGGAGAAACCTCTCAGCACTGCTGACTGCAAGAGTATTGATGGCATGTGGACTCTGCCTCTAGGTCACTTAGGTCATCGTCACAACTACCACTCTTGGCCCTCCACTCACGTCTTAAAACAACAGGCCACCGAGTTTTTACTGCTGCCACCATGCTCTGAAACAGTCTCCCACCTCACATTGAGTTCCACCATTGATAACTTACAATCAAATTTAAAGATCCATATTTTTTCTCTGGTTTTTAGTGCAATCTGAGGTTTCCCCATTGTTCGCCACTCTCAATTTACGTAATTATTTAACAATATCTTCTCACTGCATTTTTAATCTGATGATGATTTTTGCACTTATTTTATCTTAGTACTGTATTATTATTGTATCCTCGCATTTTACTCCTGTACTCACTATTCCAGTCTTTCTTTTACTCATTTTATTCCTTGTATACTTGTAACCAATAATTCCATCTGTTTCATACATTGTTAATACGGTATGTGTGTTGCACTGTGATTTTAATTTACAATCTGCTGTAATATTAACATTATTTTATTAAAATTAATTTTCTGTAACTTGTAACCTATTGTAATGACTGCTGTGGAAGGCACTTTGGCTCAACCCCTGTTCTTTTTAAATGTGCTATATAAATAAAGGTGACGACTTGAGTTACGTTTTAGAATTTGATTTCGGGCTGTCCTTTTAAGTCTCAATAGCTGTTGTTTCACAATTGAAAAACTGATGTTAAAAAGGTGACATCTCAAACACTCATTCCTGAGTGTTAGAACAGCATCATTCACCACTTCAACAGGGTTTTAACCTGTACAAGATCAAAGTCTTTACTACTAACAGGATTTTAACCTGTACAAGATCAAACCGTTGACTACTACACGCTCATAGATGTGTTACCAAGCGGGTGCAATTCACAATTATGGTTAGGTTTACTACAACAAGAAGCATTAGCTAGCATAGCTAGCATAATGCTAACTTTATATTCTGTATAAAGTATTTTGTAAGGTATTCTGAACTCGTAATAGCTCAGATTAGTTATCAACATATTAGTTGGCACATCTGGCGTTTCTTCCCAGTAAGTCCTGCATTTACAAAGCTCATTTATAGGTGCTGATGTCAAACAGGTACCTTTGCAGCCTGGGCTGAGAGCCCCTGTGGAGCTAAACGAACATTGCAGCCTGGGCTGAGCCTCTGGGTTATGTAAGAGAAGGCAAGGGGGCCAGAGTCTTCCTGGAGCCCCGGTTGCAGCCGCTCAACAAGAGCTGCTGCTCCGAGGGTCCGCTGGCATAAGCAACACGGCATCACTGAGGGCCTGGTTAATGAACGGAGGGAGCCAGAGGGAGAGTAAGTCCCAAGGGGGTGAAGTTCACTGGAAAACAAGCAGTTAAAGAGAGAGAGAGGGCGGCGGTGTATGTGGGAGAGAGAGCCTGACGCACCGGTGTCAAGGAGACACACCCACACACACACACACACACACACCACCTCCACCTGACACAGGGAAGTGTAAGTAGTGTTTGAATCTGATATTACAAATTGTTCTGTTTGATTTGTTGTGATCTGTAAACAAGCTTTGATTTTGTGTTGTCGTACGCAGTTGGAAAGTAAAGCAGTTGAACACTAGGAATGGAAAAAGAGAGAATGGTTCTATGGCATGTATGGGGAAGGTGTGGGAGTGTTTGGGCACCTGCCTGTCTTTGTGTGGAACATAATCAAATCATTGATGGGAACTTGGTTTAGTTTGCTCAGGTTGATGTAGCAACGCAAGTATACTTCTGGGTGTGAGACACTGGCTGCTTTGTGCTGGCAAGTTTAATTCAAGTGAAATCTAAATATTAGAAAAAGTTTGTCAGTGCACATTTATGTGGATACTTATATTTGTGGGTCTGTGTCTTTGTGGTTTTGAGTGTGTAAATTCATTTTAATGACATTGTTGGTATAGTATACTGTCTTTCGGTAGTGTGTGTGTGTGTGTGTGTGTGTGTGTGTGTGTGTGTGTGTGTGTGTGTGTGTGTGTGTTGAAAGCTGTGCTGACTTATCCACGACTGTTTGAGTCCATAGACCTTCCCATAACATGCCACACTCTGCATTTTCCCATGCCTCCCCCCTCCCTAATCAGAGTGGTGTCAATATAGCATTGCTGCATGACTTAAGTGGAACAAAAGCAGGACCCATTAAGGGTCAAACAGTCTGGCACAGAGCATCGCGGCCAGCCCCCCCCCCCCCCCCCCCCCCCATTAAATGGTTGGTTTCACTCTCTGAAGTGCCGACCCATTCCTTGTTTGGCCCAAACCTGATCCACATGCCAGTGAGGCCACTTCTTCTGGCCTGTGGTCTGTGAAACAGAGAGGCCAGTGTATGAGAAGTAATAGTTGAGCGTTTGGTCAAGGGAAACAAGAATGCAACACTTAATAATTGGTTCACTTGTTACGTTCCTTCATAGGATACAAATTAGGGATGTATAGTCATCTGGTGTGTTGTCTGTGTGCACCAACGTGTTCACAGAGCTTTCCGGAGCTCTCAAATAAGAACAATGAACAAATGGATAGAACTCAATGTACATTCCAATCCAGATTCTGGCTTGTTGTCATGGGATCCTGAGTGTGAGTAGAAATCCTGTTAAGCTGATTTTAAGCTTTACTGCCATTATTCATCCAGATGTGATGTTTGTGATGTGCAACAAATGAAAGACTCATGCTGAAATAGTATTATGTTTTCTTTCAAACAAGTGTGCTTGTCGAGGAAAAACTTGCCCTGTTAAGTTTTTCCACAATTTCCACGATTCAGTGTAGGGCAACAGCTACTGTACCCTGAGGGTGATTTCAAAAAGGCCTACACACAGAATTTAAGCATTTAATCCAAATAATATTAACTGAAACAAGGGTGACTGTGCCCCTTTAAGAAAGGTCCAACATATTGAACTCTGGCTACCTAACATATTCCAAGTTAAATTTACAACAGTAAATCAAATATTACTTAAAAACAACTATTTACCTATCCTGTAAGGATAAACATAAAAGCAACACAACAAATAGACAATTGTAATTTAATTAGTGCAATGGCAATATCTACACTATAATTCTTTTCAGGCACCAAGGGGTGCACACATGAGACATTACATCTGTGGTGTATATGACATGGCCTTTCTGTTCTGGAACACACCTGTATGCATATCATCTCTGCTTTCCATATATGAGCTAATGAACAATAAAAGGGAGTGTGCTGGTGTGTGCTGGTGTGTGTGTGTGTGTGTGTGTGCGTGTGTGCGTGTGTGCGTGTGTGTGTGTGTGTGTGTGTGTGTGTGTGTGTGTGCGTGTGTGTGTGTGTGTGTGTGTGTGTGTGTGTGTGTGTGTGTGTGTGAAAGTGAGAGAGACTGACCAAGAAAGGCAAAGTCCAGGTGCTATAAAGGCAGGTTTTAAGATCTACTGATGTGTGATAGATCCTAACATTCTCTCTACACTCCATTCCACATTTACCATCAGGTGAGTCCACTTTTCTACCACCAAATATCTAATGTACGGCATAATCAATTGTTTATTGAAAAATATGAAATGTGGGAATAAGATTTGTGTTCCTAGAACCTTAACCAAGAACAGGAGCTGTATGCTACATACTCTAGGTATATAGCTGGGTTCACAAACAACGTGATCAGACATTAGTTTTAGTCTGTTTTGTTTTGAGTCTCTCAATAAGATTTGACATGCTGAATCTTCAATACGGTAGTTTTAGAACTTTTGATGTCACAAAACAACTTCCGTTCTAAAATTGCTTAAAACATCATTGGCAGTTGAATGTGAACCTGACTCCTTTAAAGAGTTCTTTACACATCTGCTTGGAGAGCAGCTTGCTCTGCAGAGCCATGCCGTTTGCCTTATTATATTTTATATCTGATTTAATAGTTTATTTGTTGTATAAATGTATAAATGTATGTATAAATGATACATTAGTTAAACTGTGCACATATGACAATTATGAAGATGTAGTTGTAAAATTGATACCTTTGTTAATGGACTTTCTCATGAACAATATTTATATTTCAATGGTCCACAAGAGAATTCTATATAATAGGCCTCATTAAGGTAGAGAACTAGGGCGTGGTCTCAGACGCAGTGCCTGAAAAATGTGTATAAGACTATATTAAGCAGTGTTACAATCAGATCACATATGTGTCTTTTTTTATGCAACCCTCTCCACCTTATAAGCGCATTGTGTTGCCTCTGTTGAATAAGAGCAGAGAGGTTATAAAAGTGCAGCGCATCAGGCAGTCCGCATAAAGTGGCCAGAAACTCTCTCGAAAAAAGCAGATCTGCCCCCCTATTCTCCACACACAAACAAAAGCCCCAGCGTGACCATGGCCTAATAGGCTTCGTTGATAGTTTCTTCATTCTTCTGTCTGGTGTGAACTTGTGTCAGAGATGTGGATGTTATAATAAAAGGAGGGAAGGTGAAGTCTAATGAAGGGCCCTTGTCTGCCTTGCCCATTGCACAGTAGGTAATGTACAGATATGAGGGATACTTCGCCTTATTCACCTCAGCTGCGATATTGGTCAGTTTGACATAATTAGGGGTGCGGATGCGGAAGTGCCTGTTGCCTTCAATGTTAAAAGTTCGCTGTAAAAACACCACTTCAAGAACCAAAATAGTCAAAATAACAGGCTGAATACACTATCGGGGTTACAGACTCATCATTACCAGACTTGGAAATACATGGGAGTGAATGCAGCTGACGGCTAACTATGGCTCATTCACCTCCATGTATTTCCAAATGCGAAAACAACGGCAGTGAAAAACAAGCGAGTCTGGTAATGATGAGTTTGTAACCCCGATAATGTATTCAGCCTGTTATTTTGACTATTTCGGTTCTTGAAGTGGTGTTTTTACAGCGAAATTTTAACATTGAAGTCAACGGGCACTTCCGCATCCGCACCCCAGACTGACCAATATGGCTGCCAGGTGAATAAGGCGACTTGACACAGACCTATAGCCTGGCATCAGCAGCCTGACTGACCTATACCAAAGAGGCCATATCAGGCCACACTCTACTGCACCATAGCACACTGCCCTGCCCTTCACCATGTCTTCAAGATCAAAGGCAACCCTTATCACACTCCACTTACTAGGGAGGAGTACTACAATTTAGATATGTTTCTATCAATGCCAGGCATATAATTAAAATACTAGAGATCCATCTCAAGGTAACCATACCTTTGAACTGGGCTGATGATATACATAGATTAAATGGTGTTTCCTGGAGTGCCAGATAGCAAAATATAGGCTAATATTCACATAGTACTCCATACTTCTCTACTTCCAGTTTACAAATCTCAGCACGTCGTTGCTCCACATGCATCCTTCTATCAACTGTAGAACATATTGTTTTGATTGGCTGTCAATATTTTATCATGAGCAGCCATTCTTAATCACTCTGAAACAGTGTAGTTGGTTATGGGGGTGGCCAAGGCTATGCCAATTTTGGGGGGATATACTGTGTTAGAACTACACACGTCAGCATCAAGTGAAGAAGCCATGGCAACAAGCAAAAAGCAACAGACATTCTCTTTTTTCATTTATCTTCTGTTGAACAAGAGTTACTGTAATGTTAGCATTTAGACACATGCTGCATGTGGGAAATTTACCAAGGCCAGAGTCGTCACTCATGCTCAGTTCTTAGATCAATTATATTGCAATAAGTCCCCCTTCACTGGAAATGCTACTGTAGGCTAGGTAGCAACTTAAGAACCCACTGTTTCCACAAAGTCATCCAGTAGCATGCACTTAGAAGAATATTGTAAACCTTGTAGTGGAATTCTGTATGAGCAACATATACTTACAGATGGCTCGGTGCTGTGCCTTTAAGAACATACTGTAGTTTCAACGACAGAACCATGAGTTCTTTCGCTGATACACTACGTAAACTACGCTAACTACGTTACTGCATGCTGCAGATCTCTCTATAGGTCTGGGACACTTCATGCAAAAATCTGGTGCTCAAATCCTGGCAATTCATTGGTAGCGCTAGAATCCCAGTGACACCAATCAGTAACGACTTTCGCGATCAAGCGTTCCCACCTATTGATATGCCCCGCCCATCTAACCTGGGCATGCGTCTCTCATTTACTGCTACGACCTGTCACTCTTTCAATCTCCACCTGACGATACGCCCTCAGAACACCAGCTTGGGCAGCGAAGTGGCTCACACTCTTATATAGTATACGGACGTAATATTTGAGTCTGGAGAGAGACTATTAAGAACTCAATAAGACTGCTGACAACTGCCGCTCTGAAATATAGCTGCGCCTACAAAGAACACATGACTAACCATGCTAAAGCTATATAATTAAAGCATGAGACCCCAATGAAATACCTACAATGAATAAGAAAACAGTTTATATAAACAAATAAGCCCAATGTAAACCTTATGCATAAGTCCCATTTACTTGAGAATTACAAACTGACTAAAACATTGAACTGAGGGAAAAAGTAGGCTAGCGACTCCATTGTGGATACACATCGGCTAATCTAACTAATATTACACAACAATCTAACAGTACTGTACCGGTATGTGAAGGACTTACATTCATGGACGCACAGGTATAAAGACCAGGTGAAAGAACAATTTAACTTGAATAGTAACAGAATCGTAGAGGAAATCTAGTGTTCACCTTAATTCAGACTTTTTTCTCTGCTCACCCCAGAATGCTCTGTGCCAAGGAGGCGGGTCCAGCACAGCAGCATTCAACCAATTAACTACAGCTAACCATTGGCCCACATTGGTTCAATGGTGCTAATAAATATTCACAAGGAATTAACTTGTACCTAAAGGATCTAATTAATGATATGCTAATCAGCATTAAAGTGATAGTGAATTACATTTTAAGGTGGCACCCAGGGTGGCCAATCAGATATCAGGGTTGGCCAGTGCCCGTCTCTGCCAGTGACCTGAAATAGTGATGGACCCGAATATAGATATACGTTATTCAGAAAGGTACAGATAATGCTATGGAAACAGATATTTTTTTCCATCCAAAGTTACTTGTTATTATTCGAGGGGAAAATGTGTGTCATCTGCATTAGCATATTGTTATGTTGGTGAGTGAATCACAGCAAGGCGGTAAGAAGGACACATTTTCACTCAATCATTGTCAGATAAAGTAGAAAATCCAAGCGGCAAAGTTTCTTAATTCAGCTAATGTTAGCTGACCATTCCGTTTTGGTAGGTATGGATTTGAAAAGCCTGTTCCATTGCAGTAACATTATGGAACCGAAAATTATGACACCCTGTTCCTTTTCTTTAGACCAGAGTCTAAAAGTACAGTATGAGGATGTGGAAATATATTTCAGAACTAATAATATGCAAATATTAAATCATTCTGATGCATTATTGTAGTGTGGACACATTCTCTCAAATGACGTGGCACAATTTTAATATTTTTATAGATATAGTTTATGGATACCATTACAGTGTGGACTGCCCTCAATAGACATTTGGACAGCATTTACAGGAGAGGGAAAGAAGGCACTGATAAAAGCCTCATAAAGTCATTGTTATAAGATAAGCAAAGTGCTTACTGTGGTTAATTCAACAGCAGAATGAAAATGTATGAGTGCATAACTTATTGCAATATTGCTAGATAGTGTAAGACACTGTAAAATATAACTCAAATGATCCCCAGGAAGAAGAATTTGGGCATTACAGCAGCAGGAAGATAGAACAGAGCAGAAGAGGTACAGAATAAAATCAAGAGTCAATGGGTCATATAAACAAAATATGTGTCATATAAACAAAACAGAAGAATTATGAATAAATAACTGCAATAAAAAAAACATAATAAAATAAAAAGCCTAGCTGGTATAGTGTCAAGTAAAGTGACAGGTGTGGGGGGGGGCGGGGCTCAGGTGTTGTTATATAGTCTGATGGCCGCTGGCACAAAGGAACGCCTGAACCGCTCTGTCTTCCACCTGGGTGGGAGGAGCCTGTGGCTGAAGGTGCTCCCCATCTGCCTCAGCTTGTCATAGAGGGGCTGGGAGGGGTTGTCCAGGATGGACTTCAGTTTATCCCTCATCTTCCTCTCCATCACTACCTCCAGACTGTCCAGTTGTTGCCCCACGACAGAGCTGGCCCTCTTCACAAGCTTGTTGGTGTCGTCCGTCTTGATGTTGTCTCTCCAGCAGGCAAAGAACAGTGTGCTGGCTACCACAGACTGGTAGAACATCTGCAGCAGCCTGCTACACACATCAAAGGACCTGAGCCTTAGTTGACTCAGTAACAAACTTAGTTGTATTACATTTCACTACTTAGCGTTATGATCTGTCACCCTTCCCAGATAGCAAGCCGATCTGGGCCATATACAGGCCAGATCTGGCCCTTGTGGCTTAGTTCCGGCCCATATATGGCCCAGAATCATTACACATCCGCTTGCTATCTGGGTTTTAATAAAAAAATTAAAAATAAGAAACTATTCTGTACTATGACATACCAGGATTAATTAGCCTTTCCAGATGCTCTGAACAACAAGAGATCCTACAATGAAGCAACATTCAATAGAAAAAACAGCCTTATAATAAAACATGCTGGTCCACAATCACCCTGTTTAATGAGATGATGGACGCTGTCTGTATTTGTTTTGCCTTTATGTTGTGAATTGATTTTTAAGTAACGTGTTTGTATCTGTGGTTTGTAACAATGCTCATCTGTTTGGTTCACTCACAATATCAGGGTTGGACATTGGGTTGATGGATAAAACTAATAATAATAAACTACACAAGACATAATGCGAAAAAACCCTTTAAATAATTTTAGCATGGCTGCTGTTTGTTCTAGCAGACTTATGGAGCCAGCTGGGAAATGAGCGGTTAGAAGAAAGAGAGCAAACACCCAGTCCAACATCCCTTTATGGCTCAGCGGTCATAAAGTGTACTCAGCTTCCTGTGTGGTCTGTCAGTAAGCACTCAGAGAACTGCATGCTGTTCCAGAGCCTCCATACTCACAGGAAGATTAAAAAAGAATAGGCTTTGTGTTTCATTGTGTAATGTACGTTATTTTCAACTAGCTATTCTCAGAGGACATACAGTATTAATGCATTTCTCCACTGCCTTTCAAAGGGGGCACATGCATTTAATTATATTTATTTTTTAATGGTGCCTTTCTACACACCGAATGTCACCTTACATAGATGGCAGAAATACCTTTGGAAAAACACTTTATACATCTGATGGAAAATAAAGAAAGAATAATTCACATGCAATAAACATGACAAGAAAAAGGCTAGATTCATATTGAAACTGTAGGTCACCACACTCCATCCTTAACATTGTATTGGATATTTAATATTTGAATACATGTACTGCATGTTGTCTGTTTGTCTAAAGATGTAAATTATTGGTGTTACCTGTAAAATGTGTTATTTAATAATTCATTAATTCCATTATTTAATAATTTATTAATTCCATTCCCCTTACTTCTAGCTTCCCAGCAGGTTGAAACTGGCACCATGCCACAGGTCCAAGTAAAAACCCAAATTCCAAAGGCCCTCAATAAAACCACACCTGGGCTGCAAATATGGAGAATAGAGGTGAGTGAAAACAAATCGCCCCCAACTGGTGATGGATCTAGGACCGAGGTATTGATTTAGGTTTAGGCACGGTTGCCATGAAAACTTAAGTGAAAACTCTGATATGATATATGATTCCTTTCTTGAATATTATAAGTGTCTGGCTTGTTTGGCTACATTAATTCTTAGGCTTAAGAGTTGAATAATTTGTCAAGAAAGAATACAATCAACAATCTATGAATTTAATTTGTTTCAAGTAAAATATAAAGCTTCCAATTCATAGTAATTAGTGATTTTGTTGGGTGAGGGTTGCTGTTGTTTGTATTAAACAAGATGAAATAATGTTGATTGTACTGTATTTATATTTTCCTGTTGGTCAGGACATGGAGATGGTGCCTTTCTCTTCAAAAGCGTATGGACATTTTTATGAAGGAGACAGTTATGTCATCCTAAATGTAAGTCACTGTCATTTCCCATTGCTACTGCCTGCCTAATTATTTGTTACTGTGCATATCATCAAAGTATCTATCCCATCAACTATAAAAATACAATTGTACATTAAAATGTCAATTTACTTTTAAAGGCAAAGTATATGTATTGTGTCATTACAGTGCCAGAATTTGGAATGTGAGGTGATGCTGTCAAGCGCATAACTTATCATCAAAGCAAGCAGGAAGACAGTCACACTAGATTCAAAACTACATTCAGATTCAAATTTAATACAATAACATAGTGATACAATACAACATCTCTCGTGCCTTGTTGATGAGGCCAGTTGCTGTTGGAAAGAAAATAAACTGTTTTTGTGCCTTGAAGTTTTGAACCACAGCCTCTGGCCGGAGGGGAGTGGTTCAAAGAGTTTGTGACCGGGTTGGGGGGGGGGGTCGGCCACAATCTTTCTGTATGAGGCCTTTCCGGACAGAGGATGAGGTACTTTCTGTGAACTGTTGCAGTTTAGCTGTGAACCAGGGTTTGTGGTTGTTGTAGCTAATGCCGGGCTCACACTACAGGATATTTAAAATCCTAACCAATTTCAAAATCGGGTTACATCACGCACATAAGGAGAATCTTAACAGATATTCTTCTTGCGCATCTCAAACAAGCACACACAGCAAGATTTGAAAATAATGGCTCAGCACACACTACAGGATCTTATCGTGCCCGAGGGAGCAACGAACCACTGGTCTCGCCGTCTCACTTGTAAAGTCACACTTGTAAAGTCACACAATACTGTTCTCTAAATGTTGAAAACTTGCCACGCCGAGCAGGAAACAGAGGGACTTGGAGCAGTAGACAAGTACAACTGGATGTCATCGGCATAGCAATGGATATTTCATGCCTGCTGATGATACGACCAAGGGGGAGCATATAGAGGATGAACAGAATAGGGCCAAGAACAGATCCTTGAGGGACACCATAGGTGACCATGCTTGTCTGAGATGTGGATGCCCCTAGGGAGATATATTCTGTCCTGTCTGAGAAATAGGAGCGGAACCAGCACCTTGGAGAGAAAGGGGAGGTTGGAGATAGACCTGTAATTTGCCAGAACTTCTGGATCCAGGGTAGGCTTTTTTAGAAGGGGGATGATTACAGCAGTCTTGAGTACAAGGGGGGCACGGCCTGATTGGAGGGACTGGTTAATCACCTGGGTGATCAGAGAACTGGGAGCAGGGGTGCAGGATTTCAGCAGGGCAGTTGGAATAGGATCTAGGCCAGATGGAGATGAATTCACCTTGAAAATGAAGGCCTCAATTTCTCCCTGGGTGTCTTCAGAGAAACAGGAGGGAGGTTGAGATGGTGCTAGTAGTGGTTAGAGGATGGGGGAGACAATTTTGTTGCTGGAGGTGAGAGAACTGATGTTGTCAACCTTTGTTTTAAAATAAGTCAATGACCATGTTGCACTGGTACTCTGTGGTGGCGATAGGAGAGTGGGTTTCCGGCTTAAGAAAATGTATGTAATGTACTGTGGAAAACAGATGCTTTGAGTCTCTTGGATGTTTTTTAATGAGGTTGGACTAACATCATATAATATCATGCAGTTAAGCCAAAAAAACAAAACAAAGGAATTCATTTACTTTTTATTGGGATTTTTTTGGTGTGCCAGGCTAACCCTGGCATATGGGAGGAAACGCCACGGATGTGGAGTGTAGTGTAGTATACACTTATAAGAGAAATGGCCATGAAACCAAACTGAGGCATTGTAAGTAGATAGCACGATGTGACTGGCCAATTGCGTCATTTCTCAGAGCTAGAAAAAATTGTTTGAGTGAGCAGGAAAGTTTTGATCGAGTGGAGCTGTACTGAGCATGCACAGACGCTCAAGGGCAGTCCATGAGCACATGATGTGGTCACTTGGTCACCAAAATTGTCCTCTCTCTACATGTTGCGATTCATGCTAATTTTACTTCTTCACATTGTCTCAAGGGCTCACGCAGTCTGCAACTGATGTAGTTTCCGCCTTTGCGCACAACTCTATTTCTACTTGCTTGGGTGACAGCCTGCGCTCAACATCAACACCTTGCGAGTGTAAATTATGGCACTGGAATGATGTTAAAAATGACCGTGTAGTGTGTGATTATTTCCTGTAGACCAATGCGACGCGCAACTCCTTCACCTATGACGTCCACTACTGGCTGGGGAAGTCCAGCTCCCAGGACGAGCAGGGGGCAGCGGCCATCTACACCACCCTGATGGACGACCATCTGGGCGGGGTGGCGGTGCAGCACCGCGAGACACAGGGCGATGAGAGCGACACCTTCCGGGGATACTTCAAAAAGGGCATTGTGTGAGCAGATACCCCAAACACACACATGCATTCAAAGATCATAAAATAATCCTCCGTATATTTTGACTGTTCATTTTTTTCACCCCACTGATGAAAAGGTTTTATTAAACCTTTATTTAACTAGGTAGAAAGCTTGAATAAAACTACATGTTTTTTTTTCTGAAGAACTGTATTAGTATTGCAGTTTTAGTATTGTAGTTTTTGTTTCTTTCTATCAAAGGTGTGAATAAAAAAAATAGCTACATGTACCTTTCCAGGAACAGATGGTATTGTTTTCTGGACAAAGTTCACATCTATTTTTAAGAGAGGGTGTAAGCTATTCTTAGAAGCAAAGTTTATGTATGTAGGTGGCGGTGAGTCAGGATTTGACAACACAATTTCTAGGTGTAGGATTACAGTAATTCTACATCCTCTGCATTTTTCACTCAGTTACAAGAGGGGCGGTGTCGCATCTGGGATGAAGCAGGTCGAGACGAATACCTACAACATCCGTCGCCTGATGCATGTCAAAGGAAGGAAGCATGTAGTAGCAGGAGAGGTACGGCCCCAAACAAAACCTTGTATTATAATAATAATATATATAATATATATTATTATTATAATAATATAAATATATAAATATAATAATAACCAATAAAACAGTTCCTGTACTGCAGGAGGGGACAAAAACCTGGAAATAGTATTCAGGAGTATATTATTACATTTCTGAAAATGTAATTTAATGTAATTTATTGGTTTATAAATGTTCTTAGCCAATAGACAAACATACTCCAGGAGCTTGCTCAATCGCCTTGTTGAGAGGGGTCAGGGAAGAATTTTTACAGCTCACTTTTCTGGCCCCCGGGTGATACTGTTTTTTTGCTTCCCTCTGGAATATGTAGGAGTGGGTCGTATGCCCACCTCCCTTGTTCTCTGTAAAGCGCACTGTGTTGCCTCTGGGTATGAAATGCGCAATACAAATAAAGCTTTGATTGATTATTCCTTCTCTATAATACACTTCCCGCTTATGAAGGTTTTTTTGAGTAACTGATTAGGAGCATGGTACACTATGTAGTAGAGGTCAGCCGATAGTGGATGTTTAAAGGGTCATATAATAATGACAGTTTGACAGTTTAGAGGCCAATATAATAATGGCAGACGGGAAAAAGCAGATAGCTGATTAATTGACCGATATACAGTACCAGTCAAAAGTTTGGACACACCTTCTCATTCCAAACTTTGATATATCTTTTTTTTTTATATATATATATATATATATATATATATATATATATATATATAAAAATGTAAAAAAACATTCTGAAGTGTGATTTGTATGATTACACCATTGTAATGTTCTATTTACAATGTGCGATGCGCTGTTTTGTGGCTTATTACAGGTCTGGAAGGATCACTTCTGTTGTGCCGTCTGTTACAATTGTTAAATGCCCCTCTTACAAACCATTAAGTGATCTACTGCTTTAACAGGGCCCAAACATACTGTATTTACCACCTGACACTTCTTGTTCAAAAACACTGAAAAGGGCACTGAACTAAAAAAAAAATCTAAAATAAATAAAGACGCAACCACATTACTAACTGGATCTGAGATTAAATTAATCACAGTGATCCTTTTAAAACACATTAACATTTCCCCAACACAAGATTCATCTTACATCTTACACTATGATGGAGCTCTCCATGAAAACATAGGACCATAAAATGCTTTACATACTGTCGTTAAGCGTTGTCCCCTCCATCTTCATTTACCCCTGTCTTGTCCACAGGTGGACATGAGCTGGAATAGCTTCAACAAAGGGGACGTATTCCTGCTGGATCTGGGCAACCTCATCATCCAGTGGAATGGACCCAAGAGCAACCGAATGGAGAGACTCAAGGTCAGAGAGGGCATTATTGATCCCTATTGATTTGTAATTGAGATGGAAATCAAAACAAGACACCACCAAGTAAGAAAACATTTTATGTGAAGAGTGAGGGTTTGTGAGGAATGAGAGGCCATTGTAAAGCGCTTTGAGTGCTGCTAAGGTGGAAAAGCGCTATATAAGTGCAGTCCATTTAGCATCTTCTATTCACCTGTATGGTCGTGTGGTTCCCCATAGGGAATGACTCTTGCCAAGGACATCCGTGACAGGGAACGAGGAGGGCGTGCGCAGGTGACCGTGGTGGAGGGAGAGGACGAGAAGTCCTCAGAGGAGGCCATGAAGCTGATGAAGAAACATCTGGGAGAGAGACGAGACATCCGGGACAGCGTCGCATCTGACGACGTCGTGGACAACAAGCTGTCAAACAAGTCCATCGTGAAGCTCTTTCAGTGAGTGCTGTCGGATTCTGGGTCTGTTCATAAATCTGCTAGAATTAGTTGATAATGCATACCTGGAAAAAGCCTTGACTCTAGGAGACTTCAAGAGGTAAATACCAGGTAGAGGAGACGTTGATACGAAGTAGAGACATAATTACTTGACTTACTAAGTCAGTCGTATAGGCATTCATAGTCATGTGAACGTGAACTCTAGTGAAGCCAAAGTATCCCACATTTGTGCCATTAAAGGCACCAAAAGACCCTTGTATTATGGTCTTTTCACTCTTGCTCATATGACAAAAAGTTGTAAATGTTTAAATATCGGTATATATATATATATAAATGGCAAATAAATTGAACTTGAACATTTGAATATTTGAATAGAAAATGGGCTTGACATAGACCTATACTTATTACATAGACAATGTGCTTGATAAAGACCTAGTTATTACAAAAAGAGCAGAAAAGGAGCATGCAACTAATGTGTGATATCAGCCTCAACATTCTTGCATAAATGTTCCAACAATTTTGCTACTCTTGTACTTGCACAGCTAGATTGCGCTCTTAGGCACTTGTTTAGAAAGGGGATGCACTTGTGAGTTTTGGTGAGTAGTAGTACACTGACTACCTACGTTAAATGTTTAACATTTTAATACGACCACGTCACCGGCAACATTTTAAAAATATCAATATCAATATCAATATCAATAACAAATATATATATATATTTTTTTATTTTTTTTATCTACCAAATCTAAAAAATTCCTCACTCCAACACTTGCTGAAAGCTGAGAAACTGCGCTTTCAAGTATTATAGGGAAAATCCAATTAATATTCGAAATGTTGTCACTTTATTTTCAGGGTTAAAAGGGTTAAATGCAATTATTGTAAGTCGCTTTGGATAAAAGTGTCTGCTAAATGACTGTAATGTAACAGCTACTTCATCCTACTTGACTCATGTCTTCCCCTTTTCACCCTTTTCTACTTATTTGCCCCCCCCCAGTATGTCTGATGCCGAGGGAAACCTGGTGGTGCAGGAAGTGGCCATGAAGCCTCTGACCCAGGACCTGCTCAATAACGAGGTGAGCCTTCCTCTCAATCAATCAGGGAGAGGGGTAACGCTGGAAGGGGATAGGATCAAGGAGGTTATACTGTAACATTGTCTGTCAAGGGGCACCCCGGTAGCTCACTGGGTAAGGCGCGCACCATATGAAGGCTAGTCCTTCGCGCGGCGGCCCCGGGTTCGATTCCCGGCTCGGGTCCTGTGCCGCATGTCCTTCCCTCTCTCTCTCCCACGTTTCCTGTCTCTCTACACTGTCCTATAACAATAAAGCTGAAAAGCCCTAAAAAATATCTTAAAAGAAAAAAACAACAAAAAAAACATTGTCTGTCAAGAGGCCCCAGAAGCAGATATATCTATTTAGCAGTGGCAGCCATCTTGCCCTTTACAGCTCCAGAGGCCTTTATCTATGGAAAACCAAAGAGATGAAGGTGGCATGACTCACATCCTGACAATATGTGAGTGAGTGCGAAGATGCAGTGTCTAATCTGGTCACCCATCTGTTTTCAACTCATTCCCTAGTGGTTAGCTAGCACAACATTCTGTTTCACACAGGGTGACTTTCACGCTTGGCTGCTCTACTTTCGGTTTGACGATTCACAGGCTACAAACCACAGCTTCTCTAAACCCAGTTGTGTTCGCAGGCCTCTGAAACTCTGGAAAGCCATAACAACTATACTGGTTCTTTTTAATGCACCGCAGCCAGGTTCTATTGGCTCAATGACCACTCTACAAAGAACACTGAAAGTGGATCATCCAATTATACAGTAGAGTATACATACCCATTTCAATACAGTGATCTACTGTTATTCTATTTCTGTGATATTGTCTACTAGTAGACCTCATCATTCATCCACTGACCTCGTAATTTAGCCAACGCCCTTGTGGGGAGAGTTACAGGGTTTTTTTTCCCCCATTTTTTTTCATTAACCTTTATTTATACAGGTGAAATAACCCATTGAGACCCATGGTCTCATTTTCAAGGGGGACCTGTTTCGGGGTAGGCAGCAACAGAAAGTTACAGACATACAAGACATGCAGGACAATATAAAAACACAGTATACATTAAAACACAGTTGATATAAAAGTGAAAGAAAACGGTATCAAAACTAATTACAAGTGCAAACTCCCACGGTTGACCCCTCCAGCCTTCCGGTACGACCTTTGAACTCCCCAAGGGGAATCAAGCCAGACAGCTTCAGTACCTGCTGCAGCTTGTTCCAGGTAGCAGGGGCAGAGTAGGAGAAGGCTTTTTTCCCGTTTCAGTCCTGTAATGTTCAAACACTGTCCCAGATATGGAGAGTTGTACAGTTATATATCCCCCATAGATGCTTTATACATTATTCCCTTTAATGTCAATATGCGGTTGCAGCCTTTATGTTTGGCATACACCGGGTGATATTATGGGATGTCAGGGTTATTCTCACCTACTACAGGTCCTTGGTCTCAATGGGCTTCCCTGGCTAAATAAAGGTAATATATATATATATATATATATATATATATATATATATATATATATATTTATATAATAATAATAATTATTATTATTATTATTTTTTTATTTTTTTATATCAGTAGTTTTACTTTGATAAGTAACTCCCCTAAGGTTTCTCACTGATACCCTGTCTTAGGCCTACTTTAACTGTTGGTACATGTTGGCCTGTACTGTATGTAAACCACATCCCTTATGCTACAGTGGGTTCATACCCACTGGGCCACTCCCCCACCCCCGCACAACCCCTAACATCTTGTTTGTGTTAAATAGATAAATAAAACACTTTGGCTACAGCGGTCACTTGTTCTTAGAGAAGGCTTTGCTTCCTGGTTCTGAAGGAGCCTGATGATCAGAGGAGGAGGGTTAGATCATGGCGGCAGCTGGGTCTGGTTATTCATAATGACGAATCGGAGGGAAACCATTCTAGGGTTTAACATGGACATGGAAATGGGGTTTAAAATGATAAAATAAATTGTGAAACATCATGTACACAATCAATCAATCAATCAATCAATCAAAGCTTTATTTGTATAGCACATTTCATACACAGAGGTAACACAATGCGCTTTACAGAGAACAAGGGAGGTGGGCATACGACCCACCTCTACATATTCCAGAGGGAAGCAAAAGTAGGTAATGAGTAGTTACTGATTAACTCACTACGGCCACTATGGGTCAGCATTATAGCAGGTTCTAGAGGGCATGTTCCACAATCCAGATACACTGACAGTGCACATAAACATGGCAAAATTTACAAATGCTTTTGCTTTAATGAGAAAGTTGCAGTATTGAATGCATCTTCATTCTTTGCTATTTATTCTCTCAGGACTGCTATCTTTTGGATCAAGGCGGTACAAAAATCTTCATTTGGAAAGGAAAGAAGGCCTCAAAGACAGAGCGCTCTGAATCATTGAATAAAGCAGAGGTGAGTCACACTTTTATTCATATCCATTTGCTCAGCTGACCACATTAAGTTACTTGAATATCCATGTCTGCTAATAGATGCAAGAAAGCCATGGAGAGCCATTTTGACACACCCTGACAGCGCAGCAATAGACATTATCCATACTGCATACAACAGCCATCATGCAAAATGCTGAATACTAGCATTGCTTAATAACCAATTCTTTAATACAGTATGTTAGATTGTGATGTTCGAACATCAACAATTAACTGAAGCAATATCCACGCACAATATGAGAGATTTGAACTGATTCTAATTCTTAGGTGTTCTTGCTAAAAGAACATGCTAATAACTCATTAGAAAGTACTGTATTCCTAAGAATTTAGTGGTGTTTCTACTAAAACTACACAAAATAACCTAAATGATGTAATGGCCTAAATGATGTAATTCTATATTCTCCTCCCCTAATCTCGTTCTTGGAATTGTAGGCGTACAAAAAGGCGAAGGGCTACCCTCTGTCCACCTACGTGGAGACGGTGAACGATGGCGCTGAGTCCGCTGTGTTTCGCCAGTTGTTCCAGAGGTGGATCGTGAAGGGACAGACCGCAGGGCTCGGAACTATCAACAGACCTGGGAAAATTGGTGTGCACACTTAAACTACCTCAAAATATACTGACACATTTAAGAACATTTTAGGAAAAACTCACTGAAGTTCTTGAGTATTGCCTTCACGGGAAGGAGGATTTTGAACTGAAATACAGATTTATTTGTTTATTTGTTTATTTAGTAGGATCCCCATTAGCTCTACCCTAAAGTAGAGCTACTTTTAGTTGGGGTCCACATTTAAAACATTACATTACAAATAACATTTAAACATACATTACATATATCAAACTTATAAAACATACATTATAAATGTCATTCAATACTATTTTAAAGTTCATTATTAATACATATTCTCTGTATCTTTTCTTACTCACTGACAACACAGCCAAGGTTGAGCAGGTCAAGTTTGATGCTACTTCCATGCATGCGAGACCAGACCTGGCAGCCCAGCAGAAAATGGTGGATGATGGATCTGGCGAAGTTGAGGTCAAGAACAAAAACCAAGCATTCATGAAATCCCATGAGATCTATAGGGCTGCAAAGATTTGTGGATGTAATCGATGGTGTTGATTATGAGTATGAGTATAACGCCTCAATAGGCTACATTAGCATTCCTGTGCTTTTATATAAGAAAAGAGCAATGAGTTGAGTTTATAGTAGATTAACATTATAGTCCATAGTTGTAGATCCATATTAACTGTAACTATTGGTGAAACAACTCTTTTTCATGGTGATTATAGGGCTTGCAAAGTACTTTCACAGCTGCCTCTTCTGAGTTTGAATGTTATTTGGATATGTGCCATCCCTCGCTCTAATCAGGTGTGGAGGATAGAGGACAACGAGATGGTACCTGTAGACAGGAAGTGGTTGGGGCACTTCTACGGAGGCGACTGCTACCTCATCCTCTATAAATATGACGTCGGCAGCAGGAGACATTACATCCTGTACATCTGGCAGGTCAGTGGCACAGCTGTTCAACTTCCTGTCCGTTTCGTGTGCTTAAGCTTGCTCCTCCCCCACGATGGCGAGAACGGATGCGCTCTGCCCCCCGACACTCCAGTGAACAGCTCCACCTATAGGTTTGAGGCAAACTTTGAGCCATCCTGGTAAACACAGTAATGTGATAATGTGACTGTATTTATTTATATACTGTGATAATGTGATTTGCATAATGTTAATGGTTGATTTTCCATTCGTATGACTGTGTTGATTTAGCCTGCATGCTTTTGTATAGAGTTGAAGATATGATGATTTTGTATGTTTACGTGGTAGACTATGCTTTCATTTGACTAAATCCTCCCTCACCATCTACCCTACGAGCAACAGGCTCCAATCAAGTGAGGAGTATAAACAGAAAGAGCTGTCAAACCCATGTGCTGTACTCACTCTGAAAAAGACACTCTTCCAGTGTGTGCCACTTTAGGTGGCACCAAAACTCCAAAACGTCTATTGCCTTAAAGTTTGCCGATAGCACAAGTGATTTTGCTTGAGCATTTTCAGGGCCTATACCACAATCCCATGTTGTTGTTTTTTACTGCTTTGTCCAATATCTTTGCACATGGGTGATGGTTGTGATGCATGTGGTGTGTGTGATGTAGGGGCGCCATGCAAGCACAGCAGAGCTCGCCGCTTCGGCCTTCCAGGCTGTGACCCTGGACCAGCAGTACTACGGAGAGCCGGTCCAGGTCCGCGTTCCCATGGGCAAGGAGCCACTCCACCTCATGGCCATATTCAAGGGAAAGATGGTGGTCTACGAGGTCAATAATATAAATCTTGCATATTTGTCATATATGCGTGTCCTATATGAACAATGAAATGCTTAACTTTTTTACATTTTAGTAATTTAGCCAATGCTAAATACAATACTTACAATAACTACGCCCATAGAGATCCATTATATGGTAAGCTGTGACTTAGCTTAGCATGAGCAATGAGCATGGGGGGAGGGGGGGGGGGGGGGGGTTCTCCAGGACCTGCTACAGGATGTCCTGCAGGAGACAGGGTGAGTCCACAGGACCAGTTTAGAGTATACGAGGGAGAGACACTAGGGAGGAGGACAGGGTTAGTGGCTGTACCGGACATCCACAGCAGACACGGGGGTTTCTATCGAACTCAGGGTGGTCTGCGGGTGACAGTTGGGCATCCACTGGACCTAATAACCTCATAACAAATACCAAAATAGTAGAGTGGATCTTTTTCAAGAGGACCCAACAGGTTTGACTACCTTAAATCCTTAGAATACAAATGTAAAAATAAATAAATAAAATAATAATAATCACCTGGTGGTTCTTGTTGACTGTTTTCATGTTTGTCAGGAGGGAAGCTCCAGAATGGGTTCTCCACAAACCCAGCCGTCTGTCCGTCTCTTCCATGTCCACGGTACAAACGAGTTCAACACCCGCGCCTTAGAAGTGCCAGCTCGCTCTTCCTCCCTCAACTCCAACGACGTGTTTGTACTCAGCACAGACACCTACTGCTACCTGTGGTATGGAAAGGTAAGCACCCTTATTTACAAGCCAAATATTTTATTTATGTAATAAACTTGAAGTTGAGGAATTGAGGAAAACATTGAGGAAAACGGCTGGTTCTGGTAGTTGATGAGATGTGTTACTGAACAAGGAGCATTGTTTTATTATCATTATTACACAGTAGCCTACAAAGTCAGGACTGTACAAGATTTAAGCAACAGGTATGATACAACAGGTCTGTGGAAAGCCAAACAGACCTGACCCTTCCATCATGCACATCCACCAGAGCCTGACTGAAGGTTTGGAAGTACCTTCACTGACAACTTTAGCATTGTGCTGGATAAAGTGTACCTACGCTCATCCGCGACCCACCACACACACTACAGAGTCTACCTTCCCTCTGTCCTTACTGGACAAGATATGGAGGCTTGACATTGAATGAAATTGAAAGCGATTGTTTTGGCCATTAGCTGGGTCGGTTCCTACTTGAGGGGAAGGAAACAAATGGTAGGAATGTCACATCACAACTCAAAGATGTGGAATGTGGGGTACCCCAGGGTAGCGTGCGTGGTCCCCTTTTCTTCCTGCTTTATATCAGTGACAGACATGGCTTTACTCTTGATGCAGAAAACGCAGTTGACCGTGTTATCTGTTTGAGGTGCTGCTTACCCACTTTGGCGATACATTTTGTAAATGGGTTATCTTGCATTGTACCGAGCTTACTGCAGAAATCTTGACCAATGATGTGGTCAAGATGTTTCTAGAAGTTGTTATTTATTCTTGCAATAAAACCATTTGCTATAGTGGTGAGGATGCTTGACATTTATGGAACCCGAGAAGGTAATTAACATTTAAAATAAGAATACCTAAAATTACATAAATTAGGATATAAACAGATAGCGACTTACTAATAAAGCATAACCGACTAATAGGCATTTCATGAATAAGACACAGCCTATCAAATTACCTTAACCAAACTGTTACACCGCTAGAACATTGACACAGCTAGTGCAGAACTAAGTTTCTAGGCAATTTTTTAAAACGGATCTGATTTTTATCCATTGCAGGGCTGCAGTGGTGATGAGCGAGAGATGGGCAAATCCCTGGCAGATATCATCTCCCGGAGGGAAAAGCACGTCATTGCGGAGGGCCAGGAACCAGCACACTTCTGGGTAAATCTGGGGGGCAAGTCCCAGTATGCCAACAGCAAGAGGTACAATACATTACCTTCCCCCAAGCTAGGTTTTTACAGTAGCTAATCACAGCTCATCACTGTGATTAGCTAATTGCCCCGTTAATCGGATGATGTCCTACTTTATAAAGAAACTGTCTGGTCCACTATTGTTTGTTAAATCAAGTTAAATCCCCTAGAAAATGATACCATTTTGGGATAAGGGGGAGAAAACCTTGTATTTCTTAGTTTAAACCAATCACAATTGTCTTCAGCGAAGCAGTTGCTAAGTTGTTCTTTCACTTACAGTAGTCTGGGAGAATCTCCCAACACCACTGATTGGCCGACTACATGAATCGGCGCCACTGATTGGGCAGTAATAAACAAATGATGACAAGGCTTATCCCCAAAACTTACATCTATCTATTGAGTCAGACTAAGTGGTCGGTGATAAAGCTTCAGGCCACAACAGAGTTAATAGTGCACATGACATTGAAATGCGTGACTTACATCACAGTTAAATATTAGGCAATTGAATTGATGAACAAGTGAATTAAACCATTGATTACTAAATGTGACACGTGGCCTGTTTCCCAAGCTGTGGCAGCCAGCAACATAACCTCCATGTTAAGCTCAGCATGATCAAATCTGATCAACATCGGCAAAGCTGTCTGTCTGTCTGTCTGTCTGTCTGTCTGTCTGTCTGTCTGTCTGTCTGTCTGTCTGTCTGTGTCTGTCTGTCTGTCTGTCTGTCTGTCTGTCTGTCTGTCTGTCTGTCATCATGCTCTGTTCTTGCTTCTCTCCCAGGCTTCAGGAAGAGCACAACAACATCACCCCACGTCTCTTCGAGTGCTCCAATCAGACGGGCCGTTTTATCGCCACGGAGATCACAAACTTCGACCAGACCGACCTGGATGAGGATGACATCATGCTGCTGGACATATGGGACATGGTGGGGAGTTTTAGTACTTTTGGTTGTCTCAACTCAACTGTTATTTCACAATTGTCAGGTAAATACAGTTTAGTCAGGCTTCTCAATTATTGGTTTAAACATACAGTATTTATTAGACCAGTGTAAGGATTTCATCTTTGGCAGAATGGTTCTGCAGGAAGCTCTCTGCCAAAGAATGCGTGAGCTTCACATGATCAACAACAATGGCAGAAAGCTGCATATCATCCATATTTCCCCTGATTTCCCAAAACCGGAAAGGTGGAGGTGGGCTGGTGGTCGCAGGAGCAAAGAAAAAGCAAACACAAACACATACATCAGACTTTCAGCTCTTTTAAATAGGCCGCCCTTTCGTGTCAGTGAGTGAGACTGGAGCTAGTTTTGGACAAATGACGTTGTAGCCAGCTGACTGTCAGACGATGCAAACAGTTGACAGCCAACTGAGAGTCTATTACTTGAACCATAGCTTTGTCCATGCCATTCAGGTTTGTGCTCTGAGAGACTGTGTCAAAATGTAAGCTTAATCTGAATGAATGAATGAATGAATGAATGAATGAATGAATGAATGAATGAAATATTTATTTGGTTGATATAGAACAATACAATATCACAGTTTTTTTTTTTTTACACACGTCCTGTACTATTGATGAAGTATTGAAACTGATACAACCAAAAGGGTTAGGCTGAAGCAATAGCTTCTCAAAATGGCCACCCTTTCACCTAGATGTTACAGCTAATTTATGCTTAAACATAAACATTATTATAAACAGATAAGAGGAAGAAAAACAACCATTGGTGAAATATCAAGAATATCAAAGGGAAAAAAACAATTGCAGGAGAAAAAAGGTCGAAAAAAACTTTTTTTTAAATAGAAATATCAAGAAATAATCTATCAAACAAATGAATATGTAGACGACAAAACAACAGTTGATGAAGTCAAGTACCCGTAGGAAAGAGTCTGAGTTTACAAAAAAAAAGCATATCAAATGGAGACATGCACGCCTTCACTAACCCTCTCTGTGTTAAAATGATATCTCTATGTCCTCTGCCCCGCCCCTCCCAGCTGTTCCTGTGGGTGGGCAAGGGAGCCAATCTGGTGGAGAAGGAGGCCGCCATCCCCACCGCACACGAGTACCTCCGCACCCACCCCGGGGGGCGGGAGGTCCACACCCCTATTGTACTGGTCAAGCAAGGCTTCGAACCCCCAACCTTCACAGGCTGGTTCCATGCCTGGGACCCCCACATGTGGAGTGTATGTACAGTAGTAAACATTAATTTAACATATCATAATGTTCACAATAATCTGAGTCTTTAGATTTGCAGTACAATGCAAGCTGTTTCGATTGTCCATGTCTCTACACTATGCTATACACAGGAGCATGAAAAGACAGAGAGAGAGAGAGAGAGAGAGAGAGAGAGAGAGAGAAAGGGAGACAGAGTTGAGAGAGAGAGAGAGAGAGAGAGAGAGAGAGGGAGGAGTGCTGACCCATGTTGAGAGAGAGAGAGGAGAGAGAAAGGGAGACAGAGTTGAGAGAGAGAGAGAGAGAGAGAGAGAGAGAGACAGAGAGAGACAGACAGACAGACAGACAGAGAGAGAGAGAGAGAGGGAGGAGTGCTGACCCATGTTGAGAGAGAGAGAGAGAGAGAGAAAGTAGTGGAGTAAAAGTAGTGGAAATAGCTGTCAAATACTTGTGTCTGTCCTAGTACAGTATTAAGTGTGTAATGGTGCAGGTGTTTGCTCAGGGGGAGCTTGTTCAGTCCTGCTCAACGACAATAACTATGCAGCTGCCAGCTCTTTAAACAGGTTGAAACATTTGAGCAGACATCACCCCAGCATCACCAGAGCACAACGAATACGCAAATAAATCACATAACGTCTATGGGGGTAAATCAATGTGAAAAGTATAAGTGACTATGAGTCACAAATATATATTACAATTAGTAAACACAAAACACGATCGACAAATAGATTTTAAAATCCACAAACACTTACTGATCCACAAATATATAACACAATCTACAAATAGATTTGAAATCCACAGACTCGTCATGATTCACAAATAGATTCAAAATCCACTAACATACATCATGACTCATCAATAGAATTCAGTGACTTGTACTAATGCACTCACACTTTGCAAACAAACACAGTCTAACTTGTATTTCCAAACCACTGTTTCAAAACACGCATAGAAATTCTGTGCATTGCTCATTGTTCAAGTGTCAAATCTGTGTGGATCAGTGTGGATCGCCTCACATTTGTCTACCAATCATTTTGACACTCTTGTACGGCGGACAGCGTGTTTTCGATCTACAAAATGTAGTCAGACAATCAGGGGTATTGCTTGCTACTGTATGTGGTGTAAGCCTTTCATAATAAGAACATGAGTTTAACTAAACTTTCCCCGCTCTGCATTCAAGCAGTCCTTCACAGATAATTCTGACCGGTCCAAACCGGCTACATTTCAAGAGTGATGAGTATGTTTATGTGGACATGCGTTCACTCCGTGGTTGAGAATCAGGGGTTCTTGTGTAGCCACTTTATGAATTTTCCTCAGGTCCCCATTTCAGCAAATAGGTACTGTATATAATAGGGACTGCACTACAGTATAACCTATAAAGAAGCCCCAGTCCAAGTTGTGCATGAATTGGCCAATTTAACAATGGATCACCAAGTGTTGTTTTTGCTGATTGTGCTCTCATCAGGAACAGTATACAGTATGGCTCAATATCTAGTCTAAGCGTAGTTTGCATCTTTTTTTTAATAAACAAAAACATTAGTGTAATAGCTAACTGCTGTACCAAAACCAAACCAAACCTTGACCCCAAACCGAGATCTACACCTCTAGCTAATATTTAGGCCTGTGACCACAGGAAGGTTTAGCGTACCGTTACACCCCTAGCTAATATTTAGGCCTGTGACCACAGGAAGGTTTAGCGTACCGTTACACCCCTAGCTAATATTTAGGCCTGTGATCACATGAAGGCTTAGTGAACCGTTACACTAATATTGAGGTTTGTGACCACAGGAAGGGAAGTCCTATGAGGAGCTGAAGGCTGATCTTGGGGATGCCACAGACATCATCAGAATCACAGTGGTGAGTCTGTTTTCTCTAAACTGATATGATCCACCATTACCCATCTCAAGTTGTACAGTGCATCATGTGCAATTATACAAAACAAATGCTTATGTCTTAAGCTACAGACATATTATACATCTCAAAATGCTCATCTGGTTCCCGGATTCCTACGGTGTAAATATCTAAGCTGTTTCAAATACAGTGTAAATATCTTAGCTGCCACTGTCCAAATACATGTACGTTTGACGTTAACTGTAATGTAATCACCCTAGTCAAGAGATTTGCCCTTGACACAAGCAGCTAAAGTATCCCAATTCAGTATCAGTTCAATTAAAGATGTAATTCTGTTCATGGCTATAGGACAGACCCAGCTCCAAAGACACACAGAACTCCATTGGGATGGGAGTGCTATCGCCCACTGTTCTGCTGACCTTTCCCGCTGACAAACTGGTGAACTGCTTAGCCGAGGACCTGCCCGACGGAGTGGATCCTACGAGGAAAGAGGTTAACCCCGCATCTAAAGTTTGATTACAAATGCACATTAACAAGATTGAATGATTCATACGGTAGCATCTCAGATATAATAAAGAATAATTGTAGTGCACTGCCACACAACCTGCCTCCACACTGTTGGTAGACCTGTCCTCCAACAACATTGGTAGACCTGTCCTCCCCCACATTGGTAGACCTGTCCCCCACAACATTGGTAGACCTGTCCTCCAACAACATTGGTAGACCTGTCCCCCACATTGGTAGACCTGTCCCCCACAACATTGGTAGACCTGTCCCCCACAACATTGGTAGACCTGTCCCCCACAACATTGGTAGACCTGTCCTCCAACAACATTGGTAGACCTGTCCCCCACATTGGTAGACCTGTCCCCCACAACATTGGTAGACCTGTCCCCCACAACATTGGTAGACCTGTCCCCCACAACATTGGTAGACCTGTCCCCCACAACATTGGTAGACCTGTCCCCCACAACATTGGTACCTAGACCTGTCCTGAAACACATTACCTCTCTTTTTTCTTAGGAGTATCTTTCAAATGAAGACTTTGCTCTGATTTTCGGTGTGAACCGGCACGACTTCTACTCTGCGCCAGTGTGGAAGCAGCAGAATCTGAAGAAAGAAAAGGGTCTTTTCTAGGAAAAGGAAATGTAATCAAAAGGATTAATTTTGATAATGCAAAATAAGTGTCCCTGGCCTGATCTTGAATAGTTGACTCGGCTTGGGAACTGTTTCTGAAGGAGTTGGAATTCAGTTAAAATTGTGTAGCCTATATCTGAACCTCTATACGGCACACATTCTCTCTGTGCTGCACTGGTATCACAGGTTTTGAGTTCAAACTTCTGAGATTAAATCCTTATTAAGGATTCTGGGGGGTAAATCACATCAGAGGCAATGCTGTTTACATTTCTCAGAATGGATCTTCTCATGCCTAGTGACATAATTGTAAACTTTCACAGTATGACTGCTTAGCCAATCAGATACCTGTAATGTGGGTGTGTGGGTGACATATTAGACAGGTTTGAGTACTGTAGCTTTCATCTTGTGAATTATTTGTATATTCTTAATTATAAAATGTTATTATAAAAAGATGTTATAATGTAGACAATCAAGTGAAAATTCAAGTTTATTACATGAGATTTAGCAAAGGCACTGTTATAAAAGGCACTTCCTCTGTTTCTACTTGTGTCATTCAATTTTGGTCAGGCATCCTAGATACATGTTTATGTTATATTTTTGTTCACAGCAAGCCTGAATATTTAAAATGTCTCTTAAATATTTAAGAAATTACAATTTAAGAGAACTTTAAGGACACTGTATTAATGTTTGTAATGCAGGAACACTAAAATAAGTATTTGTTATTATGTTTTGTACATTTGTTATGAGGACAAGTTCAGTTGCCATACAGTTCCCCAGCGTTTTATTCCTTAATTGAATCACTTTGTCCAAGAATAGGCGACACAATAATATAGCTAGTCAATCTATTTGTCTCGGTATGTCCACTGCATATTTTATCAATTTCAATAAAACAAATATATCTGAGTCCACCCACACAATTTTAAACATACTGTATGTTTTTTAGTTAGTTTTCCCTTTTATCCGAATCACTTTACAATGAAGGCCTCTCATTCACCCACACATTCACACACCAATGGCGGCAGCTGCCATTCAAGGTGCTGGCCTGCTCATTGGGAGCAATTTGGGGTTCAGTGTCTCGCCCAAGGATGGAGGACCGAACCGCCGACCCTACGATCTTTGGACGACCCGCTCTACCTCCTGAGCCGGTAGTATTATACGCTGGGGCTGTTTTGCTGCCAATGGAACAGGAGCTTTACAGGAAGTAAATGGAATAATGAGGAAGCAGGATTACCGCCAAATCCTTCAGGATAACCTTAAATCATCAGCCAGAAGGTTGATAAAATACAGCTAATTAAACACTTCCTTAGTCTTCAGTAACCTGGTGACTACAGCACGTTCAGAACTGATTAAAAAAACAATCAAACCAATGAATAAATGTAAAACGTTTTATTTTAACCATGATTGTTATGAATGGTTATTTACATCCAAGAACAGAATGTACTGTATGTAACGAGTCAAGACACTGATTTAATGTATATCGACAAATGCTGTGCACATTAACTTATATCACATGATTTGTGGATTCCAATATTTACATGCAAGAACACTTTGTCATATGTTGCTGTTCATTCTGTCCAGGTCCAGTGCCTCTGTCAGTCAGTGCTGATCCAGAACAAAACCAGCACATTCAGTAAGAGTTCTTAATACTTAGTACACTCCAGCATATCATCATGAACCGCACATAGTAGGGGTGCTCCAAAGAATCGATTCTTGAAAGGATCGCGATTCTTAATGTCATGAGTCCTGGATCGATTCCCAACTCTCATGAATCGATTCTTCTTTTTTTTGTCCTCTCTATCTCTATATTCCGCTTTCTTAGCACACAGCGGACTGGAGTACATCCTAAAGTCCGTTTTTCTAGAAAGTCCATTGAGAATTGAGAATCGACTCTAGATTCTGGAATCGATTCTGGAATCGGATCGTGACCTCAGGAATCGGGATCAGATCGTGGCTTAGTGGAATCGGAGCACCCCTAGAACATAGTCTTGCATAACCAGACCTCCAGATCTCCTCACTTCGCTTACGCTGTGCCAGTGCTGAAGAAAGGTCCGGCTGGAATCATTACTATTCAGAGACGAGGGAAACGCTGTATTTCTTTAAACCAATCACAATCGTCTTCAGAGGGCGGTTGCTACTGTACTTAGGTTGTTGTTGTTTCACGTAGTCTGGATTCAATCAGATCGGGCAGACAACATTATTCCCTCACCACTGATTGAGGCAGTAATAAACGAATGACGAGGTTTATCCCCAACACATACATCCGTTGAGTCAGTCAGATAATTTCCTTTACAATTTGTCCTGTAAAGTTGCAGCAGCTATAGTGGATACTGCGTACGTGTCAAAGATTCGACTAATCCTCTTGATTGCACTGCATGTGCTCCTTGATTAAAAACCCAGGGGGGTGTACTGTAGGTGTCGGATGGCTAGCTAAGCTTTTCTCCTGAACAGGAACACAGTTTGAGTTTGAGACTCCTTGTACAATGACTATGCAGCTTGGCTCCTCTTTCCAACCCTTTGGTTGGGGACAGGAGCCAGATGTTCTGAGTGCTTTAACCAATCCCGTCAGGGTGGGGGGAACATCTCCAGGGTTGATGGGTATGTCCTTGCCCTCCGTCACTCCTACCTGATCCCCTGAACTGGACGGAACTGGGGAAGAAGAAGGGAGAGGCAGAGAAGGAAGTGGGAGAGAGAAATACATTTTTAGTGTTTATGTGATCCCAATAGAATACATGAATTTACTGACACAGGCCTTGTAAGCACCATGTTCTTCAGAGCTTAAGCTGAGGATACACTACAAGATATTATGCCCGATTTTATACACGATTCACAATCCTGTCAAGTCTGTCCTAGTCAGCTGCTAGTTGGGGGTAGTCGGAGAAATGTAAGTGTATGAGGGGTACAGATTTAAATCGGCAAGTGTATGATGAGAACAGACTTCTCCCGATCCGAGTCGGAGCAAGTCGTAGCATATCAAACATGTTTGATATTTTTGAGCAGATTCTGGACGCAATTGTGTAGTGTAAACTCATCCAGTCGTTGGTCCAGTCATTAAATGTGCGATACCCAGTTTTTCAGTTGTCACAACACAGTTGTTGGGTTTTTATTTTGCAGGACACACAATTCGATTCAATTCAATAATTTCAATAATTTATTTACGAGACATGACAGGAAGTGGGCTAACCTTAGTGTGTGCCAATGTTGTGTTATGTGTCACAGACTTTTTCTATTTTTGTGGAATAAATTTGAGTGCTGTGGAATAAATTTGGGTCGCGACTTCATGATAAGGAAAAATGTGGTTCCTGAGGCTCCACCAGTTGAGAACCACTGTTCTAGTGTATCTGAGGCTTTAGCCGCTGGTTCCTCTGGACTCACCTGTGTCTCCAGGGTTGGCGATGTGGACTGGGATCGTCTGTCTTTTCTCAAGCAGGATTTGGTGCGCCCCCACCTCAATGGCCCCCTCGTCCTCAAGCAGGATTTGGTGCGCCCCCACCTCAATGGCCCCCTCGTCCTCAAGCAGGATTTGGTGCGCCCCCACCTCAATGGCCCCCTCGTCCTCAAGCAGGATTTGGTGTGCCCCTCCCTCAATGGCCCCCTCCCCCACAGAGGACACACTGACCACCTGACCCAGGCCCAGTACAGACGAGGGGTCCCCCAGGGTCAGACCTGGAACACAATCAATCAATCAATCAAAGCTTTATTTGTATAGCGCCTTTCATACCCAGAGGCAACACAATGCGCTTTACAGAGAACAAGGGAGGTGGGCATACGACCCACCTCTACATATTCCAGAGGGAAGCAAAAAAACAGTAATCACCCGGGGGCCAGATAAGTGAGCTGTAAAAATTCTTCCCTGACCCCTCTCAACAAGGCGATCGAGCAAGCTCCTGGAGTATGTTTGTCTACCGGCTAAGAACATGTATAAAGCAATACATTACATTAAATTACATTTCAGAGTAAGAGAGGCTAAAAAAGCATCATAGAATGCAACTTAAAAAAAAAACATACTTCACATATTTAAACGTATAACATGCTATGTCAGAGCTTGGGCGTACCTTTGCATAATGAGGGGCCAGTCTGGAGGAAGTGAGAAGGGCTGACCAGCAGAGGCTGAGAGGGTGGGGGCAGATCCCCGGGGTCCGTGGTTGTCAGTGAGCTGCTGGGTGTGTGTGACAGGGACCGGGGTCCCTCGTAGGAGCACAGGATGGGGAATGGCTGGAGCTGAACACCCTGCCGATGGTAAGGAGCAGACACGCTGTTGTATACATAGCAGCACATGTACAGTGCACAAATCAAATCAAACTTTATTTGTATAGCGCATTTCATACACAGAGGCAACACAATGCGCTTTACAGAGAACAAGGGAGGGTGGGCATAAGTCCCGCCCCTACATATTCCAGAGGGAAGCAAAAAATGTTTCACCCAGGGGGCCAGATAAGTGAGCTGTAAAAATTCTTCCCTGACCTCTCTCAACGAGACGATCGAGCAAGCTCCTGGAAAATGTTTGTCTATTGGCTAAGAACAAATACAGAGCAGTAAACATGGGCCAGATCCTTCATAAGAGAGACATGACTTACAGGAGAGTGCACAGATAGTTACAGAGAAGTTGCCTACATGGTCGGCCATTATGTGTCAGCTATCCCTGTAGTCTCTAATATGATATGTGAGTGAATCATATAGCAAAGCACTTAGAACAGGCTCATAGAGAACGTCGTACAAGACACCGACACCGAGAGACGGCGCGGCGGTGCAGATAGGGCTGGGTTTCAAAAATCGATTAATCGATTCTGAATCAAATGATTCAGAATCGATTCATGAATCCCAAAATCGATATTTTATTAATGAATGAATGAATATATGAAGGAATGGATAGTTCATTAATTCATTCAATGATTCATTCATTTTGGAAATCAGTATCGATACCCAGCCCTAGTATTGATGTGTTGCATAACTTGGCAGTCATGTAATTAAGGTCACAGCAAAAAAAAAAAAAGGTTTTAGTAACACTAACCGAATCGATATTGAATTGAATCGAATCGTGTTAATCAATTCTGAACCTTGTGAATCGGAATCGAATCGATTCTTGAAATTGGAATCGATCCCCACCTGTAGCTGGGCGAACATCTTAGGCTGCAGGGAGGTGAGCGAGCTGAACAGCTGGACAGCCTCAGGGGAGAGAGTGTCGGTGCCCTCCAGCACGCTTCTGAGAAGGCCCCCTGGTGGACGGAGAGAGACGCACACCCAGGTGAGACGCAGAGGGACAGGGCAAAGCTGGGGGTTAGAGGCTGGGGTGGGCCGGTAGAGGGGCTAGGCACGGTGGGGCGGTGGGGTTACCTTCAGCGGGGGCAGGGGTGAGCGTCAGGGTGACCGTCTCGGTCAGGGGGTCCCACTGACCGGTCAGAGGACGGGGTCAATCACAGGGGAACAACACATGATTTTGGGTGAGTAGATTAGAATATTACAGAACACAAGGCAGGCAGACTATTGGCTGATGCTGAGGCACAGACAGAGGGGCACGTTGTACTATAGTGGTGTAACTAATGCTGTGTTCACATGGAACCAGGCAGACGGTCAGGGCAAACCAGATGTCATTTTAGTGGACGAGAGCAGGACGGTGAAATTCGGTGAGGCCGGCAGGAAATACCAGTTAGTTAAAATATTGTAACTTTTTGCCGTCCTCCGTGACTGGATGTCGCGTAGCTCCCTCGCACACGGAGAAAACATGGACGATCCAAAGAAAAGAGCAAGAAGGCTGTGTTTTATAGCTATACGCATTACTAGAATCATTGCAAGAAATAATAGATAGGAAATGATTAAAAATAAAATGTAGTATATTTTATTCCATTCTTTGAAAACAACCCTAGCAACATATCGTCAGGCGTATTTTCGTGTTGCTGTCCTGCTATTCCACGGGACTTTTTCTCCATGCCGTCCAGAACATATTGTCCATCTGCCGTCTAGCATCTTGACTAGCGGACATTTTCTGACTGAGAGTGAGAGATGATGAAATTAAAATATTTTCTGTTGCTGTAGCTGGCTAACCATAGTTTAGCGTATGTCTTCTGATGTAATTACAGTATGTAGGCTAACATTAGCAAGGCTATGTGTTGTGGATTAAATGGCGTTGCGTTCAAGTTAGTTCACATTTTTCCCATTTAGGTCGTGCATTTTCAGCAATGCTTTTGCGATTTCTTTCCAGCTGATCAGCATTCACACATTTGTAATTTTTTTCTGGTAATATGTCTTCATGTGTTTTATGTGTAAATAAATATTGTTCATATTTATCTAGCTAAGTTATGTGCACTCGTTTCATTTCAGCTCGGTGTAGAGAAATGAACCGATACTAACAAACCCCTTAACTGTGCGCATCTATGACAACACTGTTGACACCATGTATCCGTGACCTGCCTAACGCCACTAATAGTTTTTGGGGGCCTACCACCCCCCCTGAAAAAAGGGGAAAACACTGTACCGATTCCATGTGAACACAGCATAAAGTTGCTGGATTGTAGGGCGTTCCCCTGCTCTTGTACCTGCGTGTCTGCGAGGGCGCCACTCAGCTGCAAGGCCTTCTGGGCCTCGTGGATGTGGTTCTTGATGTCGTTGACGGTGGGGAAGTAGCACAGGTTGTGTCTCTCTGGCACCTCCTCCGACTTAAACATCTCCCTCTCCACAAACGTCCTGGTAGCACGACAGACCGGGAGATTAACCGGTAAGCACCAGGGACACCGAGCAGACATATCTGTTCATCACTTGGATTCAAGATCCTCAGTGGCTTACATCGACAATGCAGAAAACATGAATGCCAAGAAGCATTAAATTATTGAACAGCTGTTGATGCCTGTTGCAGTGATGATGATGTTGATGCGAGGATGTTGGTGAGGATGGTGATGACGATGATGGTGGTTGGTGACATTGTGGTGTTGGTGATGGGCGTACATTTTAATGTTTTCTGTATGCTTGACGTGTGCTTAACAAATTCCCCTCTGGGGCAATAAAGGTTTCAATTCAATTCAATTCAATCATGTCAAGCACAAGCACTGAATGTTGTCACCTGAGCGTTTTAAGACCTGAAGGTCCTCACCTGAGCTGTTTAAGACCTGAAGCTCCTCACCTGAGCTGTTTAAGACCTGAAGGTCCTCACCTGAGCTGTTTAAGACCTGAAGGTCCTCACCTGAGCTGTTTAAGACCTGAAGGTCCTCACCTGAGCTGTTTAAGACCTGAAGGTCCTCACCTGAGCTGTTTAAGACCTGAAGGTCCTCACCTGAGCTGTTTAAGACCTGGAGGTCCTCACCTGAGCTGTTATAGACCTGAAGCTCCTCACCTGAGATGTTTAAGACCTGAAGGTCCTCACCTGAGCTGTTAAAGCCCTGGAGGTCCTCACCTGAGCTGTTAAAGCCCTGAAGGTCCTCACCTGAGCTGTTAAAGCCCTGGAGGTCCTCACCTGAGCTGTTAAAGCCCTGGAGGTCCTCACCTGAGCTGTTAAAGACCTGGAGGTCCTCACCTGAGCTGTTAAAGCCCTGGAGGTCCTCACCTGAGCTGTTAAAGACCTGGAGGTACTCACCTGAGCTGTTATAGACCTGAAGCTCCTCACCTGAGCTGTTATAGACCTGAAGCTCCTCACCTGAGCTGTTTAAGACCTGAAGGTCCTCACCTGAGCTGTTTAAGACCTGAAGGTCCTCACCTGAGCTGTTATAGACCTGAAGCTCCTCACCTGAGCTGTTTAAGACCTGAAGCTCCTCACCTGAGCTGTTTAAGACCTGAAGGTCCTCACCTGAGCTGTTTAAGACCTGAAGGTCCTCACCTGAGCTGTTATAGACCTGGAGGTCCTCACCTGAGCTGTTATAGACCTGAAGCTCCTCACCTGAGATGTTTAAGACCTGAAGGTCCTCACCTGAGATGTTTAAGCACTGAAGGTCCTCACCTGAGCTGTTTAAGACCTGAAGCTCCTCACCTGAGCTGTTTAAGACCTGAAGCTCCTCACCTGAGCTGTTAAATCCCTGAAGGTCCTCACCTGAGCTGTTATAGACCTGAAGGTCCTCACCTGAGCTGTTTAAGACCTGAAGGTCCTCACCTGAGCTGTTTAAGACCTGAAGGTCCTCACCTGAGCTGTTAAAGCCCTGAAGGTCCTCACCTGAGATGTTAAATCCCTGAAGCTCCTCACCTGAGCTGTTTGCGGACGGCGTAGACCTGTTGGTGCCCCTGAGCTACCAGCTCGTTGATCTTCTCTGCCACGCGAGGGTGAAGGCGAGAGGGCACTGAGCCCCCGTCCTCCACCAGACCTCCTTCCTCCTCCTCCTCCTCCTCCTCCACCTCCTCCTCCTCCCTTATCTCCTCCTCCACAACGGGGAAGAGGTCTCTGGGTGGGGGAGGGATAGGGGGCTCCACCTCCATGTCGTGGTACAGGTGGGCTTTCTGAGTAGGCAGCTGCGTGTAGTACCTGTTGGAAATGTGAGAATGCACCCTCTTGCACCAGGAGACTATGGTTTGCCGACGCTTGTTTGATCAAACGCTGCGTTCCTTTTGTTCCTTTTTCAACGTCAAAGTCGTCATCGATACGTCACCTGAACTCACAATTTTACTTGGGATAAAAAAAAAAATCTATCACGACTTCATCAACGTCAGCTGCTGACGTCAATCAAGATGGATACTGGACACTCCGTGCATCAACAATAAGTGAGCCTGGCTGCACGTCGCGTTGTTGTGAACAGAATGAATACCACCTACTAGCAAACAAAACATGTCCAGTCACAATTATACTGTTAAAACTAAGATCAGTTAGTAGTCAATAGGGCTTCACTCTTTCGAGCAGTCAGTGAATGGAGTGACCCTATCCAGTTGTATTAATACATCCATGGTCTCGGCGTACGCACCTGAGGACGCCCCCTCCATCACGCACGGTGCTCCTCAGGCTGGAGAAGGCCTTCTCCTGCTCCTGCCGCACCACGTGCTTGTCCATCTTGGGGTCTGTGGGAACTCCGTACTCTGGAAACTTCCGCACCTTCTTGATGTAGATCCTACAGAATGGGAGAAAGATCTATATCTCACAGAGGTCGGCGGCATCTGATGAAGGTTTTTTTATGAAGTATTGTAGAACATTTTTATAGGTCAAGTTTGATACGTGTTAAAGCACTATGTGAATCTACAACACTGTAAGGTCATGGAATACACTGTATGATTACACTGGACATTTGTGATACACTGTAAAAGTTCAGTTCAATTTCATTTGTAGTAAACCATGTATCCCTGTTCAGACAAAGGCTACACTGAAAATGTGGTCACAGACAGGTTTGAGCAATTACCAAGGAAGTGTAATTCCTTCAATTCGCCACTAGATGGAGGTAGAGTTGTAAAAGTCAGGAAGTGTTTAAGGTGAAGGAGAACCAGTATACTCTACTAGGGAGAAGTCAGAGAGGATAGTATGCAGGCTCATGTAATTCAATTAAGTCTACACCAGGGGGAGCCAGAGATAGTAATATGTTTGGGAAAGTGCTGTCTGCAACATCTCAGGGGCCTCATTTATCAAAGAGCGTGTAAATTCAGGTGTAAAAGAGGGCGTACGACGAAAACGCGGAAAATGCACAATGTAGCGTACGACGAGAATATTTACACGCTTTTCGGATCTATCAAAAAAGTCGTATGCCCTTTTCTGCACGAGAAATCCGAGACGGGCGGGGAAGAGAGCGTACGCGCACGCGCCCCGTGTTCCGCCCTCTCCACGCCCAAATCCAACCATATATGGTCAAAACTATGACGGCACAACGGGGATACCCCGGAAGGAACCGACATAATATAGCGTGGAGCATAGGGACAGATAAATACGTTTATGGAAAAACGCGGAAAGAAGAGAAACCTTTCGGAGACGGAGGTGCATGTGCTTGTTGGTGAGGTCTACGCGAGGAAAGAAAATCATCTTCGGAAGGTAAGCTATTTGTACGAGCCTACATTTGTCTGATTGCTCCTAGTTTAGGTAGCCTACTGTATGTTTGGTGCATCCTGTATTTGGCGTAGGCTACACGGACATGCTGTATTATGTGTGAGGAAAGCAAACATTCCACACATTCTGTGGTAGGCTATGAATGATTTAGGACCAAAAACAGGGAACGATAACACAGATGACCACTTCATAATGTTAGACCACATGAAACATTTTCCCCTCTGGGAAATTTAGACTCTCATCTAAATCACCCGGGAAATCACACTTAAGCATTTATTTGGCTGCCAACAGAAAAACATATCAATTGAATATGGCTACACAATAACATGTTTAATGCATAATCAAGTTAACAGACAAACTCAAAGAAAATGACTGAAATTGTTTCTCCAGACTCTGACGTGGGGTGGGACTCAGAGGAGGGGGAGTCTGCAGTGGTCCTTGACCTGACGGTCGTGCCCCCGCCGGTTGCAGCCTCTACATCCAGCGCACCGGCCTCCACCTCCAGTGCCATCTCCAGCGCCTCCGTCTCCGTCTCCACCGCCCACGCCTCCACCTCCGGCTGCCAGCGTCCCTGCCTCAAGGGTCCCTGAGGGCTGGGCTTCCTATCAGACGCTGTGCTGGAGGCTCATGACCCTAGAGGCCCAGAGGGAAATGGCAGAAGGGATTGGGGCAGTTGTGGGGCAGTTGTGCAGCAGTTGGTGGAGGTCACCACACTACACCACCAGAGCCAACAGGACATCCTCACTGCACTTCATTCCCTCACACATGCTGTCACGGACCTCACACTGTCACTCACTACCACACTCACGGACCTCACACAGTCACTCACTACCACACTCAAGGACCTCACACAGTCACTCACTACCACACTCACGGACCTCACACATTCACTCACAAACGCACTCACACACCTCACACAGTCACCCACCAACAGACAATAAAATGGTAGAAATGTGAACCTTACTTGTTTGTGTCTTCATAGCTGGCGCATGACCTCAGTGTGGGCCCTTTGGCCCCGCTGGTAAACCTCATGACGGGGAGGGGGCTGAGGGCTTGGGTCCTCATTTTGTGGTGGGGTCTTGACTGGTTCTCATTCTTATCAGCTTTGAATATACATCTTGGCAAACATAACAGAATGATGTACAAGGAGGGGACAGATACCTAGTGAAATTACTATTGGTTGCTAGTAAAAAGACAATAATGAGGGCTTGGTATAAGGTGGAACCCCCAACCAAGGAGCAGTGGTGGGTGTTGTGGAGGAGATTTATGAGATTTATTTATGCATTGAGGATGCAGGAAGGAAAGTTTGAAGGGAGATGGGAAAAATGGATGGATTATAGAAGGAAGTGTGATGATACCACTAGTATTAAAATTGTCATATTTGAGTAAGAAAAAAAAGCTGCATGGATGGAAGTACCCATAAGCTGTTATTGTAAGTTTTTATGTTTTATGGTATTGTCGTTGTATGGATGGAAAATGCTAATAAAGATTAAAGTAAAAAAGACAAAGAATATGTATCTTGGCTATGCACACACCAAGCCAGCCGTCACGCGCAGCGCCTGCCTCCAGTCTAGCCCTACCCTGCTGTGCGCCAGGATGAATGAGTCATGCGTGGAGCCAGGCCACCGTGCCACTACACTTGTGATGAGCATGTCGGCGTCACATATGATTTGGGTATTTATAGTGTGCACATTTTTGCGATTCACATAGACGTATTCATTCACTGATGGTGCCCTTATGTGGGTGCAGTCGCCATCGCCGTCACCTCTTTGGAGTTCTATCTCGGCCAGTAGGCCGAGTAGCGCCGGATTCATTTAGGCTCGCATTACGCACAGGAGGACTGTCATTTATATGCTTACCAAACAGCAAACAGGTCCACATGATCACATATTAATGACAATCTAATTGGTCAATGATTTGCGTTTGATGGAGTGCCTGCATTAAGTGTGTGACATATAGCGCGGAAGGGTTTGGGACAGCGCATAGGTACAGTTTGGGGAACAAATCCATATCGAACCATGAATGAGCCGGTTAGAGGACACGTCTAATCTTGCATTGCGATATATGTTTGTGCTGAATTGGCCTAGTAGCCTACATGATTGTGCGTTCATGAACTGTCGCTCTTATTCTCTCCGTCAAACATAGTAATTCACCGACGCACCACCTGCGTCGCCAGTTCCCCCTGTGTTCAAGAAGGGCGTAGAACACCGTGTAAATCGGTACGACAAGCTGAGAGGTGTCCTACAAAAGCGCGGAGAAAGGCGACTAAATTTTCGCCCTTACGGCTTGATAAATCGCAATGTGGGGGGGGCAAATGGCGTACGCCTGAACTCGCGAAAAAGACCGTGTAAAAGAAGGCGTACCTCAATGATAAATGAGGCCCCAGGTATTTTTAGACCAAAACAAGTGTCATAGTGGAAAATTCCATAGAATGATTTTTTTATAGAAAACAGCACCAACAAGTTCGGACTAGTATAAACTGCAACTAAAGTGATGACACAGCAGATTAGATAATGCTCTGTCTGTCACAGTACCACCAGTCTGAACAGGAATATCTTTATCACATATTTTGTAATTGGATAAAATAATAAAATAGGCACGGTTTAAGCGAGCTCATTTTGTATAAAACAGCATGTCAAGTGCTTATTTCTTTCTACATTTCTAGACTTTCTCTGGTTTATTAAGCTCTCTGTTTTTGCCTGTTGGAGAGCAATAAATCATTTTGCATCGAAAACTCCGAAAATGGTTCCGAACTCTGTCTTTTCAACGAATGAAGAACTTAGAAAACCGAAGACTTCAATATAGTGAGCTGCAAACTGGTCCGAACTTGAACATCATCTTGAGTTTGAGACTCAATTACAAGAATTTGAGACACCAGTATTTATGAAATATCTGATACAATTAAAGTCAGATTGCTGTTTTTGATAAAGAAAAAAAGCTTCTTCACATCCTCCTCATAGAATTGAACTCTGTGTGTGTGTTAGGGCTGGGTATTGGGACCTCACAATATGCAATACGATACAATATGTACATGTACTGCTATACATTGCAATACTCTACATCATTTACTGAAAATGTTAAAATACACCTCCATCCCCCGGTGTGGAGGGAACATAAGGACATTCTAAATCCATTTGAAACATGAATACGTTATCTATGACTTCATTATCCTTCATTTTCTATATCTTTATCTATTATTTGTGCAAAAAGAAGTTAAATGTTTGTTTTTCTACTGTATTGATACTGTACCGCAAAAAAAGTATTGTGGAAAAAAAAATATTGCAATGTATTGCTGTATAAATTTTATTGCACAGTCCTAGTGTGTGTGCGTGTGCATGTGTGTGTGTGTGAGTGTGTGTGTGTGTGTACCTGGCAGGGCACGTGGCTTTGTAATCGATGTTGACGTGCTCGCTGGTCTTCTTGGGCTGGAGGCCTTTCCTTCTCGGGCCGTACTGGCACTCCATCACCATGGCCCTGCTGCCTGAGAGAGACAACCAGACCATCAGTCTCTCCATCACCATGGCCCTGCTACCTGAGAGAGAGGACCAGACCATCAGTCTCTCCATCACCATGGCCCTGCTGCCTGAGAGAGACAACCAGACCATCAGTCTCTCCATCACCATGGCCCTGCTGCCTGAGAGAGAGGACCAGACCATCAGTCTCTCCATCACCATGGCCCTGCTGCCTGAGAGAGACAACCAGACCATCAGTCTCTCCATCACCATGGCCCTGCTGCCTGAGAGAGACAACCAGACCATCAGTCTCTCCATCACCATGGCCCTGCTGCCTGGGAGAGAGGACCAGACCGCCCCCGGCGCCCTCTGATCGGCGGTATCCGCCTACCTGCGTTGACGAACGGGATGCCGTCGTAGGGCACGTACTGGGACTTCCACATGAGGCGCGAGGCCGGCTTGCGGCGGGAGGGAGACTGGCGCGTGCCGAACACGGAGCTGGTCTGCTGCTTGTGGAGCAGGAGGATGGTCTCCAGCTCCGACTCGGTCGTGCAGTAACCGCGGTACGAGTCCCCGATCTTCTGCTCAACACATCCAGAAGGGGGCAGCGTCAAGCACTGACTCCAGACCAGCAATAACACCACCGATACTCTAAAACCCTCTCGCGCTTCCTCTTTAAAGCAGCAACGTGGAGTTTTTCCGCTTTGTGTTGATTTTAGAGGCACCTGCGGACATGCGGTAGTGTTTTCCCGGGAAAAGACGACTGGATTTCCCATGAGCACCGCTGCTTCCTGTTGTAAAGATCTCTCGCCTAGCCCAGCATTCGTTTTGGAAGCCAGCAAAAAGACGCTACTTGTCAGGACGACTAGCGACGAGGTAAATAAATTGTTTTGTCCTTTCTGGACGACCCGACCGGCCGAGCGGATATCTAAGGATAGAAACGGCCAATCTTCAAGCTAATGGCCAATGCTAATGTAGGTATTGTAGAGGCATCGGTATTAAAATGAGACTGTTTTGTGACAAGTCAAAAACTCCACGTAGTTGCTCTAAAGAGTTAGCACACAGCACAGGTAGCGCAGCTGTATGGAGGAGTACTGACCTCGGCGTTGCGCAGCCTCTGAGCCCAGCAGGGGGCGCTGGCGGGCAGGCGTTTCAGAAGAGGTGCGAAACAATCCGGAGACCTGCACAACAACCAATCACACACATTTACACACCTGGCGTGTTAAAGACGCAGCGGTGGCTGGCTTGCACGTCTGAACAGCTTGTCGTTAGCAAGCGAGGATAGTTTTTGCAGGCCAAGGTGTATGATGATGCAGTTGTTTAATACAATTGACAGCGACAGTGTTTCATGGTTTGATTGATTTGCGGTTTCAAAAGGCGAAAACGATCTCCGTTCACACTAGCGTTTTGAGCATCATCACAGTTGGTCTACATGAATACTAACACTACTGAAACCGCATATTGCATGACACGTACACTGGGCGTGCACGTCAGTGTAAACAGAAAGCAATAGTTTTGATTGAACAATTAAAATATAACCCCTGTTGTCCGTCAGTACTGCATCTAGTCAACTTGGTACACAAACAGTTTAAGGACATGGCCAAGATTTTGGGAAATATGCTTGTTTTCCATCTTCCCTGGGGTTAGACAAGCAGTATGAAGCATTCGCAACTCTGTGCGTGCAATATGGAGTGGCGAGACCTGGACCGATTAGCCTAGCTTAGCGGCATTCACTGGTACCAGGTTAGGCCGATTAGCCTACTTTCCAAATGTCACGTAATAACCCCCCAATACAACTCCAAAACTATTCTGTTTAGAGTTTTTAATGTGTGTATTTACCACGTTGAGTGATCACAATTTTTAATTAAACATTTTCGTTTTATAGCATCTAACTATGTGCGAGCTGTTGGAACGCACGTTTGTTTACCTCATACCTAGCTAGTCACAATGCTACGCGTTTGGAGTGATGCGTGTAATCCCTATGTCTGGTTCTAAAAAAATAGTTCAGAGTATTTCTGCTTAGAAAACGAAAATGTTTAATTAAAAATTGTGATCACTCAATGTGGTAAATACACACATTAAAAACTCTAAACAGAATAGTTTTGGAGTTGTATTGGGGGGTTATTTCGTGACATTTGGAAAGTAGGCTAATCGGCCTAACCTGGTACCAGTGAATGCCGCTAAGCTAGGCTAATCGGTCCAGGTCTCGCCACTTCATATTTCAACTTTAAAGTTAATGAAATAAATAGCATAACAAACGAATAATTACACATAATGGCTCAAATAGCAGCTTATAAATTGCAATGCTGATAGGCCTAACAGATGCCTTGTTTTTCCACATTCATTGCAACAGCAATACCAGTTCAACCAGTAGAAGTAGGCCTATTTCATTAACTTTAAGCATACAAGATGGTCCAAACTTCTCAGTATACGCTACAAACATAGGTGGGCTCACCTTTTGGGTGATGTTTTAGGTGGGGAGTTCTTGGTGGCTGGGGGTGCATTGGTCTGACTACTGGTGGTGTCTGTAACAGCTGTTAGTGTGATGGTCTGTAGCCCCTCGAGGCCAGCCTTCTCCTCAGCACAAGCTAAAGATGCACACACACACACACACACACACACGCACACGCGCGCGCGCGCACACACACACACACACACACACACACACACACACACACACACACACACACACACACAATGTCTAGGTAAATGAAGCGCAAAAGGTTATGTGACGACAGTATTTCCAACAGGTAAAGAGACGGTAAGTGTGGCCTACCTACGGAGTCAACGATGTCCAATAGCTGACCACGAGGAAGCAACACTTGGGCTTCTCCAAACTGATTGGACGGCATGACGAACACCTCTCTGCTCTCAGACTCCCCTGACAGTATCATCTGTCATACACAGAGGTGACAGGAGACAGTTTACGGTATGAAGATGTTACACAGTTGGTGCAACTTTTTCACAACAGGAGCTGTATCTGTGCAGTAGAACTATAACAACATTGTAACGGTACTGTGACTGTAGTAATATTATTATTAGTCTGTGTTGTGATTTTCACCATGCAAGGGGGCCCGACTGCGCAGGAGTTTTGACTTCTTGTCCTTCAAATAGTGCTCCATTTCTGCCATGGGTGTGCTGCGCTCTGAGGTGAGGCTACGTCTGTCTACATGCATCATCCTAAAGGACCTTTTCATTCATAGGTAACACTTTACAATAAGGGTACATTAATAAGCATTAGTTAAGGCATTATTAAGCATTAAGTAACAGTTAACTAATGTCTCTATTAACCATTTACTAATGTTATTGATGTTAACTAAGGTTAACTCACCTAACCCTAACCCTAACTCTAACCTTAACTAAGGTATTAATTAACATTAGTAACCTAACCTAACCCTAAATAAGCATTAGTTAACAGTTAACTAATGTTTTTTGTGACCCTTATTGTAAAGTGTGACCCATTTATATTTTACAAATGTTCTATTAACTGCGTTATCTAAAAAGTAATTCACTGACAAAATGTATTGTAGTTTGAACTACTTTTGCAAAGTTGTGTTGCAAAAAAACAAAGCTCCAAATACTGAATTGAGTTTCAAATACCAACCTACCGAACGAATAGTGGAATACCAACCTACCGAATATCAACCTACCAAATACCAACCTACCAAATATCAACCTACCGAACGAATAGTGGAATACCAACCTACTGAATATCAACCTACCGAACGAATAGTGGAATACCAACCTACCAAATACCAACCTACCGAATACCAACCTACGGAACGAATAGTGGAATACCAACCTACCGAATATCAACCTACCAAATAGCAACCTACCGCACGAATAGTGGAATACCAACCTACCGAATATCAACCTACCAAATACCAACCTACCGAACGAATAGTGGAATATTAACCTACCGAATATCAACCTACCAAATAGCAACCTACCGAACGAATAGTGGAATACCAACCTACCGAACGAATAGTGGAATATCAACCTACCGAATACAAACCTACCGAACGAATAGTGGAATACCAACCTACCGAATACCAACCTACCGAACGAATAGTGAGTACTCTAATTACTCGGACCAGCCCTAGATATCACGGTGATCAAGTAAAGGCTTTGTGCAACTCTCTGTCCCTCTCATCTCACCATGCGTTCACACTGTAGGGGCTGTCCATGCTGGTCCAGAAGGATGAACTCCTGGGCCTGGTTCTGGTCCACTTTCAGAGAGGTCTGGAGGGACACACAGCTGACTCGGTCAAGGGGGACTTGGTGCACTAGCAGCTCTGAGGAGGATTCTGGCCTAGTATGCTCACTCTCAGTTTCACTTGGTACCTGGAATAAATTACATACCTTTATATCCACTGTATTTATCTAGTGACAGTTAAACCCTACACCCCCTCCCGACCGCTACGCTCTGCTACCTCGGGGCGACGGGTTGCCCCGTCACTCCCGAGGCCCCTGTGGTCGATCGACGCGGTCACGGCTCTTCTCTGTCCTGGCCCCGCAGTGGTGGAACGAACTGCCCACTGATGTCAGGACAGCAGAGTCACTGCCCATCTTTCATCGCAGGCTCAAAACTCATCTCTTCAAAAAGTACTACAACAATCCTCCCTCTTAAGCACTTATTGTATTTTAGATTGCTATTCTTGCACTTTGCCTTCAGCACTATAATATGCTCTTAGTCACTTGTTTTAGAAAGGAGATGCACTTGTGAGTTCTGGCAAGTAGTAGTACATTGGCTTTTTGCATGGGAGTTAAGAAGTACTAACTCGTTCGAGAAACCCGGCCATTATTGTTAGTCTCTTTGGATAAAAGTGTCTGCTAAATGACTGTAATGTAATTTTCCCCCAGCAGAATACAAAAATGATCATTTTGAATATCTGGAGAGAAAAAAGTCTCGATAGGCTACCATTTGAATGAATATAAGACTTTCAAATGACCATCCTTACTCCTAAACAATGAACCCCCACCTCTGGTGCGCTGCTGATTGGCTGGTATATGTCCATAGGCCCAGCCTCTCCACTGGTCATCTCAGCATCCTCCATAGCCTTCTCATGCTCTCTGCAACAGGATACTAAGAGAGACTAATACTGTCATTCAGACTGACATGTTCACATGTGATTACATGATGTCATTACACAAAATTAATATTTACTCCAATGATGATGATTGTGCCATTTAGTGCTGTACCTCACTGCTTTACAATACAAATTGTGACTGTGTCTGCTTAGGGAAAGCTGTTGCTAGGTAAATTAGCACTAGGTGATCTAGCTAGTGAATATATGGGCCATGCTATTCACACAAAATTAAATTAGGAGCAAAGGCTAACTAAGTTTAGCTAAGCTAACTAGCACTAGACTAGACCAGCTGCCTCTTCCCAAAGCAGCAGAGCTTGCTTGGGCTCATTTAGCTATGCTAATGTTAGCCTAGAAAGGTGGACATAATGCTACAGCTACGCTAGCTCACGTTTCGCTACATTACAAGACAAAGGCTATCAGACAATTTGTTATAAAAGACTGTCTTTGAAACGCCATGTTTGTAGGAGTGGATGTTTGCAAAGGTACGAGGTTAGGGCTAAGCTAGCAGCCTAGACTAGCAAGCTAGCTCAAAGAGCAGAGAGAGAATGTCTTTTATTCATCACAAGCCAAGTGAAGTCAGGTTCATGTTCTCTGTCCCTGGGAGTCACTGGGACTACTCTGTACACCGTCCTGTGGCTATGGGGGGGATATATAAAGAAGCAAGGATTGGAAATTCAAAACGAGTCTACTCAACCTCGTCTTCGCCCGGACTACAGCCTCATTCCCGTCCCGACATTTTTTTTTTCGTGGTTTGGCGATCCCATGCAGTACTCTATTTTTACCACAGAGTGTCGCTGTGTCCCTATCATACACGCTGTGAATGACGAGCCTCTGTAAGCACTTATGGTGCGTTCGTTTATAACTGGGAGGTGGCAAATTGCGACTTGCTACTAGGAATGATTAAATAAAACACTGCATGAACTCGCACTTCCTCGTCGCAAATTCGGATGTTTCTCAGCCCCCAGTTGCTCGAATGCACTAGATATAACTAGGTAACTGATATAATGGTATATAGATATAACTAGGTAACTGTGATATAATGGTATAGATATAACTAGGTAACTGTGATATAATGGTATATAGATATAACTAGGTAACTGTGATACAATGGTATATAGATATAACTAGGTAACTGTGATATAATGGTATATAGATATAACTAGGTAACTGTGATATAATGGTATATAGATGTAACTAGGTAACTGTGATATTAATGGTATATAGATATAACTAGGTAACTGTGATATAATGGTATATAGATATAACTAGGTAACTGTGATATAATGGTATATAGATATAACTAGGTAACTGTGATATAATGGTATATAGATGTAACTAGGTAACTGTGATATAATGGTATATAGATGTAACTAGGTAACTGTGATATTAATGGTATATAGATATAACTAGGTAACTGTGATATAATGGTATATAGATATGACTAGGTAACTGTGATATAATGGTATATAGCTCAAATGCACACAGGTCGGAGGTAGGTATTTTGCCACTTGCGACTTGCCACCTCCGACCACAAACGAACGCACCATTAATATGCAAGTCTGCAAATCTTTTTTGCAAATACAACTGTCAATACACAAGTTTACGTATTTACGACATCAATATAACTCCATCCCCCCCCCCCCCCCCCCCCCCCCCCTCCCCCCCAAGAAACCTTCCCGCCGTTCTACTTTCCCAGCTGCGCTCGAGCCACAGAAAGATCTGTCCAGAGCCGTTAGGACGCTCAGGAACTTACCTCAGATCCGTTAGGACGCTCAGGAACTTACCTCAGATCCGTTAGGACGCTCAGGAACTTACCTCAGATCCGTTAGGACGCTCAGGAACTTACCTCAGATCCGTTAGGACGCTCAGGAACTTACCTCAGATCCGTTAGGACGCTCAGGAACTTACCTCAGATCCGTTAGGACGCTCAGGAACTTACCTCAGATCCGTTAGGACGCTCAGGAACTTACCTCAGATCCGTTAGGACGCTCAGGAACTTACCTCAGAGCCGTTAGGACGCTCAGGAACTTACCTCAGATCCGTTAGGACGCTCAGGAACTTACCTCAGATCCGTTAGGACGCTCAGGAACTTACCTCAGATCCGTTAGGACGCTCAGGAACTTACCTCAGATCCGTTAGGACGCTCAGGAACTTACCTCAGAGCCGTTAGGACGCTCAGGAACTTACCTCAGATCCGTTAGGACGCTCAGGAACTTACCTCAGATCCGTTAGGACGCTCAGGAACTTACCTCAGATCCGTTAGGACGCTCAGGAACTTACCTCAGATCCGTTAGGACGCTCAGGAACTTACCTCAGATCCGTTAGGACGCTCAGGAACTTACCTCAGATCCGTTAGGACGCTCAGGAACTTACCTCAGATCCGTTAGGACGCTCAGGAACTTACCTCAGATCCGTTAGGACGCTCAGGAACTTACCTCAGAGCCGTTAGGACGCTCAGGAACTTACCTCAGGCGTTCCACAGCGGCACTTCACCTTTGTTAGCTGAATCTGAACGCAACCCCGCTTCACATCACTTCTAGTTTCAAAGGTACATTTGGGGTTTGACAAAGGTTGATTTGTCTAATAAGGAAGAGAAACGTCTTGGGTTTCTTGTCAAATTTAAAAGGTTAGCTAGCCAGCTGGTTGCTAGTGCTATCTGTCATCGTTGCTAGCTAGCTAACTTAGCTAACTGTAGATTGGCAAGTATGTTAACTAGTGCTAGCTAGCACTAGCTAAGTTAATGTTACTGCTAAATTTGAAAGGTAATGTATGGTTACCAGAAGCCGGATTGTTGCAGCCAGAGAGAGAGAGAGAGCTAACATTAAGCAACATAATGAGTTCTTCAGAAGAGGTAAGAACAGCAACAGTGTGGTCACATTTATGTATACGTTTCCTTTCATTTTGTAAGCTAGTTTAGTCAGTTGAGTTTGACTAGTAGACTACATTGGTATTGGTTGTGACGGCAGGCTATTAGCATCGTTCAAAAATCAGAACCCACCAGTCTAATGGTCAAACTCGTCGTCAGACTTTAGCAAACGCTAACTTAGAACACAGGCAGGGAACACATAGGCAGGGAACACATAGGCAGGGAACACATAGGCAGGGAACACATAGGCAGGGAACACATAGGCAGGGAACACATAGGCAGGGAACACATAGGCAGGGAACACATAGGCAGGGAACACATAGGCAGGAACACATAGGCAGGGAACACATAGGCAGGGAACACATAGGCAGGGAACACATAGGCAGGGAACACATATAGGCAGGGAACACATAGGCAGGGAACACATAGGCAGGGAACACATAGGCAGGGAACACATAGGCAGGGAACACATAGGCAGGAACACATAGGCAGGGAACACATAGGCAGGGAACACATAGGCAGGGAACACACAGGCAGGGAACACATAGGCAGGGAACACATAGGCAGGAACACATAGGCAGGGAACACATAGGCAGGGAACACATAGGCAGAGATGCAACCACACTTAGTACATTCTGAACAAAATGTTTGTGAGCTAGCTACCCAGTTAGCTAGTTTAGCTATGAACTGTGGTTAACTATGTTATGACATAACTGTGACCGTTATGTCATAAACCATCTTCGTCCTGTCAGGAGTATGAAGACCTGCGGACCTATTTCTCCAAGATGGAGTGGTCTGGTCTGGTGAAATGTGAGAAGAAACGCTTCAAGAACATGAAGAGGAATCACCTGGCTATGCTGGCTATAGGTGACTACCATCTAGCTTCTGCTTTTCAACTGATTATTTGCAAGCATTTAGATTTCCACCTCCCCCATGTCTCCCCTCCCTGTGTGTCGCAGGTCTGAAGTGCACGGCCCCAGCCTTCATGCGTCGAGGTCGGTCCAGGGTGGCGGACCTGCCCCCCCCTCCGGGGCTCAGTGACTCGGAGGAGGAGGAGGAGGGGACCCCTCATCTGGAGCGACGCCCTCCACGTATGCACACAGAGTAGTAGTAGTAGTACTAGTATACAGTAGTAGTACCACTATAGTAGTAGGCTGTTGTGTGTTAATACTGGAGTAGTACATTCAGTCCCTACTGTAGTAGGTGCTGTGTTATACTGACAGTGTAGTAGTACTAGTATAGTAGTAGGCTATAGTGTGGTAATAGTAGTGTAGTAGTAGTCACTACTGTAGTAGGTGCTGTGTTATACTGACAGTGTAGTAGTACTAGTATAGTAGTAGGCTATAGTGTGGTAATAGTAGTGTAGTAGTAGGCTATAGTGTGGTAATAGTGTAGTAATAGTCACTTCTGTAGTAGTAGCTGTGTTATACTGACAAGAGTTTCAGCCTGGGACCCCCGCCCTCTCAAGGGTGTGTGTGTTTCTGTGTGTTTCTGTGTTTTATCTGTTTATCTCCCTGAGTTGCTGAGTTATACTGTTAAGCCTTGGTTATACTCCCAAGGGGACGCAGACACCAGGGACGCGTAGTTGTTCTGTGTCTCCTACTTTCTGGAGTCCGCTTGGAGGTTCCACACATGTGCAGTAGATCAGCCTGAAGACGGTATACGCACTACAAATCAAGTCAAAATCACATCCATGCAAGAACACCAATCATGGATTGAGCAATTTGCGGTTCAGTGTCTTGCCCAAGGGCACTTCAACATGTGGACAGGAGGAGTCGGGATTCGAACCGCCAACCCTACGATCATTGGACGACCCGCTCTACCTCCTGAGCCACAGGCGCTCGTGTTGCACATTTGATTGTCTTTATATTGTTTTAAAGATAAGTTGTAGAGATGTGATGGACGTCTTCACACAACCTCTCCTCAAATTCAGTGTCCATGTTGGTTTTCCAGCACAGGCACAGTGGGTGAGCTTGTAGTGTGGCGGGCGCACAGAGAGCCTACGAACACCCTCTGATCACGAAATACACGCCTCGCAGACCCTCGCGTACTCGTGGACACTGAGTATAACCAGGCCTTCAGGGTCATCACCTGGGAGAGGAGAGATCTGTCCTTTATGATATAATGGAACAGTGATTTACCTTTCCATCTGCCCCCCCCACACACACACACTCATACACACACTAACCACACACACACACACACACACACACACTCATACAAACACTAACCACACACACACACACACACACACTCATACAAACACTAACCACACACACACACACACACACACACACACTCATACAAACACTAACCACACACACACACACACACACACACTCACACACACACACACACACACACACTAACCACACACACACACACACACACACACACTCATACAAACACTAACCACACACACACACACACACACACTCATACAAACACTTACCACCCACACACACTCATACACACACACACTCACACACACACTCACACACACACACACACACACACACACACACACACACACACACACACACACACACACACACACACACTCATACAAACACTAACCACACACACACACACACACTCACACACACACACACACACACACACACACACACACACACACACACACACACACACACACACACTCATACAAACACTAACCATACACACACACACACACACACACACACTCATACAAACACTAACCACACACACACACACACACACACTCACACTCCCAGCCCCTCAGAGCTTCAGAGCCCCTGCCAGGAGACCAGCAGAGTCCCAGGGAGATGCTCCGCCCCCCAGCACACCTGCTGAACCTGCAGCACAGGTGAGTTATAATGACCTGTTTCTACAGGTGAGTTATAATGACCTGTTTCTACAGGTGAGTTATAATGACCTGTTTCTACAGGTGAGTTATAATAGACCTGTTTCTACAGGTGAGTTATAATAGACCTGTTTCTACAGGTGAGTTATAATAGACCTGTTTCTACAGGTGAGTTATAAAAGACCTGTTTCTACAGGTGAGTTATAATGACCTGTTTCTACAGGTGAGTTATAATAGACCTGTTATAACAACACAGGTGAGTTATAATAGACCTGTTATAACAACACAGGTGAGTTATAATATACCTGTTATAACAACACAGGTGAGTTATAATATACCTGTTATAACAACACAGGTGAGTTATAATATACCTGTTATAACAACACAGGTGAGTTATAATATACCTGTTATAACAACACCAGTGAGTTATAATATACCTGTTACAGGTGAGTTGCACATGTTGAATCTCATCCAGCTGTGATTAGGTGTTAAGGTGTTTAACATACAACAGTCCACTTCCGGCCTTAGGCCTGGGTCCAGTACCCCCTTCCCCTCACCCTACCCCGGGTCCGTATCCTCTTCCTACCCCCATCCTACCCCTGACCCCTGCCTCTACCTGGACCCAGGCACACTCACACACACACTGACATACACCAGTCCTGGGCTCAGATCCCCTTCCCCTCACCCTAACCCGGGTCCGTATCCTTTTCCTACCCCCCACCCTACCCAAACCCCTGCCTCTATCTGGGCCCAGGCACATTTATGCGCACACAGACATACACCAATGTTTGCCATGTCTCTCCTATGATGTTATTAGCCTCTCTTACTCTGAAAATGTAATTTAATGTTATTTATTGCTCTATAAATGTTCTTAGCCGGTAGACAAACATACTTCAGGAGCTTGCTTGATCGCCTCGTTGAGAGGGGTCAGGGAAGAATTTTTACAGCTCAGTTATCTGGCCCCCGGGTGATTACTGTTTTTTTGCTTCCCTCTGGAATATGTAGAGGTGGGTCGTATGCCCACCTCCCTTGTTCTCTGTAAAGCGCATTGTGTTGCCTCTGGGTATGAAATGTGCTATACAAATAAAGCTTTGATTGATTGATTGATTGATTGATTGATTGATTGAACCATACAAGCTTCCTCTCTCCCCCATTCAGCGAGTGAGAGGTACACACCCAGCCCCTAGTCAATAATCTATCCTCTAATCAATACTTTAATCTGCACAATGAGAGGTACACACCCAGCACCTAGTCAATAATCTATCATCTAATCAATACTTTAATCTGCACAATGATAGGTACACACCCAGCACCTAGTCAATAATCTATCATCTAATCAATACTTTAATCTGCACAATGACCGGTACCAGCCTCAATGCACACACGCAGCCCAGGGCTGCAATCATCTCCATGGACAGAACAGGACCATGTGACTGGAGCTGACAGTGTATAGCTCTGGACGGAGGGCTTCCTGTATGTGCAGGTCTGACCGGTACCAGCCTCCAGCTACACACTGGGTCTATGGAGTGTGTGTGTGTGTGTGTGTGTGTGTGTATGAGCATGACTCACTCTGTAATACAGTGATCAGAAATCAGCATCTCTTTTGAGGTTGAAAGGTTGTAGAGAAGATGTTAAAGTGTGTGTGAGAGGTAGGTCTCCAGTTTTGTTGTGCTAGCTGTGTTGAGCGAGGAATAGCTGTGTTGAGCGAGGAACCCTCAATGAAGGAGAGTGAAGCGCATGTGACAGAAAGTACTGACCTGCATTCTGACAGTGGTCTGATGGTCCAGTAGAGGAGTGGTGCAAGAATGAATGTTTGATTGAAGAATGATGTTTGATCAAAGAATGCATATTGCGGTGTGGTAAATACAGTCTGTTACTGAGTGTGTACTAACCCTCACCGTGCAAAGTGTATGATTGCTAACTGTGTTTGTGTGCATGCGGGTCCTCCCCCTCATCTGGCAAGCTGAAAAGTGGGACATAAAATGTGCAGGTATACATTTCTTATTAAATACTTTCGGAACAATTCACCGTTTGTCGTCGTCGTCATCCTCTTCATCACCCTCTTCCTCCATGGCTTTGACATTCCTGCCCTGTAGCTGAAGGGGCATGCACTGTCCATTTCTGTCTGTAAAACACAGCAGTTGCACCAGATGGTTGGCCCACCTCCTGCGGCCGACCTGGTCATTCTGTTGGATTGACACACACAAACACACACACGGTAAGCATCCTTCTAACTATCATCAGCCATGGTGATGATGCTTCAGTAAGCAACTATTTTGACCTTTATTGAACAAATCAGATTGTTGCTTATTATTCCAGCCAGTCAACTCAGCCAACAAACTGATGTGGGATCAGGGTGAGCAGGCAACACACATTTACATTATGCTAATAGTGAGGCAACCTCTGATGGCCACAGGATTGCCAAAGGTGAAACAAATAAATAATAATTACACAAATGTTTTATATATTATGTATATATATAGTATAGTAAAAGTTGTAACAATAATAAAAAAATATTACGATTTTTATATTGTAAATATGTTGGATCCAGAGTGAATCGTCCAATGAAAGCCAAGACTGCTCGAGCTCGATGAAAAGTTATATAAGCCACTGACAAGGTGAACTGTCATCATTTCCCTTGGAGAGAAGTAAGTATGGCATAACTAGCTAGGTAACATTCTTCTGTCAAGTAGCTAGCTAGCCATAATTATTTAGAATATATAGCTTGTTACCATATATTATTAATTTTATCCAACATCAGTAAACATTTAGGGCTACAGTAGCTAACTAGTTAATAATTAGCTGGACTGACTGACTGACTGACTGACGTTAACGTTAGCTATTTGGAATAAGACTTGACTGACTCACTGACTGACCAAATTAGCTATTTGAAATATTACCAAAACGGGTCTTTTGAGCAAAAACTTAATGTTTTATTGGCCTTAATTAGCTAGCTAGATATATGTTCCGACTGTGTAGCTACCGTTAGCTATCTAGCTAGCGCTAGCCAACTAAGCTGACTTTATAGTGAAGGGCCATTCTTAACGTTGAAAGTTGACGTTATTTAACATCAAGTACAATTACAGCAACTATATATCCCAGCATTAATGTAAAATAGATTAGTATTACTTAATTACGGAATCGAACTTATTTTATATTAATATACGTTAGCTAACCTGAGGTGAAGCTAGCTACACAGCGCGAGCCTGTCAAATCCATTTAAACTTTCGCGGGCTTACGCAAGCTGCACTAGCTCGAGACGGAGTAAAGGCTGGCGCGAGTCGCCATTGACATATGCTCTAACTTGCGTTGAGCCCGCGTCCGCGGTAGCGTATGGCACTGCAGTCAAGTGAGCCGCACTTTTTTTTTTCTAAATTCAAAACAAGAACTGGGTGCGTACCTATTAGTAGTATTACGGTAAAACGGTGAAACGGTTTCTGCACTAGATATTTATATCGTCGCTGCTTCTTTTTCTTACACTGATATTGCTAATCGCACATTGGGACATTAATTTATATAATTAAGATATAATGTAGAATAAATAAATGTATGTATTTCGGAAAATAGGTAGGCTAGACGCAGAACTAGCCTATTTCTCAACCACTCATGCACTTGACGTCAATTCTGACTCTCTCTCTCTCTCTCTTCTCTTGCTCTCAGTCTCTCTTCTCTTGCTCTCAGTCTCTCTCTGGCTAAGAATATGTAATGCTCATGTAGTCAATATAATGTGAATTATCCAAACCTCTTCACAGGATGGATTTTGAATAATTTCCTCACAAAGTATTACTGTACAAACATTGTGTACAGTGTATTTTTCTCGTTCTTGACAAGCAATAAAAGGATAATTATACGGTGTTCATTAGAGTCTCTCATACATGCTTTCAGGACCTCTCCCTCTACCAAACTATAATTTTGACGGTCAATAATCCCATCACAAAATCCTACTGTAAGCACATTTTGACGGTTTTTCTGAATTTTGACAGGTGATTATAGGAGAAAAATAATTTTGTTCATGGGAGTGTCTCATATCCCTGAGTTCAGGACCTCTCCCTCTATCATGTCATGCAGGGATATTAGACTTTTACAGTGTAGATTTTGAATAATCCCATCACAAAATCCTACTGTAAGCACATTTTCACTGTTTTTCTGAACATTGACAGGTGATTATATGAGAAATATAATTTTATTCATGGGAGTGTCTCATATCCATGAGTTCAGGACCTCTCCCTCTATAACTTCATGCAAGAATATTAGACTTTTACAGTGTAGATTTTGAATAATCCCATCACAAAGTCCTACTGTAAGCACATTTTGACGGTTTTTCTGAACGATGACAGGTGATTATAGGAGAAAAATAATTTTGTTCATGGGAGTGTCTCATATCCCTGCGTTCAGGACCTCTCCCTCTATAACTTCATTCAAGAATATTTGAATTTTACAGTGTAGATTTTGAATAATCCCATCACAAAATCCTACTGTAAGCACATTTTGACTGTTTTTCTGAACTTTGACAGGTGATTATAGGAGAAAAGTAATTTTGTTCATGGGAGTGTCTCATATCCCAGAGTTCAGCACCTCTCCCTCTATCATGTCATGCAAGAATATAAGACTTTTACAGTGTAGATTTTGAATAATCCCATCACAAAATCCTACTGTAAGCACATTTTGACTGTTTTTCTGAACTTTGACAGGTGATTATAGGAGAAATATAATTTTCTTCATGGGAGTGTCTCATATCCATGAGTTCAGGACCTCTCCCTCTATAAAGTCATGCAAGAATATTTGACTTTTACAGTGTAGATTTTAAATAATCCCATCACAAAGTCGTACTGTAAACACATTTTGACTTTTTCTGAAATTTGACAGGTTATTATAGGACAATTTTAATTTTGTTCATGGAAGTGTCTCATATCCATGAGTTCAGGACCTCTCCCTCTATCATGTCATGCAAGAATATTAGACTTTTACAGTGTAGATTTTGAATAATCCAATCACAAAGTCCTACTGTAAGCACATTTTGACTGTTTTTCTGAACTTTGACAGGTTATTATAGGATAAAAATAATTTTCTTCATGGGAGTGTCTCATATCCCTGAGTTCAGGACCTCTCCCTCTATCATGTCATGCAGGGATATTAGACTTTTACAGTAAGATTTTGTGATGGGATTATTCAAAATCTACACTGTAAAGTTCTAATATTCTTGCATGACATGATAGAGGGAGAGGTCCTGAACTCATGGATATGAGACACTTCCATGAACAAAATTATATTTCTCCTATAATCACCTGTCAAAGTTCAGAAAAACAGTCAAAATGTGCTTACAGTACGACTTTGTGATGGGATTGTTCAAAATCTACACTGTAAAAGTCTAATATTCTTGGATGACATGATAGAGGGAGAGGTCCTGAACTCAGGGATATGAGACACTCCCATGAACAAAATTATATTTATCCTATAATAACCTGTCAAATTCAGAAAAAGTCAAAATGTGCTTACAGTACGACTTTGTGATGGGATTATTCAAAATCTACAGTGTAAAAGTCTAATATTCTTGGATGACATGATAGAGGGAGCGGTCCTGAACTCATGGATATGAGACACTCCCATGAACAAAATTATTTTTCTCCTATAATCACCTGTCAAAAGTTCAGAAAAACAGTCAAAATGTGCTTACAGTAGGATTTTGTGATGGGATTATTCAAAATCTACACTGTAAAAGTCAAATATTCTTGCATGAATTTATAGAGGGAGAGGTCCTGAACTCAGGGATATGAGACACTTCCATGAACAAAATTATATTTCTCCTATAATAACTTGTCAAAATTCAGAAAAACAGTCAAAATGTGCTTACAGTAGGACTTTGTGATGGGATTATTGAAAATCCACACCGTCAAAATGAAATTTTTTCATAGTTTAGTAGAGGGAGAGGTCCTGAAAGCATGTATGATAGACTCTAATGAACACCGTACAATTATCCTTTTATTACTTGTCAAGAACGAGAAAAACACACTTCAAATGTTTGTACATTAATACTTTATGAGGATTGATTCAAAATGCATCATGTGAAGAGTTTTGTATAATTCACATTATATTGACTACATGAGTATTAAATATTCTTAGCCAGAGAGACTGAGAGCAAGAGAAAGGCGAGCAATGGGGGAGAGAGAGAGAGAGAGAGAGAGAGAGGGAGGGAGGGGGGGGCTCAGCTCGGAGGAATCAGATTGACGTCAGTGCATGAGTGCATGAGAAGTAGCCTAGTTCTGTGTCTAGCCTACATAATTTCCGAAATACAGACATTTGTTTATTCTACATTATATCTAAATTATATACATAGATGTCCCAATGTGTGAGTCAGTTCTAAGGAAAAGCTGCAATGACGATATAAAATTGCATTCCAGCAACCGGTTCACTGTGTACCGTAATAGGTGCGCACCCCATTTTCTTTTCTGAAATTAGAAAAAAAAAAGTGCGGCTCACTTGACTGCAGTCGTCCGCGGTAGCGTATGGCCTAGTCTTAAAAGCCCGTTCAATCTTTAACATGGTTCTATGTACATAAAGCACAAAGCCACCAGTCGTAATGACTTGCATAACGTTAGTTAGCTAACGTTAGCCCATCCATGTAACATTAGCGACCTACTAAATTAGCTACCGTTAGGATGACATTCCTAATTTAAAATAGCATATAAACGTTATAAGCTACCGTTGGCTAGTGAAATTGTGTGTTGTATTAGCTAAGCAAGCAACATAGAAACAAGGACATTGATAGGGTTAGGGTTAGGATATACAGTATTCACATAAACGTTACTTACAGTAACTGCATCCATGCGTGGCGTAGAATTTGTTGGCCAATGTTACTGACCACTCGCTGGCATGCTGCAACAGCTTGAGAGTGTGTGTGTGTGTGTGTGTGTGTGTGAGTGTACGTGTGTGTCTGTGAGAGTGTGTGTGTGTGTGTGTGTACGTATGTGTCTGTGAGAGTGTGTGTGTGTGTGAGTTAGGAGTGGGAATCGCAGGGTAACTCGATACGATAACCTTACGATATTTTGTCCCCTGCCTTCATGATGCAGTGATTCTGCGATAATTGATACATTGTGTTGTTAGTTTCTCTGATTGACATGTTAACCCCATGTGTTTGTGACATGTTAACCCCATGTGTTTGTGACATGTTAACCCCATGTGTTTGTGACATGTTAACCCCATGTGTTTGTGACATGTTAACCCCATGTGGCTTGTATGTGTGTATGTGTGCGTGCGTGTGTGGGTGTGTATGTGTGCGTGTGTGTGTCCGTATGTGTGTGTGTGTGTGTGCCAGACATGTCTAAGAGAGAGTGGCTGAGGAGGCAGTCAGAGGTGAACCAGAGGTCAGAGGTGAACCAGAGGTCAGAGTGGAGACGGTTTTTCAGAGGGAGGAACCTGAGAGACCGACCCAGAGTGGACTACACCGAGCCGGAGGAGCCCAAGGATGACCACTACTTCTGTAAGAGAGAGCTGTTCTCTCCCTCCTCTTATCTCTCTCCTCTCTCTTTCTTACTCTCCTGCCTGTCTCTCCCTCCTCTGATCTCTCTCCCCTCTCTGTTCATCCCTTTCTCCTGTCTTTTTTCTCTCATTCTCTCTCTGTGTATCTCTCTCCTCGGTCTCTCCCATCCCTCCTTGTAGGTTCACTGTTCAGTTTTGCCAGTTTGGAATCTTGAGCAAACATTCTAGAACTGCTGTTTTCTAGATTCATTTTAATGACTCAAGACGACACAGACGCTCTGAAACTGTCGTCTCATCTCGGTTGTTGCGTGTCAACCCCACTTTAGTCACACACACTCACTAATAATCTTGTCTGTCTCTTTAAACTCCTCATCTCTCTCTTTCTCTCTCTAATGCACTACATCTCTCCCCCTCTCCTGTCCTCTCCAGACTGTGAGGAGTGTGAGTCTTTCTTCCTGGAGGAGTGCGAGCACGGCCCCCCTCTCTTCATACCAGACACCCCGGTGGTCCTGGAGGTGTCTGACCGGGCCAGACTGACCCTTCCACCCGGCCTGGAGGTCAGGAGGTCACGGATTCCCGGGGCGGGGCTGGGGGTCTTCAACTGTGGGGAGGTGGTTGTCAAGGGAACCCACTACGGCCCCTACGAGGGGGAGTTGATGGAGAAGGAGGGGGCCATCGAGAGCGGATACTCCTGGATGGTGGGTATGAGGATGGGTTGTGTGTGTGTGTGTGTTTAATGATGTTGAATGAGTTTTAGAAGGTTTTTCCTTTGTAAGATGACGTTAGACGTGTCTGTTCTCAGATCTACAAGAGTAGAAACTGTGTTGAGTACATCGATGCCAAAAGAGAGACACACTCTAACTGGATGAGGTGAGAAACCGAGAAAAGTGTTTGGTTTCTATCTACTTCCTCTCCTCCCTCCCTCCCTCCCTCCCTCCCTCCCTCCCTCCCTCCTTCCCTCCACTCTAGATCAAAAGAAACCATCTCTCCAGTCTTGAATCCCTCCCCCCTCCCTACAGTAACCCCCTACGTCGCACCCTCTTTGCCCCCCTCTCTCCCCCAGGTATGTGAACTGTGCTCGTGATGAGGAGGAGCAGAACCTGATAGCGTTTCAGCACCGAGGACGGATCCTGTATCGCTGCCGTCGGCCGCTGGCTGTCGGGGAGGAGCTGCTGGTCTGGTACGGAGAGGAGTACGCCAGAGAACTGGGCATTGACTTCGACTACCTCTGGGACAACAAGAGCACCGCTGGAGGTAGCTGTCCTTCACTCTCCTAACCTGTCTTCTCCTCCATCTCTCTCTCTCTCCTTCACTCTCCTAACCTGTCTTCTCCTCCATCTCTCTCTCTCTCCTCCACTCTCCTAACCTGTCTTCTCCTCCATCTCTCTCTCTCTCCTCCACTCTCCTAACCTGTCTTCTCCTCCTCCATCTCTCTCTCTCCTCCACTCTCCTAACCTGTCTACCCCTCCATCTCTCTCTCTCTCCTTCACTCTCCTAACCTGTCTACCCCTCCATCTCTCTCTCTCTCCTCCACTCTCCTAACCTGTCTACCCCTCCATCTCTCTCTCTCTCCTTCACTCTCCTAACCTGTCTACCCCTCCATCTCTCTCTCCTCCACTCTCATAACCTGTCTTCTCCTCCATCTCTCTCTCTCCTCCACTCTCCTAACCTGTCTTCTTCTCCATCTCTCTCTCTCTCCTCCACTCTCCTAACCTGTCTACCCCTCCATCTCTCTCTCTCTCCTCCACTCTCCTCTCCTGTCTTTTATTCTCTCTCTCCTCTCCTGTATTTTATTCTTTCTCTCCTCTCCTGTCTTTTATTCTCTCTCTCCTCTCCTGTATTTTATTCTCTCTCTCTCTCTCTCTCCTCTCCTGTCTTTTATTCTTTCTCTCCTCTCCTGTCTTTTATTCTCTCTCTCTCCTCTCCTGTATTTTATTCTCTCTCTCTCTCCTCTGTCGCTCCCTCACTCGAGCTCAGCCAGAGGAACCTGTTTACATCTCTTTCTCTCTTCTACTCAATCTGAAGTTGTGCTGTGGTTGTTTCCCCTCACTAGGGGAAATATAATCACTCTATATTTGAACTTGTACTACAGGTGTGAGAATAGTTTTTAATGTTTTTAATGTAATCTCTCTCTCTCTCTCTCAGGAGTGATGTCAGAGTTGTCCCAGACTCAGGTGTTCTCCTGCCCTGAGTGTCCATTCTCCTTCACCTCCCAGATCTTCCTCCACAAGCACATCAAGAGGAGCCATGACAACCTCTACGTCACTATGCTGAGGAGTGGACAGATCAGATCAGAGACTCTCTCCTCCTCCTCCTCTCGATCACTCCCTATCACCACCTCCAACACCCCCCTCACCTCAGCTCCCACCTGGAGACAGAGAGGCACAGACAAGCCAAGACCGTACCACTGTGACCAGTGTGGGACGAACTTCACTAGAGAGGACAATCTCAGGATACACCAGCGTGTTCATACAGGAGAGAAGCCGTACCACTGTGACCAGTGTGGGAAGAACTTCAGTCATCAGCCTCATCTCAGGACACACCAGCGTGTTCATACAGGAGAGAAGCCGTACAACTGTGACCAGTGTGGGAAGAACTTCAGTCATCAGTCTGATCTCAGGACACACCAGCGTGTTCATACAGGAGAGAAGCCGTACCACTGTGACCAGTGTGGGAAGAACTTCAGTCATCAGTCTACTCTCAGGAAACACCAGCGTGTTCATACAGGAGAGAAGCCGTACAACTGTGACCAGTGTGGGAAGAACTTCAATCAACAGTCTAGTCTCAGGAGACACCAGCGTGTTCATACAGGAGAGAAGCTGTAGGTCAGTTCTGGTAAGAGTCAAGATCTAGAACTCTAGACGCTGTCACACCCCGCCCTGCTCCCTGGACACTGAGACTGCTCTTCCTGCCCTTGTTTGTCTCTCCTTCTCTGCCCTCTGTTAGTCTCTGGTGTGTGTGTGATTATCTCCCTCTGTTAGTCTTTGGTGTGTGTGTGTGTGTGTGTGTGTGTGTGTGTGTGTGTGTGTGTGTGTGTGTGTGTGTGTGATGGTCTCCCTCTGTTGGTCTATGTGTGTGTCTGTGTGACTGTTAACCACATCTTCATGCTGTCACACACACACATACAGTACATACCTACAGGCTGTTAACCACATGTTCATACTGTCACACACAGGGACTTCCTATAGTGTGAGTGTGTGAGGACTCGCTCCCTCAGAAGGGTGGAGGCGTCATGAAATCCACAGGTTGCGATAAAGATCTCAGACGAGGTTGTTTTTTCAATAATATAGTCTTTAATCTACTGAGTAATGCAGGGTTGTACAGCAAGCTTTTTTCTCCTCTACATTGCAGTTTTAACATGTTCAGAGCTCACTAGACAGCAATGACTTAAGATTTGTTCCTTTTCAAATAAGCACTTATTTTACAAACTTCAATAGAAAACATTTCAGTGGCGTCAAGGGCGTCAGCAGAGCCCACCTCTTCAACAAAAATGCAGAGAAACAGACACCAGCTCGCCTAAACTCACCCTTCACTCACACACTGACTATCAAACACAGTTCATTCCTCTTTTTTCTTTCTTTGCAAATTATATATATATTTTTTTAAAGTAATTTATTTTTAGTTTAAATTGTCCATATCTGGACCTTCTGAATGTCATATGTCAAATGTCATTGATTCATTATGTATTTGGGGGAAGGGATGACCTTTGACCTCTTGGAGTCCAATACATTCCAACCACCATTTCCCTAGTTGTAAAACCAGCTTCTAATAAACATTGTCCTTTCCTTTCATTCTTATTCTTACCATAAGTGTCTACATGCGTAATTAGTACCATATATACAGTCAGTCATACAGCCTTCAGTATATTGACTAAGATATTCAGCCTTGATGTCAAATATCACAGTAGTTTACTGTGCTGTAGCATCGTTGGTCCCATAACAACAGTTGAGCAGTATGTGTATAGAAGGGTAACAGGACTATATACAGGAGTATTTACACCTGGGGAATACATGGATACACACATTAGGCAGCTATCAGAGAGGGACAAGCAGAGCCAAGTGTCCCACTCTAAATACTCATGGAGATAGAAATGTTTATAGTTTAAATAGACATCCTCACTTGGTCAACTTTGAGACATCTATCTTGGTCAACTTTGACAGGTTGGTTAAAAATATCCGTCATCTCTCCCGATTATAAACTTGAAATGTTCATGTTGCCCTTTTGACTGTCTCTGTTTCTGCACTTCAAACCGATTGTGACTTTCTCTGCCTTGTCTTTACAGCGTAGTCTAGGATTCACAAGAGAGAGGAGTCTAAGGCCTAAATATACCAGGACAATTTATGTTGTCCGTGCTCTCAAACCTTCAACAAATAAAAGAGTTGAGAAAAAAGAATACAGTACACACACATTTTCCATTGCAAAAAGCAAGTTTCAAAGATTGAATGTGAGATTTTGACTGCTGAGTTTGAGCCCAACATCCTGACTGGACTGATGTCAAACACAAACTTGAGAACATGAAGGTCAGTTATTTTAAAATAAATGTTAAGAGCTTATTGATATTAACTTATGTATTACATATAAAATGCAATATATTTCAGATGTGTTAATTACTTGGTTGTTTATAATCCTGTTATAATCCATAGCTTAGAGGGTCTTCCATTTCTTCAACCGGCCAGTTGACATTTTGGACAAGAGAAAGCATGATGCAAACGGGATGACAAATCATGTAATCATATATCATCTTGACAGCAAGCTCTTCTTATTCCATATTGCACAAAACAGGGACACCTACTCTCTTGCATTGCGGATCACATCAATAGGTGGTTGTGGTGTGAATTTCGAATAGAACCGGTAGTTCATTGCTCGGGCAAACAGATTTCTTTAGTTAAGAGCAAAATCCCATGTGCCCAGTGGTAAATATGACATTTAGCAGGTACAGTAGCTTCAGAGTGCTTTATCCAACCTGCACCTGCGTTCAAACCACAAGCCCCGGTCGAGCCCCACTCTCCAGATATGATTGGTTGCTTCTCCTTCTCCGATTGGATGGGATTGGTGGGAAAGAAGAGGATTGTCATCTAGAGATGTTTCTCTCACTCATTCAAGGGGGGCTGATTGGACACAGAAGAATTGTGGACTATTTACAATCTCATAACAAAAACAGTTGCTGCAAAAAAATAATAAAAGTGAACATATAAAAAGCATTTGAAAGCTAAAGCCTATTGCACATTTTAAAATATGATACAAAAAAGGGGGTTACGTAGATGTTAAAAATAATCTATATTGCAGTGAAACCCACCCTGTCTAAAAGACCACTGCTTCTCTCATTGTCAACCTAGTTTTATATGGACACACACTAGTATCCATGAGAGCATTAACTGATTGTTAGATCTAATCCTTCTCACATCTTCCCTCTCTTGTTTTAAGACCACACGTTACCATGGTCACAGGGACTAGATCTCACTGGGTGATTAAGATTGCTTAAAAAAGTGCCCCCCCCTCCCAAAAAAAGATAAAAACAGCTATACATAACATCATACAGTTATTCATAGGGAACAGAAAATACGATGGAAGCATTTGAAGCGGATGTCGCTGCATAGCTGGTTTCTCTGTTTAAAGCAAAATTTCTTCTGATAAAAAAAAGGTTGAAGAAATCCAGAACAACATCACCATGCCCTTAAGTGCTTCCCCAACGTTTGTCTTACTGAACCAGATCTCATGAAACTTCTAGAACCTGTGGCCTACAGTCTCAGGGGTCAAAGGTCACAGGCAGGTGATGTTGTGAGGGTCGGAGGTCGTAGTAGCCGTGGCGGTCCCGGTCCCTCCTACCAGGAACACTGCCATGCTGGATTTGGAGCGGCTGGCGCGCACCTGGCCCAGACCAGACAAACCGTGGTTGTTGTTGTTGACCTCCGAGTCGAGCAGCGTATCCGTGGAGACGACCCAGGTGGCGGGGCGCCATCTCTTCAGGGAGTACGGCGTCTTTACGCGGCGCTTAATCTTCTCACCCGACCCGTTCTTACCCTCCTGTAGTGAGCCATCACCTGTGGACAGAGAACACACACACGCACGCACGCACACACACACACACACACACACACACACACACACACACACACACACACACACACACACACACACACACACACACACGTCGATCATTTCACTGGTCTAGGCTGGTATACCGGTTTTACTATATATCATGTTTTGAAACTGACTGTTATCATACCCTTGGCGTCATCTACTGTAATACCATATATACTGAAGAAGAAAAAGTACATTTCTATTGGAGCTCCTGAAACAAAGGGGTATTTTGATATTGGGATTTAGATGTCGATGTGGGACATACAGTAAGTTCGTTCTCAATGTACAGTACATTCTCCATAGCCTGATATGACCATCCCGATCTAGCGAGCTCACTGCTTCGCTCCGCAATATCGGTCTGGCCTTCGCCCCATAGAGAGCCATTATGTGGGAGGGGGTACTTGCCTTTCCATCAGGTGTAAGTCAGCGTACAATTAAGTGCTTCGACAACTTAGCAGTAACGTCAATGTTGATGAGATTCGGAGTCTCAGGTTAATTTGTTGAATTTATAAACGTAGCATTGTAGTGTAGTGTAGTATTGTAGTGTAGTATTGTAGTGTAGTATTGTAGTGTAGTGTAGTGTAGTGTAGTATTGTAGTGTAGTGTAGTATTGTAGTGTAGTGTAGTATTGTAGGCTTTTGGCCCTATCAGACATAATCATGTATTTTGTTATAACTGCTGTGTGACATATCAATTACATGATTTCTTCAACAAATATTTGTCCAGCTAAATATGATATTAATGCCTCAATTAATCTGAGGCCTGGTGAACCCCCTGTGATCGTTGGCGCCCCCCCCTAAGGGGGCCCGGACCCCAGGCACATACAGACACCCATACACAAACACACACAGACACCCATACACAAACACACACAGACACCCATACACAAACACACACAGACACCCATACACAAACACACACAGACACCCATACACAAACACACACAGACACCCATACACAAACACACTCAGACACCCATACACAAACACACACAGACACCCATACACAAACACAAACAGACACCCATACACAAACACACACTCACATGGCTCCTTCCTTCTCAACTGACAGAAGAAAAAACCTCTAAGCAAACCTCAAAATCTCATTCCAACATTTAGAGATCAAACACACACCCTTTCCACTAAGCTAAGGCACTGGAGGCTGTTTGAGCTACAGGGCTAACCCCCCCTCAGTAAACACTTCTTAAACACTTCCTGGCCCTTTGGGCGGTCATGTCCTGTCCTGTGAGTTCCTGTGCTGTTAGCAGCTCTGGCTCGGGCCTGTACAGACATCAAACTAGAACCCCCGCCCTCCGCCACGAGACAGAACATTCTGGAGGGCTAGGGTTAGGTTATCTGAGCTCAGAACATTCTGGAGGGTTAGGTTATCTGAACTCAGAACTTTGTGGGTGAGTCTTCCTCTGTATTAGATGAATCTGAATATAGTAGTCACCACCAGGACAGGACACTGGGATCAAACTCCAAACTTGAGGTCAAACTCCTGATGGACTAGGACTGGCTTCCATGGTGAAGTTTGACCTCTATCACTTAGTCATAACAGCCCCCCAACACACACACACACACACACACACACACACACACACACACACACACACACACACACACACACACACACACACACACACACACACACACACACACACACACACACACACACACACACACACACACACACACATTTCTGATATGTATGGCACCAGATTCCGTCACTCCTCCATGGCCTCACCTGACGAGCTGTCCATGGAGGAGGCAGACAGATCCAGGGAGTTGGGCCTCTCGGGTTTCCTGGGTTTGGGCTGCCTCAGCGTGGCCTCCCACTGGGCCCCCGGGGCCGTGGCGGGGGCTGGGACCGGGGCCAGGGAGCGAGGAGCAGGGGACGGAGCCGGAACCAGGGCTGGAGGGGGCGGGACAGAGGCAGGGGCTGCGGCCGGGGGTGGGGCGGGGGTCATGGTTGAGGCGGGGGCAGTAGCTGGGGCAGATCCAGGGACGAGGCTCTCAGCTCGGGCTCGTGGGTCACTGTTGTCCACTCGGACGACGTTGGGCAGGCCCATCCCTGGTCCCTGGCTGCTGTTGTTGTTGTTGTTAGAGTTGGTACGTCCCGCCAGGTGATTGGCCGGCCTCTGGGGGTCCCGGGCGGCGAGCTGCTCTCTACGGAGCAGCGGTTCGTGTTCGTCGGGGCTGGAGTTGATGTTGACGTTCAGTCGGCCGTCCTCGCCGCTAAGCTGGCTCTGCAGCAGCGGCGGCGGCGCCGCCTCCCCCCTGTCCCGCGGGCCGGCCGGGTTGGTCGTCCCGTACGGACCGGACGCCGCCCCGACGGCGTAACCGTTGACGACCGCCGCCGTCCCGCCGGCCTGCGCGTTGTTGGTGACGGTGACCCGGTGGGGCTCGGCCGCCGGCGCCACGGTCACAGTGTTCAACTTGGCCACGCCCGTCTCCACCTGCCGGAGGTTGGACTTGTGTTTGCCAAACTTGAGCCTGGAGGAGGAGGCGTCCTTGGTCTTGGTGTGCAGGGGCAGGCTAGTGGGGCGCTTGGGCAGGTTCAGCTGCTTGGGGAGGGGGTACACGGAGGCCGGGGGGTCTCCCAGACCGCTAGACCCGGCCCCGTGGTCACCCAGGGCCCCGGAGCCAAATCCCGTCACCTGAGAAGGACGCAATGGAAACACCGGGGTTAACATTTCATTTCATTTCAAATTCTTTATTTATACTCGTTAAGCACTGAGGTTTCCCTAATTTACAGTGTTGACGAGTTTTATTTATTCATCTGTATACTTCAGGGGATCCTAAATAAACAATTGAAAAAAAAAAAACACAACGATGTTAGATGTGAAATATTATTTAGATTTGATTAGATTTGTGAAAAGCCAAAGCCTGATATTATAAAGAAAACAGCCAACAAGCTGATGTTAACGCAGTGTTTCCCACGAGTTGCCAGGTTGGTGGCTGCAGGCTGTGGGGTGCACAGGGGCCGCTGGCATTATACCAACGTGTCAAACTTCTGGCCCAATCTGATGCAGGTCGATGAATAAGGGATTAGCTAGTTCTAGAATATTCTAGAATATTCTATTCTGATGTTTATGGCTGGGAGTAGATTACTGAAAAGACTACAGCCTATTAAGAATGTTATCTATCTAGGCAAGGCTAGTTAAGTTAATAAAGCTCGGGTCCCTACCGTCACACAGCTAGCTTGCCAACCACCCCATTGTTATCTTGCACACTGGAGCTTATACTGTAGAAAATGAACTGTTCCCAATAGCTTATTTTAATTAAACGTTTCGATCGCTGTGATCTTCATCAGAAAGTCTGAATGATCATTGATTGAACGTGAATTGTGAAGATCACAACGATTGAAACGTTAAATTTAAAATAAGATATTGGGAACAGTTCATTTTCTACAGTATATGCTCCAGTGTGCAAGATAACAATGGGGTGGTTGGCAAGCTAGCTGTGTGACGGTAGGGACCCGAGATTTATTAACTTAACTAGCCTTGCTCTTAACAGGCTGTAGTGCCCCCTATAATATTGTATTTTCTACAATTATTAACTTGTTATAGAAATATATAAATGAACACAAGTCCTGTCCATCCACATGGAGCTCTGAACCCCCCCCCAAGTCCCTCACCTCCGCGGCCAGCTTGATGAGAGGGTACAGCAGGCTGGAGCTCCCCTGGGCCAGCGGGTCGGGGGCGCTGAACTGCTTCTGAGAATGTTCCATCAGGTTCTCATCAGAACTCTCCTTCAGATTCTTGTCCACCTCTTTTGGGTCCAGCTTGGTCGTCTCCAGGTCCTCCTCCGTCAGCTGCAGACACGTCGGCACGCCGGACGCCATGGCGCCGCCGCCTAATTGGACGGGAGGGGGGGAAGAGTCATCTATCGATCCGTTATGTAACAGAGGAAACGGTCTTCTGCTCTGCTGGACAAGCTGTTCGCCACACACACCCATGCTGTGTTCCTTTTGTATCGGAAGCGTTGCGATTCCTGGGTTCGACGTCAACAAGTCTTTATCGATACGTCACCTGAACTCGGGATTTCCGCCATTTTATTTGGGATTTAAAAAAATCTATCCCGAGTTCATCAACGTCAGCTGCTGGCATCAATCAAGATGGCTGCTCTGCACATCAACAATGAGTGAAAGCTGTAATAAAACTGTTTATTAGTGCTTCTGTCTTATTCGTGTCTCATTAAATCAGTCGTACACACAGTGCTGTCCAACGTCTATCAGTGGACAATGTTGCTACGATGTTCATATGCGCAAAATAGCATAGTTGGTTGTCATCAACTCATATTGCTAACATTGGGATAACTTATCTAGAACTACAAAGGTGTGACGAAAGTGGGTTTTCCCCGTGTTCCCATTCTGGAACGCAACTGGGATATGACGTCGACCTGGAGCGCCAAATCCCAAGCTCCGATACAAAAGGAACGCAGAAACACAGACGCTAGACAAGTTCCTAGTTCAAGGATGATAACGCCTCGCTTTAAGGCTCGTGGGAGGAGGACGGAGACCGGGGCCGTGACCTACGACCTACGTACCGGTGTCCTCCGAGTGTCCGGACTCGGAGATGGTGGTCATGACGGTGGACGGGGTGAGGCCCGTGGTGGTGGTGGCGGCGGAGAGGCTGGCGCCGCTGCTCTCGGGGCTGGCCAGGTGTGCCTGGGCCTGGGCTTGGAGAAGGGCCTGCTGACGCTCGTAGTTGATGGAGTTGCGGTTCTTCTCGGGCCCGACGACGACGACCCCCCCCGGCCCGGCGACCCCCCCCGCCGCCGCCCCGTCCACGGTGACGCTGACCGAGGTCCCGGAGGCGGAGCCTTCGCCGGCCAGGTTCTTGACCACGCCCTCGTGGTCTTCGATGTAGGAGGAGGAGGAGTAGTCGGGGTAGGGCCCCACCATGGGGGGCCTGCGACTGTTGGAGAGGTTCCTGACCAAAGGAGATGCAGGGCAGCGATCAGACCAAGGTATTGATTGGGGAAGATTGATCATCAATCCAGTGGTGTGTGTGTGTGTACTGTACTTCTCGTTGTGCAGTAAACTGGTCAGATTAAAGTATTGATTAGATGATAGATTACTGACTAGGTGCTGGGTGTGTACCTCTCGTTGTGCAGATTAAAGTATTGATTAGATATTGACTAGGTGCTGTGTGTGTTTTTTTGCAGATGACCATGACTGGACAATACTGTATGTGGGACAGGATAAGTGATTGGATGAGCTGATTTATTTATTTTATTATTCCAATTCCCTTCCCCATCATTCTGACAATGTTTGCAATGTGATCTTGCCAAGTCAATGAGCCGTGTAGTGTTACTCCCAGAGGTTTAGTTGATGTTACCTGTTCAATCGGTACTGCTGACGTGGTCAGGTTCAACTGTGGGTCACGGGCCAGAGTGGATCATGAGCCAAGAACAATACATTTTGTTTTGGAGATATTTAAAACCATTCTATTGCTGTCCTCCCGTGCAGATACTCTGCATAATTCCCTGCTCGGTACCTTGGTCAGATCATCACATGCTGAGGCAGCACTATACAGTGTGGAGTCATCAGCGTACATCACTACACTTGCTTCGTTTATTGCAGACGGCAAATCATTGGTGAATACTGAAAATAAAAGTGGACCTAAGCAGCTTCCCTGTGGAACACCGCAGTATGTGTTTTTGCTGTCTGAAAAAGTACCGTTGAAATTATTTTTTTCCAAATAGTTTACTTAATACTGGAAGAATAGTTTAAACTTACATTTTTTGTCATCCATAATACGGTTATTCATCAATGTGTATGAGGAGCTATCAGTTGGTCTCATCTTCTGTCTTAGGTTACTGATAAAATATTAATTGAGGTAGTTGGCTATTTCCTTTGGTTTTGTTAAAAATATTCATCTGGCTCAATGTAAGAGAAATACTGATTTGAATTTGAGTTCCTATCCATTATTTAATTTAATGATTGCCATATTTTTTTCCTATCCTGTTTAACATCATTGATTTTATTCTGGTAATATTTCCTCTTTTTACTCTAATAGGCTCTGTGCACCAGCTCCACTACTTCCTGAAAGTCACTTGGCATCTTTATTTCCTGTCCAATATGATTGGATTAAGTGATTAATCAGGTGTGCGGCAGACCCAGCGCACACCTGATTAATCACTTAATCCAATCATATAGGACAGGAAATAAAGATGCCAAGTGACTTTCAGGAAGTAGTGGAGCTGGTGCACAGAGCCTATTCAATTTGGTAGCCTGGGTTCTATCAGCCAGCAATCCAGATCTGCCTGCCTGTTTTATGCCTCATCACGTTGGGCCATCGGATGTTTCAGGTCTCATTGATCCATGGGGCACAGCTCGATTTTACAGCACATGTTTTCATTGGGCCGTGCTTATCTGCAATCTTCACGAATAATTTCATAAACACAAGTAATGTAGTAAGTCATTCATGTACCCCGCAAAATATATGTATCTGTTTTCATTAGATGCCTTGTCTAGCATCTTCCAGATTCCATCCAAATTCTGTCAGCATTTGGTGATCCACACCAGTATTGGTTTTAAGTGAGGCAAATTGTGCAGATTAAAGTATTGATTAGATGATAGATTATTGACTAGGTGCTGGGTGTGTACCTCTCTTTGTGCAGATTAAAGTATTGATTAGATGATAGATTATAGATGATAGATTATTGATTAGGTGCTGTGTGTACCTCTCATTGTGCAGATTAAAGTATTGATTAGATGATAGATTATTGACTAGGGGCTGGGTGTGTACCGATCATTGTGCAGATTAAAGTATTGATTAGATGATATATTATTGACTAGGGGCTGGGTGTGTACCTATCATTGTGCAGATTAAAGTATTGATTAGATGATAGATTATTGACTAGGTGCTGGGTGTGTACCTATCATTGTGCAGATTAAAGTATTGATTAGATGATAGATTATTGACTAGGTGCTGGATGTGTACCTCTTGTTGTGCAGATTAAAGTATTGATTAGATGCTAGATTATAGATGCTAGATTATTGACTAGGTGCTGGGTGTGTACCTCTCGTTGTGCAGATTAAAGTATTGATTAGATGATAGATTATTGACTAGGTGCTGGGTGTGTACCTCTCGTTGTGCAGATTAAAGTATTGATTAGATGATAGATTATTGACTAGGTGCTGGGTGTGTACCTCTCATTGTGCAGATTAAAGTATTGATTAGATGATAGATTATTGACTAGGGGCTGGGTGTGTACCTATCATTGTGCAGATTAAAGTATTGATTAGATGATAGATTATTGCCTAGGGGCTGGGTGTGTACCTCTCGTTGTGCAGGGCGGTGCTCATGGGGTTGAGGGTGGGGCTGACGGACTTGTTCCGGTCCCAGATCATGAGCAGCTCGGCCAGACGCTCCTCGGCACACTGGGCCGTCAGACGGGCCTCAGCGTCCTGGTCCCAGCAGTCCTCCATGGTCTCCTTCAGAGAGCGCACCGCCTGCACACACACACACATCATACACACACACACACACACACATACATGCACACGCACACATCATACACACACACACACACACACATACATGCACACACACACACATCATACACACACACACACACACACACACACATCATACACATACACACACACACACACACACATCATACACACACACACAGACACACACACACATCATACACACACACACAGACACAGACAGACGTGCACACACACACACACACACACACACAGACAGACACGCACAGTCAGACACATACGCACACACACACACAGACACACATACAGTCCGCACACAGACACACAAACACACACAGACAGACAGACACACACACACACACACACACACACAGACGCATACTCACAGACACACACACAGACAGACACACACACAGACGTACAGACAGACACACACAGATACACACACGCATACACACACATACACAGACAGACACACAGACATGCACATGCACACAGACACACGCACGCATACACACACCCACACACCCACACACCCACACACACACACACACACACACACACACACACACACCATGTCATATTAGATCAAATGTCATACCCTAATGGTGTAACCACAGTCACACGCAGACAGGAGCTGTGTTCGGAATCGCTCCCTCGTTCCCTCACTCCCTATTCCCTATATAGGGTTCACCATGTAGGGAACTACCTAGGGAACGGAGAAAATGTAGGGTACATGCACTGTTCCCTGCAAATCAAGGTGAATTGTGGGTAATAAATAGTGGACTATATAGGGAACGAAAATTCCGTGGTGAATTCGGACACTACAAACAAAATGGCTGACGCCCTATATAGTGAATAGGGAGCGATTCCGAACACAGCTATGGTCCTATGTCTGTGAGACCACACACACGTCTCCTCACCAGGCTATTCTCCTTCCAGGCCTCGGGGAACTTGGGTCTCTGTTTCTCTCTAGACACCAGGACCTGCATGTCCTCAAACGAGGGGTGGTTCCCCGCCTCCGCCTGGAACACCATCTGGTACTCAGGAACCGCCTCTCCTGGAGAGAGGGAGGGATGGAGGGATGGAGGGAGAGAGGGAGAGAGGGGGAGGGAGGGAGAGAGGGGGAGGGAGGGAGACAGGGAGAGAGAGAGAGAGAGAGAGAGAGAGGGAGATGGAGGGAGAGAGGGAGGGATGGAGAGAGAGAGGGAGAGAGGGAGAGGGAGGGATGGAGGGATGGAGGGAGAGGGAGATGGAGATGGAGGGAGAGAGGGAGGGATGGAGGGAGAGAGGGAGAGAGAGAGAGAGAGGGAGGAATGGAGGGAGAGAAAGGGAGGGATGGAGGGAGAGAGAGGGAGGGAGAGAGAGGGAGGGATGGAGGGAGAGAGAGGGAGAGAGAGAGAGGGAGGGATGGATGGAGGGAGAGAGAGTTGGAGGGATAGAGAGGGAGAGAGAGAGAGAGGGATGGACGGAGAGAGAGAGGGAAGGATGGAGGGAGAGAGGGAGAGAGAGAGAGAGAGAGGGAGAGAGAGATAGGGAGGGATGGATGGAGGGAGAGAGAGTTGGAGGGATAGAGAGGGAGGGAGAGAGAGATAGGGAGGGATGGAGGGAGAGAGGGAGAGAGAGAGAGAGGGAGGGAGAGAGAGATAGGGAGAGAGAGAGAGGGAGGGATGGAGGGAGAGAGAGGGAGAGAGAGAGAGGGAGGGATGGATGGAGGGAGAGAGTTGGAGGGATAGAGAGGGAGAGAGAGAGAGAGGGATGGACAGAGAGAGAGAGAGAGGGAAGGATGGAGGGAGAGAGGGAGAGAGAGAGAGAGGGAGGGAGAGAGAGATAGGGAGGGATGTGCATTTGATTTAGTTTCATGGGACACCTACTGTATACCATGGACAGGTTTTCCATGCAAGGCAGATTCAATCTAGAACAGCGATACTAGCATTCCAGGATGGGTGTGTATGTGTGTGCAAAGCTAACACTTTACAATGAAGGCCTCTCATTCACCCATTCCCATTCACCCATTCACACACACATAAACACACCAATGGCGGCAGCTGGCATGCAGGGTGCTAGCCTGCTCAGTGGGAGCAATTTGGGGTTCAGTGTCTTTGCCCAAGGACCCTTCGACATGTCGTCAGGAGGAGCCGGGATTCGAACCGCCGACCCTACGGTCA